>NC_140183.1:23030742-23150742 GCF_963971535.1 Notolepis coatsorum | reverse complement strand
GCTTTGAGCGTTTTCCAGGGTTAGCAGCTAACGCTAGTTAGCTTAGCATAGTCCTCATGGATAAATTGGTTAGCAGCTAACGTTAGCCCATTGCTTGTGTCAATTCAATTGCATGTCATTAACACTTTCAGAGCCCAAGCTTAATCTTGATTTACCGCTTGAATGCCCACCATCCACTTCAATGTTAGCGTTAATAACGCCTAATCTATGTTTTAAATTATGGCTATGTGTCTAATCTGCCCGTCGCTTATCAATGACTCGTTTTCCAGTCAACATTGTCGAAGCGGATTGTTTTTTTATCGGTTCATTTCCGTTTTATAGCATTTTGAAAAGCCCTCGTTTTCAAGGAAAATATAAATATTCCATGATAATCGCCCTTTTCTGGAATATTCTAGAATATACAAAAACTTTGTCATTTTTCGGCCTATTTATGAATCGTTTTCAAATAAACGCTAGATTATCGATAGTATATGTGTATGTATGCTATGCACGCTATATACGCGATCTGAAAAATCGATTCTCTGATTTCCTCAAAGCGATCGCGCACACACAGACAGATCACACATAGGGCAAACGCTGAGATCTCAGCGAATACAACTCTGATTATCGCAAGACTTGTAAAATAGATTCCTTACATCAGATCAGATGTTCTCCAAAAAGATCATTCCAATTCCTGATCGCCATTCCAAAAATCGATCGCTTTTATTGATCCAACGCTACATACTGTACATATGTATTCCATGCTGTTCTGAGGCTCCACAATGAATCCGATCGGCTCGGGTTACATGCCTGAGAAGTAAAATGTGGATTCCGGATTTTTCTTTTCTCATCCATTTTCATTGAGTCCATTCCAAAAGGGTGCATTACCATCTGGGAGATGATAGGGGCGGTTTTTTCACATCTGAGCTCCTACAGGGGCTGCATACCAACGGGAGACTCGGTTGATGAAATATGAATTCAGGCTGCTGGCCCCCTCTGTAACACCCAGGCTGCTGACCCCCTCTGTAACCAGTGGGACGCAGTTTCTACGTGCTGGGGCCAACATGAATCAAGCATAGGCAAAGCGCTAGGCCTGTAGTTCTGTCCACTTAATGTCCAAAAATCTGAACTATTCCTCTAGATAAAGTATAGGAAATGTGTAAAAAATTGCATATTTCAGAGAGCAGAGGTCCATTAAATTCTTTATATTTTTTTTATCATTTTTTCCAAAAGAAAAGAGGCCTAGAAGCATGGCTAACGCTAATGGCACGCATACCAGAGGCGAACTGCCTACGAAAACAGGCACAGAGGCACTGAAAGAGGATTTCACCCATCTAATGAACACACTAGACTAGACAAATATCAAGATGTATCCATCAGTGGACCAATTGCATGCTTTTGCAGAGGACAAGAAGCCTTCAGTCGACTCCTTCAGACATTAAGCACCCCCACAGCCCAAATGGAATGATACAAATTTAAAAAATAAAATAAAAAATAAAAAGTTTTAAAATATTATACTTCTTTTTTAAGTCGACCAATAGTCGACTAACGGCACATTTTGGCCAATCCTAGTCGACCATCCAAATCCTTAGTCGGGGACAGCACTAGTTTACAGACAGGAAACTCTCTATAACGGCTGTGTGTTTACAGACAGGAAACCCTCTATAACGGCCGTGTGTTTACAGAAAGGAAACCCTCTATAACGGCCGTGTGTTTACAGACAGGAAACCCTCTATAACGGCTGTGTGTTTACAGACAGGAAACCCTCTATAACGGCTGTGTGTTTACAGACAGGAAACCCTCTATAACGGCTGTGTGTTTACAGACAGGAAACCCTCTATAACAGCTGTGTGTTTACAGACAGGAAACCCTCTATAACGGCTGTGTGTTTACAGCAGTGCATGTGAGCGGATCGGAGCGTGAGCGGCGCGGGGAGCGGAGCGGGCGGTTTTGACGTGAGCGAGGAGTGGGTTTTAAAATGGGTCGGCGCGACGTCCGGAGCGAGAGTTCTCCTCTGCTCCAATCCACTCCAGGCCGCTCACAGTGGTTTAACACTGATGTAATATACATGTAGTACAATGCCAAAGCAACAGATGGCGATGTACAAACATGAAGGCCATTTTCAACCAATGAGAAGGGTGAACCTGTGATATCCTGTTCAGGCTTTGTCACTCACATTCTGTTAGAAAAAGTTTTGACGCCATTGTTGTTGTCGTTAGCTTACATGCTAACATTAATGGCAGCGACCATAGCATTGTGGCTAGGCTAGCTATCATCGCTTAATAGAGCTAGTGAATGGATAAACAACGTTATTTAACATTGCAGAATGGGTACAATTACAATGCGGCTCAATACAAACAATTGTTAAGGGGCCCAGGGGGTGTAGACTGTTGTAGTTTGAGCTAATTTACACCATGCTCCAAAAAGAAAAGAAAAAATCTGCCGAGCGATGTGGCGCGGGGAGCGCTCGATTCAAGGTGAGCGGTGAGCGAGCGGAGAGCGACTTGGGGGCGGGGTCAACATGAGCGATTAGCAGAGCGGACCAAGCTTTAAAGAGTGAAGAGCGGATTTCTCGCCCGCGCCGATCCGCTCACGTGGCCTGGTTTACAGACAGGAAACCCTCTATAACTGCTGTGTGTTTACAGACAGGAAACCCTCTATAACGGCTGTTTGTTTACAGACAGGAAACTCTCTATAACTGCTGTGTGTTTACAGACAGGAAACTCTCTATAACTGCTGTGTGTTTACAGACAGGAAACTCTCTATAACGGCTGTGTGTTTACAGACAGGAAACTCTCTATAACTGCTGTGTGTTTACAGACAGGAAACCCTCTATAACGGCTGTGTGTTTACAGACAGGAAACTCTCTATAACTGCTGTGTGTTTACAGACAGGAAACCCTCTATAACGGCCGTGTGTTTACAGACAGGAAACCCTCTATAACGGCTGTGTGTTTACAGACAGGAAACCCTCTATAACGGCTGTGTGTTTACAGACAGGAAACTCTCTATAACGGCTGTGTGTTTACAGACAGGAAACTCTCTATAACGGCTGTGTGTTTACAGACAGGAAACCCTCTATAACTGCTGTGTGTTTACAGACAGGAAACCCTCTATAACGGCTGTGTGTTTACAGACAGGAAACCCTCTATAACGGCCGTGTATTTCTTCCCCTGCAGAGGTTCCTCCAGTTCCTGGCGTCCAGAAACACTCTCTTCAACCTCAGTAACTTCCTGGACAAGACTGGTTCCCATGGTGAGCAGCCCCTCCCTCCATCCATCCCTCCACCCGTCTATAACATTTACCAGGCTGCTCTAGCAGGGAGTCAAGCTGTCACCCAGAGCGATTAAAGTGTCTCCGTGGTGATTAACACGGTCTCCCTTGACGATGGAAACAGCTTTTACTGTATGCAGATGAAAAGCCTCCTCTGTTATGTCATGGTGTGTGCGTGCGTGTGCGTGTACGTGCGCGTGTGCGTGTGCGTGTGTGTGTGTGTGTGTGTGTGTGTGTGTGTCTTCCTCAGGCTATGACATGTCCACGTTCATCAGACGCTACAGCCGCTATCTCAACGAGAAGGCCTTCGCCTACAGACAGATGGCTTTCGACTTCGGCAGAGTGAAGAAGGGGTACGTATGGTTTTTAATTCACACTCTGGGGCGCCCGAGTGGCACACCGCATACAGCACTATGGTGCAACACGGCCATCCCGGGTTCGACTTCCGGACCCGGCGACCTTTGCTGAATGTCTTCCCCCCGTCTATTTCCCATTCTTCCTCTCTCTCTCTCTACCGGACTGCCCGGTAGTAAAAATCTATAAAAACCTACAAAAAACATAACTTGTCCTAACAGGACAAGTGACATTTAATTCACACTCTGCTGCTGCATTGCTTCTCTAAATGCATATATTAAAAAGAAAGTGTTGGTTGGATTTTGGTAAAAAAAATTATTTATTTGGTTCCATTCACTTTCAGCACTCTACTTATTTAAGCAGGCAGGCTGACTAAGGCCATGTCCACACGAATCCGGATATTTTGCCAAACGCACATTTTCATCCACATGTAAGCAGCATAGTCGGAAAAGTAAACAGAGATTTTCGAAAACGCATTTTAAAGTGAAGGTTTAAAAAAATATATATCCATTTCAGTGGATCCGTGTTAAAATCAAAAGCGTGTATTTAACAAACCCAAAAACGTTCTAAACACGGTTTTATATTAACTTAATAAATAAACAAAATCGAAAAATCTACTTATGTCAACAAAAATGTCCAGTAGGCCTAACTAAATAACAGATACACACATGAACGCTGAAAACAACCAACTGTACTAACGATACTGAGACTAGGCCTACTAACTGAGTATTTGATTGAGGCTATTATTATTATTATTATTATTATTATTATTATTATTATTATTATTATTATTATTATTATTATTATTTTGCAACAAGATAGCCTACATAGAACATAAATAGCCTGTCAGCCAATTTTTATCCAGGGATGGGGAATTCCACAAGTGCCTCCTATCCATCACACGCAAGCAGCGTCTGACGGTTGAATCTGTCTGATGGGCGAATCTGTCGGGCGGCGCACTGGAGTAGATCGAGAAACTATATGAAATATAGAAATACTGTAGATGCGTTCATTAGAGAAAATGTATTTCAATAACATAGCCCTATTCTAAGTGCACTAGCAGCCAGCCTTAATGCAAAGGAGATACTTTCAATTTTGACAGAGAGAAGATCTCCCGATTCAGATACAATTTAACACGAAAGGTTCCAAAGATATTTAATGTTTGTCTGCATATTTTCACACCGCCAACAAATTTTCTCTTATTCGGATTTTCTGTCACTACATTATTTAACTTTTCAGTTTTTGCCGCCAATGAAAATCAGCTCACTACGCACTTGTAACGGTTCCAGGGAAGACAATGGAAACAGTGGCCACAATGTCAATTGTGGTCACAGTAGGAACAGTGATATCCTACCTGGTCTCCTACCCGGTCTCCTACCTCCCTCTAGTGGCCAGATGACCCAAATGGTGCAGGCAATTATCACACCGATATTGACTATATTGCTGAATATAATTAATGTTATTTTATGGTGTGTGATATTGAATGTCTCTTCCCTTATGTGATGTGTTTCCCCTGTCTGCTTGTGGTTTTGTAATTGCTTTTGTGTTTAGTGGTTGTTGTGTGTTTTAGACTGGCCTGGCCAGCCGTGGCCACTTGTAATTAGTCTGGGTATATATGTGTGTTCAGTCTGCTTCCCTGTGTGGTGACATTCCTCCGTTAACCTTGTTCCTGTCGACGTCGTCTTTGGCCTGTGTTGTTGTACTGTCTAAGTACGTTTATAGTGTTCTGTTTTGTTGCTTGTTTGTTTTCGAGTTCTCAGTTCGCCTTTTATGTTCTTTTGTAATTTACCTTCGCCCGTCTTTATGTTTGTTTATTCATCAACCTCGTTACTTGTGTTTTGGTCTTGTGACCTAGTATCGCTCTCACGGTTCTCATAATAAAAGGAACACAGTGTTTGAGAAGAGCAAACTGCCGTCTCCGTTTCCTCCTTCCACTCCATTCCGCATATTGGGTTCTCCTCTCCTTCCCTCGCCACCCCATCGTAACAGCACTATGCTCAGACTGTTGTTATATGGTATTTGAGATATCGCTTATCGCCACCTACTGGCCCGGCATGCTTGTTGGAGCAATTTATGTGTTTCTGTGTTTGCGTCTGGACACGTTTTTTTTTAATTTATTTTTACCCTGCCATGTGGACGGGGATATATTTTTAAAAGGAGCCTGAAAATATCCGTTTTGCAAAATATCCATATACGTGTCGACATGATCTAAGAATGATTTGATTGATTTGATTTGATTTTTATTTAGTACATACAATTTATACAATAGTATAAAAACAAGGGGTAAAAGGATAACATGTGAAAGTCTGTCGACTTGTTTCCAACATGGTCCCAAGAAAAAAAGAAGACGTCAACATTACAGGAAATGCACTTTCTTCTCCAGAGTCAGACAAGAAGATAGACACCAGTTTCCTCTCTGTGTGTTCAGTAGAAAGCTATATTAGCTGGCGTAGCATAGCACAAATTAAGGGAGGCATATACGGACCAGCTAGCCTAGCTGTCGGCCAAAAAGAAAAGCTAGACTAGTGGTCAATATTCACTTCCATTAATTTGTGCTAAGCTAGGCTAGCTTGCAGCCAGGTAGCTTTTCTACTGAACACACAGAGAGGAAATTGGTATCTATCTTCTTGTCTGACTCTGGAGCAGACGGTAAGCGCATTTCCAATAATGTTAACGTGTTCCTTTAATTAAAGACGGTGAAGCGACACTCTTTCACTTCCCCCACACACACTCTTACCCAGTCTTTCAGATTAACATGTGATGCTAGAAAGATTAAAATCACATCAATACTCAGTTATATGTTTGAGCTCATTCTCCCTCCTGCAATCATGTAAATAATAAGCGGTGGCACGTTTAGCTCTATTGAGCTTTGTATGTACTGTATGTTAATTTCCGTTAATGTCGCCTTCTTCTGTGGTTTTCTTTACCAGAAATTAACAGCTTGGTTGGAGGATTTTAAAGGAGACTTTGGAGAGAAAAGAGTCATTTTATGTATTTCAGCAGCAGCTTGTGTTTTCACCCCACCAGTCGTTGTCGAGACTCTTTGAGCTTTCTGTTGATAATAGAAATATTATCAATAATTAGTTAGGACAAGTTATTGACGTAACCCTCAGAATCGGTGGCGGTTCATTATAGAGCTTTGTATATACATCCATACATACAAAGCTCAATAGAGCTATGGCAAGTTGTGATCTGACACAAGATCTATTCACTGTTGTTGAGTGTCAGCTAGCAGGTTTAGCCAGTTAGCTTGATACCATTAACTTGTAAACATTATGGCACTCGTGGCCAGAGTGGCTGCAGGGCCACTTTACGGACGCACCTGTGGTCCAGATTCTAAAGTAGAGTTATGGTCCTTGTGCTGGCCAAGAAACTTCTGCTTTCTCATCAAGGAAAGGACACTTGGATGGTTTTGTCATTGTGTCTAGACATCGCATGCACCAAATCAATACTGATTTCCATGACATGAATATTATGAATAAACATTTGTTGGCAGATGTTTTGAGGTGCATCAGCCAAACGGCCACTCAGGAATGTAAATTTGAATAAAAATGGCTGCCGTATCTGTTTGAGTTGTGCCAGCGGGTGGGAGAGCTTCCAGCCTGTCCATCACTGTGCCTGTAGAGAAACAGATAGACTGGGTTACACTGTTTTCACCCCCACAGGCTGGGCTGTCCGTAGGAATTCTGTATTTCCAAAGAAAAAATGGTCATGGTAAGATGACATGATTTTAGTGACCAAAAAGGATGTAAATACCATTGGCATCATAGTTTAAATTGGATTATGCCATTATTTAAGTACAAAGATTAGAGTGAATAGTAATACTGTGTATTTAAACAGATTAGAGAGAGAATAGTAATGCTGTGTCTTTAAACAGACTGTAGACTAAAGAGAAGAGTAATGCTGTGTCTTTAAACAGGCTGTACAGAGAGAATAGTAATGCTGTGTCTTTAAACAGGCTGTACAGAGAGAGAATAGTAATGCTGTGTCTTTAAACAGGCTGTAGAGAGAGAATAGTAATGCTGTGTCTTTAAACAGGCTGTAGAGAGAGAATAGTAATGCTGTGTCTTTAAACAGGCTGTAGAGAGAGAATAGTAATGCTGTGTCTTTAAACAGGCTGTAGAGAGAGAATAGTAATGCTGTGTCTTTAAACAGGCTGTAGAGAGAGAATAGTAATGCTGTGTCTTTAAACAGGCTGTACAGAGAGAGAATAGTAATGCTGTGTCTTTAAACAGGCTGTAGAGAGAGAATAGTAATGCTGTGTCTTTAAACAGGCTGTAGAGAGAGAATAGTAATGCTGTGTCTTTAAACAGGCTGTACAGAGAGAATAGTAATGCTGTGTCTTTAAACAGGCTGTACAGAGATAATAGTAATGCTGTGTCTTTAAACAGGCTGTACAGAGAGAATAGTAATGCTGTGTCTTTAAACAGGCTGTAGAGAGAGAATAGTAATGCTGTGTCTTTAAACAGGCTGTAGAGAGAGAATAGTAATGCTGTGTCTTTAAACAGGCTGTAGAGAGAGAATAATAATGCTGTGTCTTTTGGTTCCTATCCTTACCATCCATTCATACCCGTGTCATCCCCTGCTTTTTTTTGTTGACTATTCTTTCTCTCTCTCCCTCTCCCCCCCTCTCTCTCTCTCTCTTTCTCCCCCCTCTCTATCTCCCCCCCCCCTCTCTCTCTCTCTCTCTCTCTCTCTCTCTCTCTCTCTCTCTCTCTCTCTCTCTCTCCCCCTCTCTCTATCTATCCCCCCTCTCTCCCCCCCCCCCCCCCCCCTCAGGACTGATGGTGTAATGAGGACGATGTCGGTAGAGAAGCTGTTGAAAGGCATGCCGACCCTGCAGGGTCAGATAGACGCTCTGTTGGAGTATGATGTGAGTGACACCAGAGATAGTGACTGTAAAGAGTGTGATACATTCCAAGCTGTGACGATAAAAATGAAAGTGGAACAGCTCCTGTCTCGTAACTGGGTTAATTTACTGAACAATGTAGACTTAGACCATCAGGTTGGGGTCATTGGACAAAATCTTTAGCACGTTAGACATGTTTCTTGGTATGGGATTTTAGTATTGCGGAAATGATCAGATACCGATACCCTATTTTAGAGTTTCGGTCCAATATCTGATAGCTGTATGGATATCACTGCATCCCTAGTGCAAAAGTTTAATGACCCTTTCATCTGACTTAGATTGCATAGTACTATCTATGGTATAGTATCAATATATAGATTTGATAGTATAGTTAGTTATATAGATTATATAGATTGTATAGTTAACTAGACAATTCCGCGCGGGGGAAATTGTGAAAGTGTGGGTGACGCCTGTGCACTGCCGGCCAACGGGAGAGGGTCTCTCGCGAGTCTCTATGACAAACGGTTCAAAAGATACAAAAATGGGGCGTGGCCTAAGGATCGGGGGAGTGGTCAACATTGAAAGAGGATATCCCTACCGAGTCCAATGACACAACCCGCAAGTCGCATAGCACACTATTACACACTATTACACTATTACACACTATTACACTATTACACACTATTACACTATTACACACTATTACACTATTACACACTATTACACTATTACACACTATTACACTATTACACTATTACACACTATTACACTATTACACTATTACACACTATTACACTATTACACTAGCACACTATTACACACTATTCCACTATTACACTATTACACACACTATTGTACTGAGTACAATGGCACAACCCGCAAGTCTCTACGACAAACGGTTCAAGAGATACACTAAGGGGGTGTGGCCTAATGGGGTGTGGTCTAAGGATCGGGGGAGTGGTCAACATCGACCAATGAAAGAGGATATCCCTACCGAGTCCAATGGCACAACCCGCAAGTCTCTACGACAAACGGTTCAAGAGATACACTAAGGGGGTGTGGCCTAAGGGGGCGTGGTCTAAGGATCGGGGGAGTGGTCAACATCGACCAATGAAAGAGGATATCCCTACCGAGTCCAATGGCACAACCCGCAAGTCTCTACGACAAACGGTTCAAGAGATACACTAAGGGGGTGTGGCCTAAGGGGGCGTGGTCTAAGGATGAAAGAGGATATCCCTACCGAGTACAATGACACAACCCGCAAGACAGAGGGCGCTGTCAATCAATTCAGTACTGCTACACAGAGGGGCAATGAAGGGTTAACTCCATGAGAGGTCATTGGCAGGTCAGCTGTACTGAGTTGATTCCTTTGAGCCATGAGCCACACACCTGTTACCACTAATTAGGCTGATGCAATCACGAATTACTTGCACTTTGTGACATAATGTATTTCAATGAGGGCAGACGCATGACTTCATTCTCACGATGATTAAAAGCAAACGATAAGAGATGAAGCGTTGTGACTTTCAGATGAGCACTTCAAGGGTTATGTGAAGGGTTGTGTGCGATATTGTGGCATTCCGTCGACAATTGTGGCCCCAGTGACGATCAGAACACAAGGGGGGAAAAGCGATAAAATCAGCCTTTTCTTAGTGTGGCTAGCCATTGGTGTCTATGGGGAGGATAACTTTCAAACAAATGGTCATCAGTTGAGATAGAAATGTCCAATTCCATTTATTTTTCTTTTGTGAGCGAGGCGACAGCCGTGCCATCGTTTTGATGTGTTTTTTTTCTACGTCCAAAATTGAGATCACTGTCGCAATTTACCCAAGGTGGTGGACATTTTTTTATTTCAGCCGCCCCACTCTAACTTGCAATGCATTCCCAATGGGACCGAAATGTTCCTGTTTAAAGTCGATTTGTAGCCAAACGGTGCAGTGAAACTTTCCGAAAAGTAATAGACACTCGAGTTGGAGCAAGCCGGTCGTTTTGATTTCACGTGTATGGGGCGCGAACACTCTGGGAGGAGTTTTGTTGGCAAAATCGGCGGAATAAAGAAAGAATAAATAAAAAGAGTATAGATTACAATACTGTGGTTGCAACCTGGCTTCGCCGCTTCGCCAGGTCACCCACACTAATTATATAGATTATATAGTTAGTTATATAGATTGTATAGTATAGTTCGTTATATTGATTATATAGATTGCATAGTTTGTTATATAGATGATATAAATTGTATAGTATAGTTAGTTATATAGGTTATATAGATTGTATAGTATAGTTAGGTATATAGATTGCATAGTATAGTTAGTTTTATAGATTCAATATATTGTATAGTTAGTTATATAGATTGTATAGTATAGTTAGTTTTATAGATTGTATAGTATGGTTAGTTATATAGATTATTTAGATTGTAGTATAGTTAGTTATATAGATTGTATAATATCGTTATAGGTCGTGTTTTTGTACATACAACTGTAAATTGTAACTTTTAGACCTAGTGTGCACAGCAGTTGTTAGTAGCCTGCTGCTATCTGTAACAAGTAACTAATCTACAATATATATACAGGGTGATATTTGTATGTACATCATGTAAATCCTCCTCTCTCCTATAGGTCCATCCACAAGAGCTGACCAACGGGGTTATAAATGCCTGCTTCCTCCTCCTTTTCAAAGATCTGATCAAGTTATACGCCTGCTACAACGACGGCATCATCAACCTGCTAGGTACAGTAAGACTATGCTCCTGTGCCTCCATTACTGTCTCTAACATGGTGTCTGAAAACATGGAGCCTGAAAACAGCATCCACTAAAGAAGTACTTAGTCGACTAATAGTCATGGAATTTGTCAACTAATCGATTATTTTCTATTTTATTTTTATTTATTTTATTTTATTTTATTTTAATCATGGAGAAAGACCTATTCAAATTTAGTGATTACCAGAGATGTTCTGATCATTTTCCAGGAAATAACTCATTCAGCATGGAATAAAAACATAAGAATGACTAATTGACTAATAAAGTCTTGGTTGACTAAAACCATATTGATAGATTAATTGATTCATGTATTAAGAGGGGGCAGCTCTACATGGAGTCCGCTTTCATGTGCAGTTATTACGGTTCTTAGGGGGTTATGGAGAGGATGATGTGACTAGTAATACAGGTACAGCTGCCTGTAATAATACAGGTACAGCTGCCTGTAATTATACTGTACATACATCAGATAGCATATTTACTCAGTAACTTTGTTATATATATTCCATCTCACTTTACTGTTACCTTGCTCTCTGGTTAGATGCCAACTTCTTTTTGTTGTACTGTACTTGTGCTGTGCGAAGACAATACATTTGAATCTAACTTAATCTAATCGAAATCCCAGGTGTTTCATGTGGGATTATCATAATCGGGATGAGAGATCATCTGGTTTATTGTGAATGGGATTTGATGTTTCCATGTGCCATCTTTTTAGAGAAAATAATACCTGTGCACTGCTTCTCCTATACATCTCCAGTGATGAACCACACACAGCCAACGTTCCAGTTGCAAGACTTTCATCAGGGCATCTTGAAAATGGTATAAAGTAACTTGATAGTGTGCATGTAAACTGGCAGAATGTCTGGCAGTGTAGTTACAGTCCGGCAGTGTGGCTACATGATTACGGCTCTGGGCTCATGATCGAAAGGTTGTGGGTTTGAGTCCTGGCCAGAAAGTGTTGTTGTCCAACTCACAATAGAGCGGCACGCTGGTGTAGTGGTTAACGCTGTCGCCTCACAGCTAGAAGGTCCTGGGTTCGATTCCCGCTTGGGGACCAGGTTGCCGTGTTGCCAGTTACCCAGGTGGGGTATCTCCCGGGCCTTTCTGTGTGGAGTTTGCATCTTCTCCCCGTGCTCGCAAGGGTTTCCCCTCCCGATAAGATAAACCCAATGGAAAAACATGCACAACAGATCGCTAACGCTGTCCCATCCCTGACGAAGACGGACAGGAGCACTTGGATTGGTCCCCAGGCGTGGCCCATGTTTAACTTGAAATATATGCAGCTTTTGATTTAGCTCGATTGGTCGCACAGCTGCCTTCCGGTGGTGGCAAGCAGCACAGGACTCAGTGCTCCAGGTTCAACCTGGAGAGGAGCTATAGTCCTCGCTGGCGTGAATGACACCTGTTACACCTCTCTTCTGTTCTCCAGAGAAATTCTTCCAGATGAAGAGAAGTCAGTGTAAGGATGGTCTGGAGGTCTACAAGAGGTTCCTGACGCGCATGACCAGGGTGTCTGAGTTCTTCAAAATCGCTGAGGTAGCCTGCCCTGAATTTCATCCAGGTGTCATTTGATCAGTGATTGCAGTTTTAAGCTAGGCTAGCTGGTCCGTATTCGCTTCCATTAATTTGTGCTAAGCTCTATGGAGAAGTCGGTGAGTGCATTTCCCATAATGTTGGCTTGTTCCTTTAAGGAAGAAAATGTAATATTTTGTTTGATATTGACTTTCTTTACATTTGAGCTAAATCTCAAGGCACACCAGTTGAGAACCACTGGTTGACCTCATGGTACCTATTGAGACCTCTTTGAAATGTTCTCTTGTTTTACAGCAAGTGGGAATCGACAAGAACGATATACCAGAGCTCACTCACGTAAGAACTGTGTAATTGTTTATGTTCCCTCTGATTTACTAACAGAGCATGCTAACGTTGGGCCGTCCCTCTAAACATTGTCAGTGTTGTGGTGTGTTTCCTGCATGTACTTGTCAAAAATTTCTCCGGCAGTATTCAGCAATAACCGCCCCCATTTATAAATCATCCTGGCAGATTACAAGATGGACGACTATGTCCTGTCGTGGTTGTGGAGAAGGGTTGTCTCATTGATATGGCTCTATGGTGCCTTCATGTGTTGTCGGAAATATCCTAAATACAAGTTGAACACATACTGACCAAGAAGTGGGATTTACGACTGGGAACGTCTGCTTTCTTAACACATTAATTGCCAAAAACGAGAATTCTCGTTTCTGTGCCCCAACCGTTCAGTGCCATAAATGAAGATTCTCGTTTCTGGGTAGTTTTTCCTTTTTTTCCGATTTTAATACCCTATTCAATCGCAGGGAGCTGTGTGTGGCCTAAAAAATGCATAGTGGGAATCCGAAGGTGCAGTACCGGCCGCATCCTACCAGGCGGCGGTATCAAGCACCATTTCTAACATTGTATCCTGGGCTGTGGAATGACCCCAGGTCTCGGATTGAATTTTTTGTTCTGGGGGGAGGCGCACAGTTCTGCCGGTTACATCGAAGCCCGTCAACTATGCCCGATCCGTATGTTATCGTCGTTTATGCTGTCGACCAAATGGGGATTGGATCTACCAGATGGCGATCAAGAAATTGGAATATTCTTTTTGGATTACTCCCGGCCAAAGGTAAGGGCGATTTGACGTAAATTCTAGCTTGATCCTGCAATGCTTTTATAGCGATCGGGCTGATAACCGTTTTTAGTGTTCAATGCGAATGCCGTTACTGACGATCGAATAGTCAGAAACGACCCCGAATGCAAAAAATTCAAAAAAATTCCATGCATGAAAGGGGGTTTCATGCATGGAATTTTTTTGAATTTTTTGCATCTTGACTGGAAGAAACCCAGTCTCAAATGACTATAGTACTGTATCTGTAGCTATAATATAGAATATGGTTATAGCTCAACAAACAAGGTGACCGATTACATGGGGTTAATGGGTGGCATGAGGCAATAACTTCCCGGAAGGGGCGTGGCACTCAAAGTGTTAATGATACCCGAGTTGCTGAGTTTACACTCAAATGATACATGTCTAGCAGAGATCATTTACTGTAGCATAGAAAACATTTTGTCAACTAAAATGATGACTAAATATGGTCGGCAACGAAGATTTTTCCCCTGACGACAACGAGACGTCACGTTAATGGCGACCATGTGACACTAACGTGACTAAATAATTCATGCAATATCGTTGACAACAACTGACGACACAAAATGTAGTTTGCAAAATGCAATTTTGCTTTATCGTCAAGACTGTTTAGTTGCTAGCTAACAGTAGCTCGTTTGCAGACAGGAAAGTATCAAACATAACTGTCCGTGCGGAACCCTATCCCCAACACAGCGTTCCGTGTGTAGGGGGCACCACTGTTATGCTGTGGGTGTTAGTTTCCCCCCCGGGAGATATGGGAGGACAGACTGCAATGGAGCGCTACATTATGTTTTGACCCATGCACCACAATAGAACATTAAATAGCTTACATAATGATAGGAAAACATACCTGCCCTCCGTCGTCATGGGAAATGTAAGATCACTGGTCAACAAGACAGATGAACTTTCGGCCCTGGTAAAAATCCAAGTGGAATACAGAGTCCAGCTTGCATGGAAATATCCCAGACTGCGGTCAGTGCGGTGGAACTGGATGGCTATCACCATGATGCGATCATGCAAGCCGACAGAAACAAATCCAGCTGTAAGTGGAAAGGTGGCGGGTGGTTATTTTAGTTAACTCCAGAAGTGGTGTTGTTGTGATGTTTCAGTTGGTTACTTTATTGAATGTCGGTATCACATACAGCTGCTGTAGTGTTCTAGCTCGTGCCAAGCTTATTTACATTCCAACACCGTAGAAGAAGAGTGACATCCGCTAGTCCTCCGAGGTAACAGCAACACATCCCAATGCATTCATACTCATCAACAGGGATTTTAATCATGTCAAAATAACCAGGACCCTGACAAACTTCACACACTTTGTTTTTAACAAAGTACTAAATAATTGTATGTTATGTATTAACAGTTTTTAGATGGCTGTGTTGATGCTGTGATGGGCACCTGAATCTCCCCTTGGGGATAAATAAAGGTTTTCAATCAATCAATAAGTCTAACCAGCTAGCACTAACGTTAGCTTTTTTTGTTTAGAAAAAACTCACGCCAACTTATGAGGCTGTAACTGAGTGGTGAGACAAAAAAAAACGTATAATTTTTTTTATAAATAATAATAATTAAAAATTAAGACTAAATCGAGACTAAACAAAGACTAAAATGCTCAGACCTGTCGTTGACTAAAACTGACTAAACGGAAAATAAATGAAGATGACTAAATATGATGAAAACGAAAAAGGAGCATTTGACACATGACTAAAACTAAAATGAAAATAGCTGCCAAAATTAACACTGACTGTCACGCTGTTGTTTTGCCTCGTCCACATCGTTATTGTCCGAACTTGAATCCGCGCACAAGTTGTATTTACCACTTTCGAACTCAGAAGGGGGAACTTCCCAGCAGGACCAGAAGGCGACATAATTCCATCCTCCAATGTGGCCAATGAGGTGGTGCTTCTCTAGTGATTGACAGGCCCTGTGCCGCCCCCTTCTCTTCTCACTTCCAGAGGTGCAGATTGATCTTACAGGCTGAGAGTGTGAGTAGTTAGTATGTTGTTGTGCGCAGAGCTGGCTTTGTGGAGCAAACGGCTTAGGAAAGACTAACACCTTAGCTCACACACACACACACACACGCACACACACACACACACACACACACACACACACACACACGCACACACGCACACACGCACACACGCACACACACACACACACACACACACACACGCACACACGCACACACAGCAGACAGAGCTCAGAGACTGTCTGATGAAGCGGCTGACGGAACAATGCTGTGCCATGCTGCTGCTGCTACTACTGCTGACTGAGCTGGCGTGCGTTTCCTCCGCCGCTAATATCTGAGCCGAACACGCTTTCAGCTCCACAACTTTTTCTTAGCGCAGCAGAATATCATACTGTTATTAGAGATTGCAGAGATAGTACCATCGCATTCATTTCTGGACCATCAAACTGTCAGTTTCCTGCAGTTTCTTTGTATTTCTCGAAAAAATAAGTGAAACTTGTGGTCTCGTTATACTCTTCAGGAGTTGAGAAGAGCTGGTTGTTTTCCCAGCTCATGGCTACTGGTACTGTCATGGATTGGTTCCAGGGATCTGGGCCGGGATCAATTCACTTTCAATGCTATGCATTGTGGAAGTAGGCTTTCTTTTGGCATTAGAATGTATGTAGGTACATGTCTCTTTAAATTATGAATTGATTGAAGTGCATGTGAATTCCAGCCCTGGTCCCAGGGCAATACAACATTTACATTTACATTTACATTTAGTCATTTAGCTGACGCTTTTATCCAAAGCGACTTACAAGTTCTGTACGACAAGCCATCAGGAAGGGCACAACTCTATCAGCTGAGCAACAATGTTCATCAAAGTGTTGAGTGCTACAGTGTAGGTTAGTTTATTAGGACAAGTGCATGACAGTACGGTTAGTTAGGGTTAGATTTTTTTTCTTTCTTTTTATTCAGATAATGGTTGAAGAAGTGCGTCTTTAGTTGAGTCGAAATGTTCTCCATGTGGAGGACAGTGCCCGTCGTCAAACAGAGCAATAGCTGGAGGGTGGTGGAGGGGCCTCCCCTCCCCCCTCCTTGGCCTCGAGGTAGCTAGCTTCGGCTAACAGGGAAGGTTTTTGGCTAACCACTAGGCTTCAACCATCTTCGAACTGATAGCAGGAGAGACTGGTAGAATTAAGGAATTCAATAGACCTTCAAAGACCTTTCAGAACTGTTTTCCATCTGGTACAGAGGCTATGTTTATGGAATAAACATCAACATCAAGGAAAGGTATCACGTCGGATGCATTACCGGGGTCGGATGCATTACCGGGGAGAAAGAGGGTGCCAGCCAGTACGAGGAGTAAGGTATAAACAACACAACACAGACATCACGGGAAACAGAGAGATTACTGGCTGAGAACCTGATTGTCCAACACTAGTAAGCCTAATATATATATTGGCCTGAAGCCTAGTAAGCCTAATATATCTCTTGGTCTGAAGCCTAGTAAGCCTAATATATCTCTTGGCCTGAAGCCTAGTAAGCCTAATATCTCCATTGGCTTGACGCCTAGTAAGCCTAATATCTCCATTGGCTTGACGCCTAGTAAGCCTAATATCTCTCTTGGCCTGACGCCTAGTAAGCCTAGTATTTCCCTCACCTGGGTTCTTTCCTTTGCTGATTGTTGATAGATGTCTGCCTTCCCATGTGGGAGAGCCAGGTTTGAATCCAGACTTGTTCCATCAGTTCGAGCTACATGTTCATGTAAGTCATTGTAGAGGTCGTTACACAGTCACTTATGTCTGCCTGGGTATTGATTTACAGAGCATTGAGCAGGTGAACCATCAATTAGTTTTACAAACACAGACTGGGAAATACACCAACAATGTTAACAGGAGATAAACTTGCTCTGCATGAGCGGATTCTCACCGTAATCACTGGGGCACAGAAACAACAAAGGACAAATTGAAGAGTGAAGCTGCCTCTGGCACAGATCTGTGCACAATCCTGACGTGCTGCTTTTGTGTTTGCAATTGCGTTTGAGGATGATTTTAACCCTCTCCACACTACGATAGTACTATGCCAGAGCAGGAGAAAGTCGCTACTGCACATGCGTTTGACTAAACGTCCCTGCCAGATTGTCCGTGAGTAAGTGAGTGAGTGAGTGACCACAATTTGCCAGGCATAGTGCACGGCGGTAGTCCCTAGGCACCGTGGGAAAAACAAAGTGCCAGTAGTGAAGAGCCTTCATACAGTACCATACCTATGACCTACTGTAAGTCCTGTGATCCTTGCTTAAATCCCCAGGCAGACAGGTAGCCCTGTTAGTAACCCTCTTATTAATTTTGGGGGCCGCTGTGTGTCTAAGTGTGTGGCCCTCAGGAAGTGATTGAGCCGTCCCCTTTGGGGTTTGCTTTCACAGTAGGCTCTATCTCATTTTCTCTATGTTGGGAAGGTCAGGCACTCTCAATATATGTGGCTGTAAATGTGTCTGCCCTGTCTTAGTGAAAAGACAAAGGTTTATCTGGTTTTCCGAGCCATGCTAGGCCTTTAGGCTGGACTGGCAAATACTGTATTGTTTTTTCTTTTCAGAGCTTGTTGAGACAGATAACAGAGCAGAGAGGTCAGGGATTTAAGGGAAAGATACAGGAGATAGATAGATAGATAGATAGATAGATAGATAGATAGATAGATAGATAGATAGATAGATAGATAGATAGATAGATAGATAGATAGATAGATAGATAGATAGATAGATAGATAGATAGATAGATAGATAGATAGATAGATAGATAGATAGATAGATAGATAGATAGATAGATAGATAGATAGATAGATAGATAGATAGATAGATAGATAGATAGATAGATAGATAGATAGATAGATAGATAGATAGATAGATAGATAGATAGATAGATAGATAGATAGATAGATAGATAGATAGATAGATAGATAGATAGATAGATAGATAGATAGATAGATAGATAGATAGATAGATAGATAGATAGATAGATAGATAGATAGATAGATAGATAGATAGATAGATAGATAGATAGATAGATAGATAGATAGATAGATAGATAGATAGATAGATAGATAGATAG
The DNA here is from genome assembly GCF_963971535.1 of Notolepis coatsorum. Classification (NCBI taxonomy): domain Eukaryota; kingdom Metazoa; phylum Chordata; class Actinopteri; order Aulopiformes; family Paralepididae; genus Notolepis; species Notolepis coatsorum. The sequence goes on along the minus strand of NC_140183.1, from coordinate 23,131,814 downwards.
ATAGATAGATAGATAGATAGATAGATAGATAGATAGATAGATAGATAGATAGATAGATAGATAGATAGATAGATAGATAGATAGATAGATAGATAGATAGATAGATAGATAGATAGATAGATAGATAGATAGATAGATAGATAGATAGATAGATAGATAGATAGATAGATAGATAGATAGATAGATAGATAGATAGATAGATAGATAGATAGATAGATAGATAGATAGATAGATAGATAGATAGATAGATAGATAGATAGATAGATAGATAGATAGATAGATAGATAGTTCATGGAAACTTGTCTTTGGCTTCACCATGGTTACAATCAACAAGACAACACAGTACAAACACCACACAGGCACAAACGACATTGGCCCAAAACAGCCCAATACATAGACAAAAGAGAAACAACAACAACAAAAACACGGACAGAGCTTCAGATACCTAACTAGTACCATGGTTATGATTAAAATCTAAGAATTCATCAGAGCAATGGCATGTGGGATGAAGGACTCCTTAATATGTTTTTTGGGGCTAGAGGAACTCTATAGCACCTTCCAGATGGAAGCTTGTCAAACTCACCATGAAGGGGATGCAAAGGATCAGACAATATTGGCTGAGCCATGTTCCTATTCCGAAATATATATAACTGAGATAATTGTTTTTGTGGTTTCCTTATAACTTTACTGGTGTTAACGATCCTTGCGAATTTGTTCTTATTCTTTGCCACCAAGGTTTCTATACCAGGTTGCTATATCAAACGTTATCACACTTTCAACAATACTTTTGTATACCAGCTCTAGAATATCCCTACTTACAGCAAAACTATTCAACTAGATTCTAGTTACTAGAAGATACAAGAGTTGCATCGCCTCATTTAGCTGTGATCGGCTTGCTTGATAAAAAGGTGTACTTTCCCTTTCGCTGCATGCTGGGAGGTGATCGGGTTCTGTTTAGCCTTGAGTTGAGCATACCGCCATGCATTGTGGGTATACAGAGCATCGTTGACTTAAACCGGCATGAAGACTGAACCTGAAAGTCATGAGTGAACTAAGCTGTTAATGTGTACTGATTCCTATGACCCTAAACCTGTCCCCTCTGTTCCCTAGTGTGTGTTTATCCTTATGACCCTAAACCTGTACCTAGTGTGTGTTGACCCTTATGACCCTAAACCTGTTCCTCCTAGTGTGTACTGATTCCTATGACCCTAAACCTGTCCCCTCTGTTCCCTAGTGTGTGTTTATCCTTATGTGACCCTAAACCTGTACCTAGTGTGTGTTGACCCTTTTGACCCTAAACCTGTTCCTAGTGTGTACTGATTCCTATGACCCTAAACCTGTTCCTAGTGTGTACTGATTCATATGACCCTAAACCTGTTCCTAGTGTGTGTTGATCCTTATGACCCTAAACCTGTACCTAGTGTGTACTGATTCCTATGACCCTAAACCTGTTCCTAGTGTGTGTTGATCCTTATGACCCTAAACCTCTTCCTCTTCCCACAAGTGTCTCTATACGTGCAGTGTCTTTTCCAAGTGTCCGTCCAGACATACAGTATTATAGCGTCCAGACATACAGTATTATAGTGTCCAGACATGCAGTATTATAGCGTCCAGACATACAGTATTATAGCGTCCAGACAGACATACAGTATTACAGTATTTACACACAGTGTTTCATCACAATCTCCACCTGCCCATATGGATAAATAAATTAATGAATGAATGACTGAATGAATGGTTAATTGAATGAATGAATGAATGAATGAATGACTGAATGCATGGATGGATGGATGAATGAATGAATGAATGACTGGATGACTGGATAACTGAATGAATGAACAAAGCAGGTTAGTGCTATGCTCAGAGTGCCGGTCACCCTACCCATTCAGCTACACAGGACCACCTGCAGGCCCCACGCAGCATCCAAGTTACCCACTGGATACATTATCAGCATTTCTTTGTGGACGTGTGTGTGTGTGGTCTGATCTGTCCCATAGTGTGTCTCATAGTGTGTCCCATAGTGTGTCTCATAGTGTGTCCCTGGAGCATATACAGGCTCTTTGATCATGAAGCCAGCATGTGTTTTCTGACCTGTGTATGAAGTGTCCCTCCAGGGCTCCTGTAGTAAAGCATGTTTCCTCTCCGCCTCACTAGGCCCCTGAGAGCCTCCTGGAGTCTCTGGAGACTCACCTGAACACCCTGGAAGGGAAGAAGCCGTACGTATATCACCTGCATTCACACCTTTCATCACACCATTCACACCATCATTTTATATATATATATTAGTTGGTTCTGTGGCCTCAAAAATACTCAAAAGATAGCCTTTTGTGTTTTGGTCTTGTGTTGTTTGAGGGTTTAAACAGTAATTACAAACTAGGGCTGGACAGTATGGTCTAAAATTTGATTAAACACTTTTTTCATGAAATACAATAAAATCAAGCGGCACAAAGTGAAAATAAAAACGACTGCAGGACAGGAGGTTTCTTTCCCTCAAACAACTCAAAAGACAATAAAACTCCAACTTAACTTTAGTGTACATGTTTGACAACGTAGAGAGAGAGCGAGAGAGCGTGATGTAATAGGTTTGAGTTTGAGGTTAGAGCGTCCTAAGTTGCCGTAGTTGATGATGTCACACCAGGATGTCATTGTCAACACACAGAGTTGGAAACGAGAGCAGCCAGATGGATAAAGCGGTATAAAGAAACGAATAGCCAATAAATGTGAAGTTATCTTTGAACCTCTGTTGTCAAGCCTCATCAATATACCCCCCCCTTTCCTCACTAATGAAACTGGTGCCGCGGAGTCACGTTAGAACGTTAGCTTAGCGGCTAACGTTAGCCCGTTGCTGCGCTAAAGCAAGTCTCCTCTCAGCCTCCTTAGCCAAATTGAAATGCCCAAACTATATGGCAAGGTCCGTGAGCAAGTGGAGAAAAACTCAGTACAATTAAACACTATGCAACGACCACTGCAAACGTCGAGTGAATCGTCAAGTAATGTTAACATCATTGCTACTGCTGTGACTAGCTGCTCTAGTCTACCAGTCACACGGTATGAAGGTATAGTCAAAATCCATACCGTAGCGCAAATTCATACCGTTTATACCATCCACCCCTATTACAAGCTACATTGGTATTTGGTAGCTATTCCTATTGCCAACCTAACGTGTCCCTTCCTCTATTCTCTCCAAACTCAGAGAGGATAAGTAAGTATTTCTCTTGGATGTTCATTTTATCATCATCTTGTACTGATACGCATTAAACATAATTTTGTTTGCTCTAATTATGTTTTTAATGTGGTGATTCTATAGCCTGGCGTTTGAACCAACGCTAACATTTCATACCGTTTTTTCGTCGTATGTTGGTTCAAATGGACCCTATAGAATCCTGCCGATGGGAACCATCAGTGTATTTCGACTCTGCACCATATTTCTTTTAAACCGACTTTATATTATTAATAACAAGTCATTCATTCTTAGTATGAGCCATGTCTCTCAGCTAACATTAATCATATAATTAATTTATTAAGACATAAATGTTTTTTGTTGTTCAGTCATAATCAGCCCAAACCTTCACAAAGCTTTAGAAGCATGTCTGTGTCACTAGACACGATACCATATCATCACCCTACTAGAGTCACGATGTTGTAATATCACGATATTGTGAGGTATTGTGAGGTTTTTTCAACTGCAAATTATGTCGCCAATAGAGAACTTTGTTAACATCTGCAATAAAAAATACAATTATTTTTGTCTGCTTTATCAAATAAAATTATGTCTTCTTCAGTCAATATTTTTTATTGCAGTGAAATGGGATTATCAAGCAATTTTTTTTATTGTATCGATATATATATATTAGGGCTGTCAGTTTATCGCGTTAATTAGATTAATTAATCACACAGCAAATTATCGCGTTATGAAAATTTACTCAAAATTAATTACAAAAAAAAAAATCTTTTTTATAATATTCTTTTTGTATTTCATTAATTTCATAAGAACGTAGAATACACATTTAGAGACTTTTTTTTAATATGGTCCATTTGCATGTATTCTAGGGACATCTATGGATCTCAGGGAATGTATTCCCAGTGTCAGAAATACTGTTATACAAAGAATGGATTGCACGGTGCAAGTTGCACCCTTAGTTACAATTCATTATGAATTGAAAATGGGGGACCCTGATGTAAACAAGATGAAAGTTTTTCTCTGGTCTGCATCCCCTTAACACTTTGATTGCCCAACCCGAGTTTTCTCGGGTTTACCCCCCGCGGGTTGAATGCCCACTCACGAGAATTCTCGTATTTTCAAATTTTTTTTTTATTAGCGATCTGAAATCATATTTCATCAACCAAGTCTACCGTTGGAAATCCAACCACTCCAGGCACTCAGATGTGAAAAAAGCGCCCCCTATCGTCTCCCAGATGGTAATTCACCCTTTTGGATTGAACTCAATGAAAATGAATGAGAAAAAAAATCCCTGACTCCACATTTTACTTCTCACTCATGCAGCCGGCATCGATCAGCTCCACTAGTGAGCCTCAGAGCAGCGGAGATTATGTGTTTTTACAGTATACACAGTGAATCAATAAAAAGATTGATTTTTTCGAATGGCGATCAGGAATTGGAATAATCCATTTGGATACCATCTGATCTCAGGTAAGGAATCTATGTTACCAGTATTAGGATAATCAGACTCGTTTTCACAGAGATATAAGCTTTTATGTGATTATGTGATATTGCTGTTTGGCTGTGCGAGCGGTCAGTAACGCGGAGAATCGATTTTCAACTCGCGGCACGAGCGTGCATGCGCACACATATACTATCGATAATCTAGCGTTTATTTGAAAACGATTTGAAAACGATTCATAAATAGGCCGAACAATGACAACGTTCTAGAATATTCCAGTAAAAGGCGATTATCATGGAATGTGTTATTTTTTCCGTGAAAACAAGTGATTTTCAAAATGCTAGAAAACGGAAATGAAGCGATAAAAAAACAATCTGCTACGACAATGTTGACTGGAAAATGAGTCTTTGATAAGCGACGGGCAGATTAGACACATAGCCATAATTTAAAACATAGATTAGGCGATATTAACGTTAACATTGAAGTGGCCCTGGGCATTCAAGGAGGTAAAAAGGAATTAACCTTGGGCAATCAAAGTGTTAACAATTGTGTGTATTGAGCCATACTGTATTGTACCCATTCTGCAATCTGTTAATACATTTTCATTCAATCAATCAATCAATCTGCGTGGTGATTGAATGAACATTTTATTTTAATCTTTGACTGTGAATAACACCATGCTCAAATTGACCAGACCTGAAAAATCTAAGCAAATTAATAGATGGAAGGAAGATGATTAAACAGAAGGTTTTGTAGATACAGTACTGAATTCTGCCATCCGGACACATGCAATTTGAAATATGATTATAGAATATAGAATATCAGGCATAAAATGGTTATGCGATTAAAATGCGATTAATTAGATTAATTAATTACAAATCCTGTAATTAATTAGATAAAAAAAAAATCGCCTGACAGCACTAATATATAGTATCTTATCGGCTCACTGTATTAATATAATATTGTGATATATCGCTGTATACATTCCCCCCCCCCCCCACCTCTGCTGTTCAGTATGTATGTATGTATGTATGTATGTATGTATGTATGTATGTATGTATGTATGTATGTATGTATGTATGTATGTATGTATGTATGTATGTATGTATGTATGTATGTATGTATGTATGTATGTATGTATGTATGTATGTATGTATGTATGTATGTATGTATGTATGTATGTAACACTAAAAACAAAGGCTTTGCTGAAAGAGAAACAGGTCGTTGTTTTCTTCAGTGGAATCAGGCGTAACCATAAATTCAGATTGTTTTCTAAATGAGGACTGCTGCCTGTGAGCAAAACAACACAGTGGTCATTAAACCCGAGTCACTCGCTGTGCTTTAATTACACCGGTCATCCAGAGTTTTAACCTGTGTGCTTTGCTTCTCATTTCTCAGGTCGCCTACCAAGGTAAGCTGTGTTCTACCTCACTCTGATTGGATGGATGTGTGAAGGGGATTCATGTGTAGTTGAGTCATGTCTTCTTATGTAACCGCGTCGGTCGCCATGGTAACAGGTTTTTTTTACGCTCTGTGACAGGAGTCCACGGCAAACAACAGCTCGCCAGCGGCCGCCTCCTCCGTGTCCGCCGCCGCACCCCCGGCCAAACCCGCGCCTCCCGGCCCCCCGGCCCGTCCCTCCAAACCTCCCCACGCTCGGTGACCCCCACCCCCCCTACAGTCACCACCACCAGCAAGTGAGAACCACTTCCCTGTCATTATGAGTCTTTACCACATCTATAGCCAGCAGTCAGTATAACATTATGAATTGAGTTGTTCTGACAGTGAGTCATCCTACTTTTTCTCTTTCTCTCTCTCTCTCTCTCTCTCTCTCTCTCTCTCTCTCGCTCTCTCTCTCTCTCTCTCTCTCTCTCTATCTCTCTCTTCTCTCTCTCTCTCTCTCTCTCTCTCTCTCTTTCTGTAGTGTGCTTGACGATGGCTTCCTGTTGGATCTAGACCCCATGTCCTCCTCATCAGCAGGGGGCGCTGCATCTACGACCGCATGGGGAGGTGAGACAAGAGATCAAAGGAAGACTAGCCTTCTTTGATGAACCAAGTCCTTCTCACTTCCTGCAATTCTCCACTCACTTGCACAAATTGAAAGTAGGCACTTCCGGCTGACTTCCGGTTGCCAATAGTACTTCCTGTCCCATCCAAATACATTGGTTTTAGCTACTTTTCTCCCCTTATTTAAACAACTTTGTCGGCACAGAGAGGCAATGAAACGTTTGTATTATTATAGTATAGAATGTATTTAATAAGCAAACGTTTGTCAGCAGGGTTTTTGGGCTGTATTTCATGTAAAAACGTTTACTGTTAGTTTCCTTGCTCAGCCAGCATTAGCCTTCATTAGCTAACAGAAGCTAGTGGTTAAACAGGCCGGATTAGCTTTGAGCTAACTATCTTTCCCGACCCATGTATTCCCATTCTAAACATAACGTCAGTTTACAAAACATGACCTGTCTATATAACGTTGAGGAACAAATTATAAGTGTGTGGGTGTGTGTTTTGGTGAACATTGGACTGCAAACAGAAAATGCATCACAGTTAGACAGTAGCTACTGTTAGCTGCCCTCCGGATTAGCTTTGAGCTAACTATCTTTCCCGACCCATGTATTCCCATTCTAAACATAACATCAGTTTACAAAACATGACCTGTCTATATAACGTTGAGGAACAAATTATAAGTGTGTGGGTGTGTGTTTTGGTGAACATTGGACTGCAAACAGAAAATGCATCACAGTTAGACAGTAGCTACTGTTAGCTGCCCTCCGGATTAGCTTTGAGCTAACTATCTTTCCCGACCCATGTATTCCCATTCTAAACATAACGTCAGTTTACAAAACATGACCTGTCTATATAACGTTGACGTTAACGTTTTTACATGAAATACAGCCCAAAAACCCTGCTGACAAACGTTTGCTTATTAAATACATTCTATACTATAATAATACAAACGTTTCATTGCCTCTCTGTGCCGACAAAGTTGTTTAAATAAGGGGAGAAAAGTAGCTAAAACCAATGTATTTGGATGGGACAGGAAGTACTATTGGCAACCGGAAGTCAGCCGGAAGTGCCTACTTTCAATTTGTGCAAGTGGAGAATGCATGTCACCTTTCTAGCAGACTTTTTTTGTTGTTGTTATATTTGAATTAATTAATTCCTTTACACAAAAATAAGTGAATTTAATTTAATGGAACTGGTTGTTTGTTATCGATCAAACTGAAGTACTTTGCTTACTTGGCAGCCATGTCCTCTGAGACATTTAATTAAGAACCGTAGGGACCCAGAGACACTCTATGTAATGAGGAGACGGAGCATTCCGGGTAGGATGGAGACATGTTAAACAAAATGACTCCCTACATATTCAGAGAAAATAATTAAATGGTACAGGTACCTCATAAAAAAAAATTAATCGCCTGACAGCACTAATATATATAGTATCTTATCGACTCACTGTATTAATATAATATTGTGATATATCGCTGTATACATTCCCCCCCCCCCCACCTCTGCTGTTCAGTATGTATGTATGTATGTATGTATGTATGTATGTATGTATGTATGTATGTATGTATGTATGTATGTATGTATGTATGTATGTATGTATGTATGTATGTATGTATGTATGTATGTATGTATGTATGTATGTATGTATGTATGTATGTATGTATGTATGTATGTATGTATGTATGTATGTATGTATGTATATTTTACTGCATTCCGTGAGGTGAAATGTAATTTTAAAGATCTCTGCTGTGTTTGACTTGTCCTCTGTCTAACCCCCCCCCCCCACACACACACGCACGCACGCACGCACGCACACACACACACACACACACACACACACACACACACACACACACACACACACACACACACGCACACACACACACACACACACACACACACACACACACACACACGCACACACACACACGCACACACACACACACACTGACACATGGCTGCAAGAATGGCAAGGATGGCAAGAATCCAACCTTTCTTTTATCCGGGGCCAAATTACATTAGCGACCAGGCTCTTAGTCCTATTACACTGTGTCATTGGTCGCCCTGCACTGCTCACAAATCAAATAAATAATCACATTATAATATCTGCGTAATTAAAAGTCACAACACACATCTCTCTCTCTACTTCGTCCATCTTTCTATTTCTGTTTCTCTCTCTCCTTCTCTCTTTCTCTCTCTCTCTGTCATGGTCTCTCTATCTCTCTCTTCTACAGTATACGGTATGTCTGACTCACTGTCTGTCTCTTTGTCTGTCTTTCTTTCCGTTGAATGAAATTATATTGACTGCATGGTTAAGAATTATAACACGCTCTCCTTCTCTCCCTCTCCCTTTATGCAGATCTCTTGGCAGAGGGTGAGTAATGCGGTGTTCTTTATTCTACAGACCGCTCCCTTCTACAGGATGAACAGGGCATATGCCTCCATGCGCTTATCTTTCAGTGTTAACACAGGTAGCTTCCCCTTTTCTCCCTGTAGCTTTTGGTGTGGAGCGACCGCACCGTCTGTAAGAAACACAATCACACCCCGAATCACTTCTCTCTCTCGTTCTCTCTTATCTTAAAACAAGCCTTTGCTAAAGGCATGCAGCTGCAATGATCAATCGTATAATAGTGTACAAGCCTTAACACTTTCAGTGCCAGCCGTGTTTTCCTTTTTACCCCCTTGAATGCCATCATCCACTTCAATGTTAGCGTTAAAAACGCATAATCTATGTTTTAAATTATGGCTATGTGTCTAATCTGCCCGTCGCTTATCAATGACTTGTTTGCAGTCAACATTGTCGAAACGGATTGTTTTTTAATCGGTTCATATCCTTTTTATAGCATTTCGAAAAGCTATAGTTTTCTCGAAAATTTCCGGAAAATAGAAAGATTCCCTCATAAACGGCATTTATTGGAATATTCTCGAATACACTAGACACGTTGTCATTTGTCGGCCTATTTATGAATCGTTTTCAAATAAACGCTAGATTATCGATAGTATATGTGTACTTATGCACGCTATAGAAGCGAGCTGAGAAATCGATTACCTCATTTCCTCAACATCACACACACACACATACGGGACACACTGTTATCTCAGTGAATACAGCTCTGATTATCCTAAAACTGGTAACATAGACTCCTTACCTTAGATCAGATGTTCTCCAATTCCTGATCGCCATTCCAAACATCGATCGCGTTTATTGATTGATTATTGGCTGCTGTAAATATATATTCCAGGCTGCTTTCCAACTCGCGATCACTTCCATGTTCATCAGATCCCTCGCCAGCATAATGGAGCCAGTTGGCTCCTCCCACACAGATCCGCGTCTATGCCAAATACAACGCAGTTCGGTTTCCGGGTTCCTCTGATTGGCCACTAAGCCCACGTGACCGCGCACTAGCACGCCCCCCTTATCGCCCGCTGCCGCGCTGTGAAGCGGAAGAGCCAGCGAGGCGACGCGAGGCGGTGGTTTCAGCAGCAGCGGCCGTCTTCTTCCGAGGCGGCTCGTTCTTATTAATCCCTAATGTCATGTATGTTGTGTATGTCATAAATATCTATATGAATTGAAAATGGGGGACCCTGATGCGGTGGTTTCAGCAGCAGCGGCCGTCTTCTTCCGAGGCGGCTCGTTCTTATTAATCCCTAATGTCATGTATGTTGTGTATGTCATAAATGTCGATATGAATTGAAAATGGGGGACCCTGATGTAAACAAGACGAAAGTCTTTCTCTGGTCTGCATCCCCTTTCTTTATACATAGTCTATATATAATTTGAAATAAAAAAATACCATGTTCCTTAGTCCTGTATTATGATCAAACAATTACACAAAAATGCATCCTATATAGACTCATATGCCAAAACATTCAGAAATACCCAAATGATGCGAGTTTGTTTTTTTATGACATGCACAACTACAAGCTTTTAAGAACACTGACATAACCGCTGAATATCACTGAAATCCAAGTTAATGTATATCTTAGAAGTTCTTTGTTTCATCGTACAAACAGCCAAAGCTGTCATGTATGATGTGATGTGTATGTCATAAATGTCGATATGAATTGAAAATGGGGGACCCTGATGTAAACAAGACAAACGTCTTTCTCTGGTCTGCATCCCCTTAACAATTGTGTGTATTGCGCCGTACTGTATTGTACCCATTCTGCAATCTGTTAAATAAAGTTTTCATTCATTCATTCATTCATTTCTCCCCCACTACTCCCAAAAGTAACACTAAATGGATAAAGTACAACAACGCCAGACTCAAGAAACTGTGTTCCCTTTGGCGCAATACACACAATTGTTAAGGGGATGCAGACCAGAGAAAGACGTTTGTCTTGTTTACATCAGGGTCCCCCATTTTCAATTCATATCGACATTTATGACATACACAACATACATGACAGCTTTGGCTGTTTGTACGATGAAACAAAGAACTTCTAAGATATACATTAACTTGGATTTCAGTGATATTCAGCGGTTATGTCAGTGTTCTTAAAAGCTTGTAGTTGTGCATGTCATAAAAAAACAAACTCGCATCATTTTGGTATTTTTTATTTATTTTTTATCTTTTTCCCCCTCCTTTTTCCTCCGATTTTCTCCCATCCCAATGTTAGTCGTTATGCCAATTCCCAATCCCCTTCCTGGTCGCTGCGCACTTACCCCCCACAGTCGGTATGGGAGAGTGGAGGCTATCACGTGCTTCCTCCGACACACGTCTAGCCAATCAACCGCTTCTTTTCACCTGGCAGCGCGGACTCTCACTGAGAGCGTGTAACGTGTGGAAGGATCACACTACCGCCCTTAGATCCTATCCGCGCTTAGCAGGCGCCCCGACCGAACTGTAGGAGTCGCTGTTTACAACGACCTGGACCCACCACGCCAGCTTCTCCCACCCTCTAATACTGCCAATTGTATTAGTGTGAACGGCCAGCCAAGCTGGTGACAACCCCGGAGCTGTGAGCTGGATTCGAACAGGCGAATCTAGCGTCTCCGGGGTTGGTGACGAACGCAATCTCCGCTACGCCACCTGACCGCCCCATTTGGGTATTTCTGAATGTTTTGGCATATGAGTCTATATAGGATGCATTTTTGTGTAATTGTTTGATCATAATACAGGACTAAGGAACATGGTATTTTTTTTATTTCAAATTATATATATATAGGACTGTATAAAAAAAGGGGATGCAGACCAGAGAAAGACTTTCGTCTTGTTTACATCAGGGTCCCCCATTTTCAATTCATATCGACATTTATGACATACACAACATACATGACATTAGGGATTAATAAGAACGAGCCGCCTCGGAAGAAGACGGCCGCTGCTGCTGAAACCACCGCATCAGGGTCCCCCATTTTCAATTCATATCGACATTTATGACATACACAACATACATGACATTAGGGATTAATAAGAACGAGCCGCCTCGGAAGAAGACGGCCGCTGCTGCTGAAACCACCGCCTCGCGTCGCCTCGCTGGCTCTTCCGCTTCACAGCGCGGCAGCGGGCGATAAGGGGGTGTGCTAGTGCGCGGTCACGTGGGCTTAGTGGCCAATCAGAGGAACCCGGAAACCGAACTGCGTTGTATTTGGCATAGACGCCACAGATCCACCAGTATAATCGAATGGCCTGCAGTTACACAGGGATAGATGATAGGGGGCAGTATTTTCCCATCTGAGCTCCTAGAGGGTCTGCTGTACCAACGGGAGACTCGGTTGATGAAATATGAATTCAGATCGCTAATAAAAAAATCAAACGACAATTAGCGTCGTCGGCACTCAACGGGGGGCATGAAAAGACGGCATTACACGTCGCTGGCACTCAAAGTGTTAAGGAGATCTCATAGCAGGCTTATAACATCTCTTTATGAGGAATAAGGCTGTAATTTAGCCTGATACTTTACATTATGAGTTATTCTATGTTAATGTGTGTTAATGAAAATCTATATGCTGCATTATGATTGATCATGTTATACCTGAAGTATTACTGGGATATACTTTAGGTAAAGTGCTTTAAGTAAAGTGCTTTAAGTAAAGTGCTACCCAAGCTTTTTACAACGTCTTCGTCCCTCTGACATTCCCTACTTCCATCTTTCTATTTCTGTTTCTCTCTCTCCTTCTCTCTTTCTCCCTCTCTCTCGCTCTCTCTCTCATTCTCTCTGTCTCTCTCTCTTCTCTCTCTGTCTCTCTCTGTATCTCTCTTTTTCTCTCTGTCTCTCTCTTAACTCTCTTTCTCTCTGTATCTCTCTATCTCTCTCTCTGTCTCTCTCAACTATCTTTCTCTCTGTATCTCTCTCTGTATCTCTTTCTCTCTCTCTGTCTCTCTCTTTCTCTCTCAACTATCTTTCTCTCTGTATCTCTCTCTGTCTCTCTATCTCTTTCTTTCTATCTCTGTCTCTCTCTCAACTCTCTTTCTCTCTGTATCTCTTTCTCTCTCTGTCTCTCTCTTAACTCTTTCTCACTGTATCTCTCTCTGTATCTCTTTCTCTCTCTGTGTCTCTGTATCTCTCTCTGTATCTCTATCTGTATCTGTATCTCTTTCTCTCTCTGTCTCTCTCTCAACTCTTTCTCACTGTATCTCTTTCTCTCTTTCTCTCTCTGTGTCTCTGTATCTCTCTCTGTATCTCTATCTCTCTCTCTCTCTCTCTCTCTCTCTCTCTCTCTCTCTCTCTCTCTCTCTCTCTCTCTCTCTCTCTCTCTCTGTCTCTCTCTCAACTCTTTCTCACTGTATCTCTCTCTGTATATCTTTCTCTCTTTCTCTCTCTGTGTCTCTGTATCTCTCTCTGTATCTCTATCTGTCTCTCTCTCTCTCTCTCTCTCTCTCTCTCTCTCTCTCTCTCTCTCTCTCTCTGGGGTTTGTGACTGGGGTGGTGTTGCTTGGCGTGTCGTGGGTTAACTCTAGCGACCCCGGCTGCTAGTGACGGAGCGTCTGATGCTCTGCTGGAGGAAGACTCCGATCCACCCACTGATGCCGCTGCTACCGCTGTCCCTGCGGCTGCCACGCCCACAGCCACGCCCACTGCCACGCCTACTGCCACGCCCACTCCCGCTCCAGCCTCGCTGCCCGTTACCGTCCCGACCACCGCTTCCGCAGACATCGACCTGTTCGGAGGTCAGTGGGGTCAGAGGTCGAGGAGAGGACCAGGATACTAGGGACTAGATTGGTCTCAGGGCTCCTAAGGTCATGGAAAACCTGGAAAAGTCATGGAGTTTAGGAATTCCCCAGGCCTGGAATAGTTTAGAAATGGTTTTGAAATTTTTTATTTAAAGTCTTTAGCATGAAGCCGGGCTATTGATAGCTGTGGATATAGTCAACAAAAACCCTGCTACCTTAAAATCAGTTGTTCAGCCACAGGAATGTAACGTCTGAAGATAGACACTGGTAAATACTGATTGAGGAAATGGTCCTACACTGTTTGTATGTCATGAAATAGCCAATCAGAAGTCCTGGAATTTAATCATCAACAGCCTGTAGGTGTTCTGAATGGAGTTTGGTATGCTGTAGAATTAAAGGACCACTTCACCATCGATTTTGCACATAATCTCACACACGTTCAAAAAACGTAACAGTTTTGCACACATTCATTTAGTTTGACCGTTATTGAGAGTAAAGGAGTTTGAATATGGCCACCAGTGATGTCATCGAGGACAATGAATCCTTGTGTTGTGGTAATTACATCTCAATTAAATGATAAGGCAGCAGTCCCTATAAGACAAGGTATTGCTATTTTTTTTTATCTACATCATTTCCTGGTGCTGTAAATAACACAACACAAGGATTTAATGTCCTCGATGACATCACTGGTGACCATATTCAAACAAATTTACTCTCAATAACTGTCAAATGTGTGCAAAACTGTTTGGCATTTTGGATGTGTGTGAGATTATGTGCAAAATACATCAGCATAGTGAAGTGCCCCTTTAAAGTGAATGTAGCAGAACATGTAGCCTTGTATATTCCCTACATGACATTATTCTACCGGAGTTAGTAACATAGCAGACACCTGCCATGGTTAGGATTCACTATTTGAGCTGATAACTTTTTTTTTTTTTTTTTTTTTTTTTATTAATTAATAACCTCAATTCGACATTAGAAATGTCTGCTAAAGGTTCTTCCGAACACTCTTGAAACGAGGCCTCAGAGAGAAGGGCCTGAAAACAGCCGGTTAGTTAGTCTGTCAAAGAGAGACTCTTGCTTTGTCCATCACTGACCCCAGCATCTCCCCTCTTGTCACAGAGCTGAACGCTTGTGACAACATCACCATAGCGCCTCTCATCTCTGCACGAGTAGCGTGCTCACTGAATGCAGCATTATGCAGCCCTTCAAAATAAAAGACGACTTCCTGTCAGGGGCCGGTCGGACCGACCCGAGGGGGACTGCATCATTCTTGTATTCTCTGCTTTTCTCCTAATGCTGACCTTTCACCTTTGTTTCACCCCCCTGCCCTTTATGCTCATTCATCTCTCTCTCTCTACTCCCACGGTGTGTTCATCTCTCTCTCTCTCTCCTCCCACGGTGTGTTCATCTCTCTCTCTCTCTCCTCCCACGGTGTGTTCATCTTTCTTTGTGTCCGTCTGTTGGTCCCGCTGGGTGTTATGTTGTGGCTTGGCGCTGCACTAGATGCGTTCGCTGCCTCCCCAGGAGATGCTGCCATGGCCATAGCCGCCGATGCATTTGGTGGATCTGGTGGGTGGCAAAACACCGTCTGTGTGCGTGTGTGTATCTGCACGTGTGCGCATTTATTTGTGTGGGTGCGTATGTGTGTGTATGTGCGTGCGCACGCGCGAGTGTGTGTATATGTATGTTTGTGTGTGTGTATGTGTGTGTATGTATGTTTGTGTGTGTGTGTGTGTGTGTGTGTGTGTGTGTGTGTGTGTGTGTGTGTGTGTGTGTGTGTGTGTGTGTGTGTGTGTGTGTGTGTTGTGCCTCATGTAAAGCTACACAGGAGACAGCTTGCATAGCATTACATGGGTCTGACGCGGTAGGATATGTGTGTGTGTGTGTATGTTGTTTACGTGTGTGTGTGTGTGTGTGTGTGTGCGTGCGTGCACATGCGTGCGTGTGTGTGTGTGTGAGAGAGAGAGAGAGAGAGAGAGAGAGAGAGAGAGAGAGAGAGAGAGAGAGAGATAGAGAGAGAGAGAGAGCGAGAGAGAGAGAGAGTGTGTGTGGGCCAAGCCAGTCCTGATGCTTCTAGTACCTAGACTGTGCTTCTGCTTCTATTTGGGACAGTAGTATCATGTAATCCAGCAGCACAGCCTCTAGAGGCCGACTGTCCCATCCCAGACCCTGCTACCAGGTGCCCCAGGCATGCCCCCCCCCCCTACTCCCTTCTCTACTACTACTACTCTACTCCTTTTAATATTCACCCAGTGAATACTTGAGTGAAAAGCACAAAACGGCAACATACTCTGTTGAATTATGATTATGCTTTTGACGCCACTAACCAATCCTACACTGTAAATAAAATATATATAATCATAAGTTGTCTCAACTTATATTTTGACTTGTACTTTTTGCATTGGATCACTCCTGATTGATTCAACTAAAAATAAAAAAGTTTTTTTTACAGTGTCCTGGATGACTGATCATCTATGAACTCCCCCTTTCCCCCTAATAACTCATCTGGTTTCTCTCTTTGGCTGGTTGTGTAAGAATTAATCAGGAACCTGGACTGCAGCAGGTCCAGACAGACCACGATGGCTTTTCTTTTTGTTACAAACCAAAATGGTTTCCTTTAAAAAAAATTGGGAGCACTGGTGTGTTCTTCTCTGGTGTCTTCTTCTCTGGTGTCTTCTTCTCTGGTGTCTTCTTCTCTGGTGTGTTCTTCTCTGGCGTGCTCTTCTTCTCTGGTGTGTTCTTCTCTGGTGTGCTCTTCTTCTCTGGTGTGCTCTTCTTCTCTGGTGTCTTCTTCTCTGGTGTCTTCTTCTCTGGTGTCTTCTTATCTGGTGTCTTCTTCTCTGGTGTGCTCTTCTCTGGTGTATTCTTCTCTGGTGTGCTCTTCTTCTCTGGTGTGCTCTTCTTCTCTGGTGTGTTCTTCTCTGGTGTGTTCTTCTCTGGTGTCTTCTTCTCTGGTGTCTTCTTCTCTGGTGTCTTCTCTGGTGTGTTTTTCTCTGGTGTCTTCTTCTCTGGTGTCTTCTTCTCTGGTGTCTTCTTCTCTGGTGTGCTCTTCTTCTCTGGTGTCTTCTTCTCTGGTGTCTTCTTCTCTGGTGTCTTCTTCTCTGGTGTATTCTTCTCTGGTGTATTCTTCTCTGGTGTCTTCTTCTCTGGTGTCTTCTTCTCTGGTGTCTTCTTCTCTGGTGTGCTCTTCTCTGGTGTCTTCTTCTCTGGTGTCTTCTTCTCTGGTGTGTTCTTCTCTGGTGTGTGCTTCTCTGGTGTGCTCTTCTCTGGTGTCTTCTTCTCTGGTGTCTTCTTCTCTGGTGTCTTCTTCTCTGGTGTCTTCTTCTCTGGTGTGTTATTTTCTGGTGTCTTCTTCTCTGGTGTCTTCTTCTCTGGTGTCTTCTTCTCTGGTGTCTTCTTCTCTGGTGTCTTCTTCTCTGTCATAGAAGTACAAGCAACAGTAACACAACCACACTTTTACGGATCACTCTTTATCTAACACACTTCCACATTAACTTTATTCTGCGCCCACACACAGATACTGTTTTATTTAGATTAGGTTAGACGTGTATTTGATGTGTTTCCACGCTTAGCTGTAGAATGGAATCATTGGATATTGTTGAGTGTGGTCTGTCTATGTAAACTCTTTACTATAGACAGTACCTATAGCACTAGCTGTAGTTAGTAAATGTGTACTTCCTAGCCTGTGGATGCAGTACTAAGGTTAATGGGTGACCTTGCTTTACTATCCCCTAACCTTTAACCTTTAAAGGAACACACAACGTTATGGGAAATGCGCTTACCATCTGCAAGCTAGCCTAGCTTAGCACAAATTAATGGAAGAGGATACGGACCAGCTCCCTGAGTTTTAAGTTAGGCTAGCTGGTCCGTATCCGCTTCCATTAATTTGTGCTAATCTAGGCTATCTTTCAGCCAAATAGCTTTTCTACTGAACGCACAGAAAGGAAATAGGTATTTACTGTATCTTCTTGTCTGACTCTGAGCTGGAGAAGACGGTAAGAACCATAACGTGGGTGTGTTCCTTTAACCTTCATGTGAAGCCTCCAAGGTGTCTGGCCTCACAATCTGCTTTTTACACTGTTTGTTGTTTAACAAACCCCCACCCCTCCCCCTCCCTCTCTGGTCATAACACCCTAAACCCTCCCCTACCCCCCCCCCCCCCTCTACATCCTTCAACACCCCCCCCCCACCCTCCACCGCTGCTCTCCTTGAAGACCCCTTCGCCACGACGGAGGGCAGCACTGACGTGGCACCAGGGCTGGATCTGTTTGCTATGAAGCCCACCGCCACGGGGGGCGCCGCTGCTACCCCCACCTCTAGTGAGGCTCCACCGATCATCATCGCTGCCCCCATCGCTGCCCCCGCCGCCCCCACCCCCTCCTCCTCCACCACCACCAGCAGCAGCACCACACAGTCCGCAGCTGCCCCCGCCGCCCCCGCCCTAGATATCTTTGGTGGTAAAGTCCTCTCACTCTCATTCTGCCTGTCACTGCATTGCCCTGCATTTCCCTGCATTGTGATGATGATGATGATGATGATGATGATGATGATGATGATGATTGTGTTACTCTTGCTGATGATGATGATGATGATGATGATGATGATGATGATGAGGATGATGATGATGATGATGATGATAACAATATGTTTCCCAGTTCCTGCATTTCAGATTTAAATTATTATTATTGATTTTTTATTTTTTTTAATCATGATGTCTTTTTCGTTATACATTTTTATTTGATTCCAGTTGAGGTAGTCAAGCATGTTGACCACATCCAGCCGGAAGTCCTATTTGGCCGTTTAAAAAGAATTGACAGAAAATCGATGACTTTAATGGGTCCCTCTGGCTCCTCTGAGCACGCTCAATTAGTTACAGTCGATATTGACATTTTCTACTGATGCTGGTGGACAGAGGTGGCTCAACTGTTTTGGTTATTAACCAACCCTAAGTACTGCTAGCCCCTCCGGTCTGCCAGGAGCTGAAGGGAAGGAGGCGGCTTGTGTTGTCGTCTCGCAACGACTGCCTTCTTCCCCTCCTGCTTTTCACCCAGGAGGTAGAGATCCACCACACTCCGCAGAGAGTTGGACGACGTTCCACTGTCAAGCATCTGTACCCAAACAGGAAGTAAACTAACCTACCTTTACTCATATTGTTTTCCCCTAACATATTGAATAAATATTATATTATTGTTACCACCATATTTTGTCTCTTTTATAAATAAGAACAGAGAAATAGTTGAAAAAAGTTAAATCATTTACTTGAACGCAGCCATAAAGGTATGGTTTCATTACGCAGAAGAGACATAGAACTATAGTCTGTTTACTTTTCTGATAACTACATCACTGCATAACTCATAAATGGTTAGACAAACTTAATTTGTGGTTATTAGTGATACTCTGTATAAACCCAATTCAACGTTATAGACACATTTTATTTCAAACTAATTTCGTGGACGTCCTGATTTGGTAAATATGTTTGTCCTCTTGGGCAGAGGTGTTTAGCAGGCTTTGACGTACAGGCGTGGAGACAGCTCTGCGTCGGAGTGTGGAGATCGAGAGATCTCTGATTTTAGCCTTTACACTGTTTTAGATAAAGGGGAATACCACCCAATTTAAGAATGAACCTATGCTATTTCCCGGCCTAGCACTGCTGAATCCATGAAATACCATGAAATACCTCTCTTCAAAAAAGATAGAAATCACAACGACAAAGGCTCTAATCTGTGATGTCATCAAGATGTACTACCTGGAATCCACTTCACTGACGGTGGATTCTGGAGTCTTGATTGTGTGGACTCAAGAGTTGAGCTGGTACTGGTACCTTGTCAAAACAGACAAAGTGTGGTTGTAGGACAGTCTGACATCACTATAGAAGGCTGGACAAGCTGTCTCATTTCTTTGAGGGAAATCAGCAATTGAACATTTGAGTTCTGAAATTGTTGGTATGCCCCTTTTGTTTGAAACTATTTAATTTTGCATCAGAAACAAAGACGCATCTCTAGATTACCTTTTCTTTTCTACCAACGCATGCGTTCTCTGCTTTTTAATTATTTTCTTTTTTCATCATCAACCTCTTAAAACTCATCAGGCTCTATGCAACTGGACTCTGAATGTACATTATAACTGTGTGTCCTTGTTCGTAGATATGTTTGATTCTATGCCTGAGCAAAGCCCCACCACAGAATCCAAAGCCGCTACCACTCCTAGCGTAGACCTTTTTGGTGCAGGTACAGGAGTTGATATCCATTACTCTCTCTACTCTCTCTCTCTCTCTCTCTGTGTGGAACCTCCCCATCTCCTCTGGTTTCCATACGTCTGCTCCTCCTCTCTCATCTGTTTTTACACACGTCTTGGTTTGTCCCCATAGTGGTATGAGATTTGTGCATGTTTACCCACTCGTCGAATATCAAGTCTTCTTTTGGCTGCTCTCTCGCTGCACCTCTATGTGCTCTGCTAATGCTTTTCTATGCTCCTCTATCCCCCTCTATACTTCTCTTCTTCTTCTTCTTCTTCTTCTTCTTCTTCTTCTTCTTCTTCTTCTTCTTCTTCTTCTTCTTCTTCTTCTTCTTCTTCTTCTTCTTCTTCTTCTTCTTCTTCTTCTCTTTCTCCTCCTTCCTCCTCTTTCCTCTTCCTCTGCCTTTGCGCTGGCACGTTAGACCTCCCCGCCGTCTCTCGCGGGCCCTCTCCTTTGCCCGAGCCCGCTCCGGTCGGAGACATCGTGACTGGTGAGTTCAGCTGTCTGCCCCAGACACCTGGGTCAATGTTCCCTCCCTTTACCCTGGAGAGTATCGCTCACCAGGTCAACTTTACCCTGGGGAGGCAGAATGGCCTAGAGGTAGAAGAGGCTCCAAAACTGCTCCAGGGGCGCGCTCTGATTAAATACATAGTGTGTAAGTGTAACTAGGAGGGATATGAGGACCAGTGGAGGCTGGTGACCAATTTTTTAGGTGAAGCACAAATTATTATATTATATTATATTATATATTAAATTATATTTTTAAAACATCCCCCACTGTGTGTCAGTGGTGAGTGGACACAGATGAAAACATAATATTAATATACACTATATATTAATATTAATACCAACACCAATCAATCAATTAATTAATATTAATATCAATATCAATATACATATTAATATACTATCAATACTACTATTGAATATACATACACTATTCATTTCATTTACACTATACAGTACATTTCATCAAACCAGCATGTCATGTCTCCTTAACTGTGGGTGAAAGCGAGGGAGAACTGCAATGACTACATTAACCAGAATGCCTCATGCCTGACAATGTTTACTTCTGCAACTCACGCAACACACACAAGCCACCGTCGTTTCAGAAACAAACCCACACAACGGCACAAGACAGCAGTTCTCATTCATCAGAGCTGCACACACACACCAAAGTTCCCCACATGAATCTCACCGTGACAAACCGGGAAAGCCACAAAGACACTAGCTCAGCTGTGCACCTTCAGCGAAGTGCGTTAGCCTAGCCACAAGCTAGCAGCAAACATTCAGACACAACGTTCATTCATTTAGCCAGCATCATGCTTACAGTACCTGCAATAATGTTGTCATCCTCCTGGACAGATAGACTTGTTAAATCATAATATCCACATGTGTGTTGTGCTGGTCCTCAGTAAATGTCCCGCTATTAAAGTGCTAAATGTTAGATACACTAATATAGAGGTTTCGAACGTGGCTGCTCTCAGTGCTCTGTTAATAAAATGTTCAATCAATCAATCAATCCCGCGAGGGGAGAAACAGCTGTGTAGCTACAGAGCTGCAGTCGTAGGAGCCATACTCTGATTGGATTTGCAAGGCTGCCAATCATTCAACCTCCGTGTATTGGATGTCAAGGGCTGTCAATCATTAAATCCTCCATTCAATGGCAAGAGTTTAACTGCACAGACCGTGCTTAGATGACATTAATAGCCTATTTTGATTGGCTATTATTTATTTAACCCTGGTCAACCTGTGCAGATATTCTGCACGAATAATTACTGCAGTGCAGGCCTGCTCAGAGCAGTCAATTTTGGCCATTTTTGAAAAAAAATGAATTCACTGGCATTTTTTACAGAGGAAAACATTTATAATAAAAAAATAATAATAATAATAATAATAAAAAAAATATATATATATAGTTTTCTTTTTTAATATATTTTTTAATATATATATAGGTATATGTAAATTAATAATAATTATGAATTATGGGTGAATTTGTGTTTCACGTGTTGTCATAGAGAAACCTCCACTGGTTAGGGGGCCTGGTCGCCTGAATACTTTGGGCAGCCGAAGAGTGTTTCCGCGTCTCTGATTGGCCAGGTCATTTCTGGTCATGTGACATGTACGCCCAATCGTGGGACCGCAAGTTTCTACACTGGTTAAGCTTAGGCGCTCGTTCGAAGTTGGTTAAGGTTAGAGTTTGTCTTAGAGCATGGCGATAGAACGCCTGCCCTGATTCCGACGGTTAAGCTTAGGCACTCTTTCGAAGTTGGTTAAGGTTAGAGTTTGTCTTAGAGCATGGCGATAGAACGCCAGGTAGTTTGCAGGCTGTTAGACCCGGAAATAGGCGCAGAACTTGCTGTCCCACGATTGGCGCACATGTCACATGACCTGGCCAATCAGAGCGCAAAACTCAAACGCGGAAGCACTCTTTGGCTGGCCAAAGTATTCATGCGGCCTGGTCCTTCTCCATTGTTTCACTCCTCCCTCCCCCTGCTGGGCAGGGATGGGAGGGGGCTGTCGAGGTGGTTGCTGTCAACCCCTCTAGGCATCCCTGTGTAGGTTCCGGTCCGCCAGGCCCAGGTCCGGACTAGTTCCCGTCGACCTGTTGGCCTGGGTTAACCCTTTGAAAACTGAAACACGTTGTTTCTAGGTTTTTCTTGGTGGGATAAGGGAACAACCGCCTCCTGTTAAACTAAACATAGGGAGGTGGTTGGTTCTCCGGTGTGTTGGTAGCAGAGTCGACTCTCGGGTTGAGGCCGGGGTTGAGGCCGGGCTTGACCCCGTCTGCCCGAGAGTGTGTCCCCGCATTTTTCATGACGTCTGCCAATTGTGTCTGTCTCTCCTTTGAACCTCGACCCCGCTGGAGGGGTCGGGTTTGTTGAGGTCATGACATGGTGCACAGCATACCGAACACCCCTTCCGCCGGGTACTGTTCTTACAGTAGACCCTTTAGGCGCCTGTCTAGTCCTCAGTGCTCCAGGCACAGGTCGAGTTCTGGCCTGTTGCCTGGATTGAGGGATCAACCCCTTTGGGGGTTGTCTCCCCGGCGCGCTGTCTGGCCCCGCAGTATTGTGGAGGGGGGTAGCCTCTTGGGGCTTACGGCCATGCCAACCTGGACACGCCCAATCTCGTCAGATCTCGGAAACTAAGCAGGTTCGACCCTGGTAGTTCTTGGATGGGGGACCCCCTGGGAATACCAGGTGCAGTAAGCTAGAGTGCTTCAGGGCGGCGTGCCAAAGGGGGGAAGGGCCTACTCTTGATTTGGGCCCTGTCCGATATGCTGGCGATGTGGGGGGTGGTGTCATCAGTGACCGTCTGGTGGGGTCCCGATGCTACGGCATCGTTGACCTCACCGGGCCCCCTTTTTCGGGGGGTCCTGGCCCTCAGGCTGTTCCTGGGGCTGGGTCCTCCTCCGCGCTCCGCTGCTACGGCCTTGCCACGGGGTTGGGTTCTTGACCTTTGCCCCTGTGATGTTGGGGGCTGTAACGTTTTTTTTCCCTTCCCGTTCGTTCCCTAGTGGCATGTGGGATGCGCGCCTGAGTGGTCGCGGGTCCTTCTGTGAAGGTAAGTCCCACGATCTGCTCACCCTGTGCGTTGAGGTGCTAAACCCTCTTCGCACAGTCGGATCCGATGTGGAGAAAAATTTTTCAGTGCTAGATTGGATAAAGGGATAGTTTCACTAGAGTGCAGAGCGTACTCATATAACTGGTTATAGGATAACCGTATGATGGACTGTGTATGTGTAACTAGGAGGGATATGAGGACTGTGTGTAAGTGTAACTAGGAGGGATAGGCGAAAAGACATTTCAATTGCCTTGTGTACCTTGACAAAGTAATCTTTTTCATGTGCGGCAGTAGACCACACATGCCTGCCACGCTCCACCCCGAGTGGCTTTCGAAGGGGCTCTCTCTGACACAGGGACACACAAGACAAGTTGTTACAACCCAGAACAGATGTTACATGTTGTGCAGACAAAAGGCAATGTGCTACAGGTGTGCAGCCACTCCTGCTCCCAGGTCTAATTAGCTTGACCCAGGACAGGTGTGGCTGCTTAAACCAGCCATCTCCACGGTCACCCTTGCTCCCAGGTCTAATTAGCTTGACCCAGGACAGGTGTGGCTGCTTAAACCAGCCATCTCCACGGTCACCCTTGCTCCCAGGTCTAATTAGCTTGACCCAGGACAGGTGTGGCTGCTTAAACCAGCCATCTCCACGGTCACCCTTGCTCCCAGGTCTAATTAGCTTGACCCAGGACAGGTATGGCTGCTTAAACCAGCCATCTCCACGGTCACCCTTGCTCCCAGGTCTAATTAGCTTGACCCAGGACAGGTGTGGCTGCTTAAACCAGCCATCTCCACGGTCACCCTTGCTCCCAGGTCTAATTAGCTTGACCCAGGACAGGTGTGGCTGCTTAAACCAGCCATCTCCACGGTCACCCTTGCTCCCAGGTCTAATTAGCTTGACCCAGGACAGGTATGGCTGCTTAAACCTCACGCAGAAGCAGCGGTCATAACAGGGCGGTTGCATCTTTCTGCTTGCACACCAGTTCCATGCTCTTACATGGTGTGGTGTACTGTACACTTCAAGGAAAAAGGACTCAGAACTGAGACAAAGCATGCATCTGGTCACTTCCTGCCTGACTAGGCCTGTCTCCTCTTTCTGTCTTCTCTCTGCTGTCGCCTTGCATGGCTCCGACTGTAGCTTCCTAGCAGGGCTGAATAATATAAATATCAAATTGTGATTATTTTAAAGGCCATGTCAGTAAGAGATTTGATTGTTTAGAACGAGAACCGTGTAGACTCTAACCAGATTTTGTGGAATTGAATGGTTGAGTCTCAGCGGTTGTCAGATTACGGTCTGTAATAGCGAGGACCATTTTGACTCAACCATTAAATGCATTTTGAATCTTCTCCAGAGTCAAGAAGATAGATACTGTGCGTTCAGTAGAAAGATATCTGGCTGCAAGCTAGCCTAGCTTAGTACAAATTGATGGAAGTGGATACGGATGAGTATTGTTGGCCAAAAACACCTCTCCCAGAGTTTTAAGCTAGGCTATAATTGGTCCATATCCGCTTCCATTAATTTGTGCTATGCTAGGCTAGCGCTAGCTTGCAGCCAGATAGCTTTCTACTGAACGCACAGTATCTATCTTCTTGTCTGACTCTGGAGTGCAGTTCCCATAATGTTGGCGTGGTCCTTTAAATTACCTGCTTATTTCCCAAAATGTATTTGAATTGACATTTGATTTGAGTCTATGGTTCTCATTACAAACAATAAAATATCCTATTGATATGACCTTTAGCAACTTTTTGCAATTGTGATATAACTTGCAATATCATTTTTAAAGATCTAGTCTGAAGTTTATAGAATGAACTTGTTTCAGGACTTCAGTTCATGGTCCAAATGCTGGTCCCTCAGTCGCTGGACTTCATTGTTGTTGCCAAGGAGACGGGATTGTTGTGTCATCATGTCTCTGGACCTTGTTGTGGTCCTATAGGGAGGTGTAGTCTGACGTCACTTTGGACCACCCGTATATGGATTTATCATTGGGAAAATGGATTATCGGCTATTGTAACAATTCTGCCTCATGAACATTGAAAAGCTTTCCATTTAGCACAAAATGAGTTCCCTTCTATCACTAACATTATTGTTTAAGCATTTTTGGTTGAAATAAAATTTGGCGATTTTTCTTTACGATTAATTGCGAATATTTTCATGTTGAGCTATAGATTGTGGATGCATATGCACAGAAAGGTACACCATGCAAATGCTCATGCTTTATTTTTTTTAAACGAGACGATTTAGAAATGGGCAATGGGAAAATACATTGCGCTTTCAAGATGGTGGACCGGCCGGAAACAGCAATGATGTAACCACTACACCTCCCTATTGGCAGAGCATGTTATGGTGCTCAGTCCATGCTGCCTGGAAATGAGCAGTAATGGAGATGTAACTCTCTCTCTCTCTCTCTCTCTCTCTCTCTCTCTCTCTCTCTCTCTCTCTCTCTCTCTCTCTCTCTCTCTCTCTCTCTCTCTCTCTCTCTCTGTGTAGATTCATTCTCCACTTCTGACTCAGCTGCTCCTCCTGCAGCTCCTGCTCCTGAGTCTGCTGCTGCTCCTGAGGCCTCCTCTCCACCTGAAGCAGAGCCTGCAGCACCTGTGATCGACCTGCTGGGTACCGTACCTCTGACACACACACACACACACACACACACACACACACACACACACACACACACACACACACACACACACACACACACACACACACACACACACACACACCCTGTCTCAGTCTTCTATGGTTGACTCTACTAACACCTCTCTACCTTTCATGCTGCCCTGTGGATGGCTGTCTGCGACCCACAGACTCCTTCAGTGTCCCGGGGGAGGAGGTGAGCGCTGCCCCCGGAGGGCCTGGAGACGACCTACTGGGAGGTACGTATAGAATGCAGAACTGACCACATAGACACGGAGGAGGGGGGATTCAACCACATAGTTCTATAACTGCTGCACTCTGTGGGTTGGTTGGTTGGTTGGTTGGTTGGTTGGTTGCATCATCAGTAGTATCTGTTTTATCATCAGTATTATCTTCAGTATTATCATTATTATCATCAGTATTATCATCTGTTTTATCTTCAGTAGTATCATCAGTATTATCATCAGTATTATCATCAGTATTATCATCTGTTTTATCATCAGTATTATCATTATTATCGTCAGTATTATCATCTGTTTTATCATCAATATTATCATCTGTTTTATCATCAGTATTATCATCAGTTTTATCATCAGTATTATCTGTTTTATCATCAGTATTATCATCTGTTTTATCATCAGTATTATTATCTGTTTTGTCATCAGTATTATCATCAGTATTATCATTATTATCATCAGTATTATCATCTGTTTTATCATCAGTATTATCATCTGTATTATCTTCAGTATTATCATCTGTTTTATCTTCAGTAGTATCATCAGTATTATCATCAGTATTATCATCAGTATTATCATCTGTTTTATCATCAGTATTATCATTATTATCATCAGTATTATCATCTGTTTTATCATCAGTAGTATCATCAGTATTATCATCAGTATTATCATTTGTTTTATCATCAGTATTATCATCAGTCGTATCATCAGTATTATCATCAGTATTATCATCTGTTTTCTCCCAATGTCTCCATCACTACTTCCAGGCTTGATGTCCCCCAGCCTGGCACTTCCAGCTACTCCAGCTCTTGCTTCAGCCATGGCCCCAGTTCCTGCCCCAGTCCAGAACAACCTTCTGGAGTCAGGCTTCGACGCCCTGGTCTCCCTGCCTTCTCCCACACCTCCAGCACGGTCTGGGGTCCATACAGCACCCATAATCCCAACAACACCCCTGGTACCAACAACACCCCTGGTACCAACAACACCCCTGGTACCAACAACACCCCTGATACCAGCGACACCCCTGGTACCAGCAACACCCCATGTACCGACAACACCCCTGGTACCAGCAACACCCCTGGTACCAACAATACCCCTGGTACCAACAACACCCCTGGTACCAGCAACACCCCTGGTACCAACAACACCCCTGGTACCAACAACACCCCTGGTACCAACAACACCCCTGGTACCAACACCCCTGATACCAGCAACACCCCTGGTACCAACAACACCCCTGGTACCAACACCCCTGATACCAGCAACACCCCTGGTACCAGCAGCAGTGGCAGACACAGTGACCACAGCATCGGCACCCTCTGGTGGCTTTGACGCTTCAAGTAAGAGGTTGATGATTTGCTGTGGATGAGGTTTCTTCGTAGGGCCCGATTCAGACTTGAGATAAGCGTGTGCAGCGTGGATTTAATACCAAAATCTATTGAAAAGGCTATCGTCCCAAAACGTCCCCAAGAAACAAAAGACCAGCTATTTAAATATGTCTGATGCGCCGCCCAACTTCAGAGATAAGCACCTGTGTAGCTAAGGTCTGAATATCTTCTCCTGCGTAGCTAAGGTCTGAATATCTTCTCCTGCGTAGCTAAGGTCTGAATATCTTCTCCTGCGTAGCTAAGGTCTGAATATCTTCTCCTGCATATCTTTTGTATTAAGTCTGAGGACTTGTGCAACGTGCTTAGATCCTCCACTCTGAATCAGGCCCTTAGTGCTTACATTTTAACAGTTTTATGATCGCTGTACAATTTCTGAGATATTCAATAATGCAGATGTGTTGCCTCGATGTTCTCAGATCACAGATTGCAGCGTTTGGTCATGTAAGACAGAAAAGTAGCTGCGCAACAGGTTTATCTCTTTGTGAGATAAAACTAAATAGATGACCCTTGACCTTGAAGACTGAGTTCAGAAGCAGAAATAGATCAGGCTCTGCATCACCTCTCAAGCCCATGCACGCGCAACAAAGGTTTTCCACAGGCTCCCAGAGGCACCAGCAGCTTTAAGCTGAATATAATAATAATAAATAATATATATATATGATAAAAAAATATATACTGTATATTTCCCAGCCTCTGATTGGCAGGTGGCTGCACATTGTGTGTACCTTTTGACGAGGAGCGTGAGGATTGGCAGGCCAAAAACATCTGATTGGTCAGAAACAACAGCTCCCTGCATTAATAACCAGTCAGACGTTTTGGGCCTGCTAGTTGTACAGAGTCAGCATTACAATAGATAATAGTGTCATCTGCATAAAGATGAACTTGACAGCCACTCAAAGATGAAACAATAGAATTAATATAAATGATAGATAAGACAGGACCCCGGATTGATCCCTGCCTTTTGTAATGGGTAAGAACTCTGAAACCAACTGAAAGCATTTGCATCAAAGCCAACGCTGTATAGTCTTTGTAAGATAAGAGAATGGTCAACTGTATCAAATGCTTTTGACAGATGTACAAATAAGGCAGCACAATGTTTTCTTTTGTCAAGGGCAGATATGTACTATATCATTCACAACCAAAGTAGTGGCTGAGATCGTGCTATACTTTGCTCTAAAACCAGATTGGTGTGGGCTTAATACAGAGTGATGAGAAATGCTTTGATTTGTTTTTTTTACCAATGATGCCAGGATTTCTGCTAGACAGGACAGTTTGGACATTGGTTGCTAATTATTTAGGTAATTTCTATCTCCGCCTTTATGTAATGGCGATACATTACATCCATTTTCCAGGTACTAGGAACTATGCCTTTTGACAAAGATTAGATATGTGTTATTTGCTCTGTAATTAATGGAAAGAGGGAAAAAAAGGATCCAGTTGATCCTCTCTAGTTGATTTCCTGGTATACATGCATTGCGATGCTTCAAAAACACTAGTAGAGAAAGGTTGGAAGGAAAACTGAGAGGCATGACTCACAATGCACACATGATCATGATTATTAAGAGGGAGCCCTGTATAATTATTATCCAACAAATGACCAGCATCAGCTAAATGTTTATTAATCACCTTGACCTAGCTTGGTCCTGTTATTTTATTGTGTTACAGTGATGGGAATTACATCTCTCCTAAGTGAACCAGCTCATACGACTCTGTTCCTTTCTGAGAGCCGTTCAAATAAATGGCTCTTTTGAATGACTTAATTTCACTAATTCATTTTGAAATGGTTTATCCATACAGGAAGCAGCACAAAGATAGCCGCAGGATTTGTAGGTTACAGTATTGTGTCAATTAATAGCAGTAATCATCACAACACACAAATATTTATACAGGATTTATCTCGTTTTTAATTTCATCCATATTTAATTACCCTTACTTAATTAGTATTCCCAGTTTCCCTACAAAGATACATTACTGGACAGGTCTGGAAACGCATGTTAAAAAGAGACTAATTGAGCATGCAGTCTGTCTTGTTTCCACTACACTATGAGCCGCCCAAATCACACGTCCAGAAAAACGTCTCTTCTCCCGGAAACACGGTTCCCTTTGTTCCTACAGAAGAGCCGCTCAAAAGAACCAGATCGCTGTCGAACAGCACATCACTACTGTATTATATCACTACTGTACTACTGCTGCTGTGTGTTGTGTTCTGCATGAGTGACGCTGACATGCTGACACGCTCCACCTCCCTTTTACATAACACACACACACACACACACACACACACACACACACACACACACACACACACACACACACACACACACACACACACACACACACACACACACACACATATTCACAGCTAGCTACTACTGACAGCTTAACCCCTCAACACTGCTTCCTCTCTCTCTCTCTCTCTCTCTCTCTCTCTCTCTCTCTCTCTCTCTCTCTCTCTCTCTCTCTCTCTCTCTCTCTCTCTCTCTCTCTCTCACTTTTCCCCTTTTCTATCTTCCTCCCTCAATCTGTTGTTTTTTCCTCCCTTCTCTTCTCTTATCTGCCCCTTTCTCTCTCCTCTCTCTCTCTATCTCTCCTCTATTTCTCTCTCTCCTCTCTCTCTTTCTCTGTCTGTTTTCTATGCATTTCTCTCTTTCTCTCCCTCCCCGATCTGTCCCTCTCTCTCTGTTTTTATGTCTGTCTGTCCCTTTCTCTCTCTCTCTGTCTCTCTCCCTGCTGCTTACGTCCCTTCCCACTTTTCCTGTCTCCGTGTCCTTCTCTTGTCCTTCTCTCCACCCCCCTCTCTCTCTGCTCTCATTGCTTGCTTCTACTGTGTAATTGGTGAGTTCAACCTCCCACAGTGCATTGCAGCATGAGTGTTTCTGACAAGCTCCCACTCCTACACCCCTTCTTTATAAGCGCTTCCTGTTTTGCATGCTGTGTTTATTTCCATTTTCTATGTCTATATAATAACTCCTTCCCTCCTTCAGCCTTATACTAAATTATGTCAGAAGTCTCATTTACTATATAATTTACTGGCTCATTTCCAACCAATGGCGTACCAGGAGTTGTAACTAAACACAATAATCCCCCTTTGAATTAATTATTCCAGTGTTGATTCCCTGTGATTGGTGCATGTGTCCCACAGCTGATTATTACCACTGTGGTGGCTGGATTGTCCCTGTTGTCCCTGTGTTGTGGCCCCCCCTCCCCTCCCCCGTCAATGTGTATAGTAGATTAGGGATTACTGGATTGTATCCATGCTGTCATCTCTAATGTCCTGCTCTCCCTAACCTCCTCCCAAGTGTTCGATGGATTAGGTGACCTGCTGATGCCTGCCATAACACCCCAGAGCACCGGAGGCAGCACAGCTGGAAGCACCACAGGAAGCATGGGGACTTCTGGCATGGCCTCGGCCCCTCTCGCCACCCTGCCTCCCACCAAAACCATTGGGGGAGATCTGGATTCCTCTCTGGCGAACTTGATTGGAGGTACGGAGTTGGCGTGGTTGTTGTGGTTGGAGAGTTGGATCTAGTGTTGATGATAAATGTTTGGACATAATTGACTTGACGTTTCTCTTATGTTCTTCTCTTGCAGATCTTGGAGTAAAGAAAAGGTAAGTAGACGGGGTGAGAGAGTGAGAGTGAGCGAGTGAGTGACTGAGCGAGTTTTTCTTGCTCGAAAAAGAGATCTTTGATCTCAAGTGACTACCTGGTCAAATAAAGGTTAAATTAATTTATGAATTTACTGTATGTGCATATGCGTTGGTATGTACGACTGTGTAAACAGCACAACACACCCTCTTCTGATGCTAGTCCTGTTGGTTAGAACACACTTCATACCTCTGCTCCAGTACAAGGATGTTTCCATCATGGAGAGCAGTCAGTGGTGGGGCTGAGCAGTGGGGCGTAGCGCCCTGGGCCGTAGGTTTGATTTGAGCTTTGGTAGGGACACTTAAAGGTGCTATAGATAACATTCAGCCACTAGATGTCGCACTAGAGTATCACCATGTAATTTATCTTATCAGGTGCATTCCCTGTGGGGAAATGGGAAGTAAGGGAGGGGATACATGCACGCAACATGTAAACAACAACATTCATTTTGGACCCACCAAAAAAATTTAAATGATAAATTCATTAATCAATAACTATTTTGGTTGGAAAAATAATAATTGTATTATGTGACAGAGCTCATGAGGCACTCACTGGGACAGAGGCGATGGAGGGAGGATAGTCCAGGTTGTTGATTGGATATTGCCGATAATAGGACAGCTTGCTGATAGGCTCTTGATGCAGCTGTCAACCTGCACTTTTGCAACAGATAAAAAGGCTCTGTTTTGCAGGACCACAGTGTTGTGAATCATAATACTAAAACTACCGTTGGTTGGGACAATTTGTGTTTCCGTGGCTTCGGTAGGGACATGTGACAACTATCGTTGGTGCATTCAATGAGGTGTGGTACATTGTAAACTTTAAAGAGATACTTCAGATTTTTGGAACCCTGGCCCTATGTCTTAGGCCACATCCACACGGAGACGGAACCGATCTTTTTCGTTTTCATTTCAAAAAGGTTTTCCGTAAACACAAAATTGTCTCAAGAAATATGTGCGTCCAAACTATACCACTGGAAATGCTGTAACGCTGCCACAAACTACAACAAAATAAACATATTTCAATAGCTTCTGTGTTTTAGACTTCGCTCTTTTATTTTGAAACCCCCCGACCGGAAGTATTATTGTTGTTATCTCTAGCGGAACAACTTGTGTCGTCCAGTTCTGTGCTTTTGAGCTAACGCTAGTTAAGCTAGCTAATATTTGTCTTCCTTTGACTTGTTGAAAATGTCTAGAATACAAATGTTGAGATTGTTGGTGAATAAGCGACTAACTGCAGCTATGTTGTATGATGTTTCTTTTTTGTTGGCTGGGTTTGCACATTCGGGTTAAGGGAGAGGTGGGCTATTGCATCATCGGTTCAGGAAAGATGCGTACTGGCTTGTAGAGACGGAAACGCAAGGGTGGCGTCTTCAGATTTTTTCATTCTGGGACCCGTTTTCAGAAAATAGCATATTCAGGCTCCCAGAACGCGGTTCCGTGTGGACGAAATGTGCATACGATAAAATACTTTGGCGGATACACCCAAACTCGTCTATGTGTGGACATGGCCTTACTTACCAAGGATGGTGTTGTTGATCAAACCAATGCAAAGTCAATGGGGTCGAGCCCCTGTCTGTACAAGCTGACTGAGGCTCAGTGAAATCTACTTTGTGTGCACTGTGGAGTAAATGTCAGTGAGCTTCAGTCAGCTTGTACAGACAGGAGCTCGACTCCACTGACTTTGCATTGGTTTGTGACTAACTAGCCGTAGCTATAGTATGAGGAACAGCATGGATTGTGCTGAGAAAGGTATCTACTGATCGTCATGGGTAAGTAAGACATAGAGCCAGGGTTCCTTACATCACAACCATCTCTTTAACATTTCTGGCAAGAGCAGTTTTGTATTGTAGTAAAGATGTTTTACTTTAGTTTACACTTTAAATTAGAGGAGAATTCAGTGGAGGGGATGCTCCTCTGAGGGAAACCCTGCAGTGATTATAATATTTAATAATTATGTGAGAACAAAGTGTATCATTGTTATTATTGTTATTATTGTTATTATTATTATTATTATTATTATTATTATTATTATTATTATTATTATTATTATTATTATTATTATTATTATTATTATTATTATTATTATTATTATTAATTATTAATTATTATTATTATTATTATTATTATTATTATTATTATTATTATTATTATTATTATTATTATTATTATTATTATTATTATTATTATTATTATTATCTTTTACAGGGATCCACAGACTGAAAAGAAGCTGACAGGTGGAGCCAACTGGACCCCAAAGGTGGCCCCAACCAGCTGGAGCACAGGTGCCCCCATGGTACGAGCTGCACCCACCCCCACCGCTCACCTTCTATAGAGTAACCTTTATAGAGTAAACTTTATTTATAGAGCAACCTTTATTTATAGAGTAACCTTTATTTATAGAGTAAACTTTATTTGTAGAGCAGCCTTTATTTATAGAGTAACCTTTATAGAGTAAACTTCATTTATAGAGTAAACTTTATTTATAGAGTAACCTTTATTTATAGAGTAAACTTTATTTATAGAGCAGCCTTTATTTATAGAGTAACCTTTATTTATAGAGTAAACTTTATTTATAGAGCAGCCTTTATTTATAGAGTAACCTTTATTTATAGAGTAACCTTTATTTATAGATTCACTTTTTATTTATAGAGTAACCTTTATTTATAGAGTAACCTTTATTTATAGAGTAACTTTTTATTTATTGAGTAACCTTTATTTATAGAGTAACTTTTATTTATAGAGTAACCTTTATTTATAGAGTATCTTTTTATTTATAGAGTAACCTTTTATTTATAGAGTAACTTTTATTTATAGAGCAACCTTTATTTATAGAGTAACTTTTATAGAGTAACTTTTATTTATAGAGCATCTTCTTAAAGTTTTTAGATCAAAATAAAATGGCAATTGCATGATAATTGCACAAGTAGGCATTTAGGAGCTTTAGGAGCTAAAATAAGCTTAGGAGGAGGTGGTTCCAGAGTTTAGTGGCACAGACTGCAAAAGCACCTTTTGGTTTTAGCTTTGACCTGCCCACAGCTATCTACGCAATACTAGCTTTAAAACTATTTTGAAAGAGCAGACATGATAAACTCCCTTAACATTAATCTCGTTAGTCTTTCCTGCACCCCTTACATCCTCTCTCTCAGGCCTCCTCCTTCATTCTTTGAGAAGAAGAGAGAGACAGCATGAATTGAGCTTGGATTTAGTCAGTGTTTGATGTTCTTTCATAAGAGAGTAGCACTCATCAAGTATCCTGTTTCTCACCACACAACTCTATTTGAGATATTATTCTACAACGTGTGTTGGGGAAATTGACTCTTCTCATGTGTATACCACCACCTAGAAGCTCTGATCTATGATGAAATAATAATCTGATTATGTATCTGAAATTAGGTTACTGATTCCCATCACTCTTTCCACCAAGTGGCAGTCACCAAGTGGCATCCAAAAAGAATAATCCCCAGTGATCCCATCGCCATCGCAATTACTCGTGTATATGTCTATACAGGTGTCTATATAGGTTTAAAGCAATCAAATCTTCGAGCGATCGCTCTGTCGCTCTGTCTTCTGAGGGGAGGAGTCCTTGCAAAAAAAGAAAAAGGTGTCTCGACCAAACTATTCCAGTTCAAAATGTAGGCGATACTGCCACCTGGCAGGATTCGATCGTCATTGCAATTGTAACGTAGGCGGATGAGCCAGGGAAGCCCAGGGAGCTCCGGCCGAGTGTATAGAACGGGGATCAAAGGAAAAAGATCAAAGGATCAAAACCCGAGTATACTCTGGTTTTGGCGCTCAACCACTGGCGGCGAAACCCGACTATACTCGGGTATGGCGCAGAAAGAGTTAATGGTGCGGTAGTTGTGAAACCACATTGGCTGTACTGTGTAGATATGAACCACGCCCTCTTGCTTTTTAATCTCTTTGATGTGCCTTCCCGTTTCTAGGCTGGCTCCACCCCTGGAGCACCAGGCGGCCCTGGACCAGCGCTCCCTGGTGGAGCTATGGTACCGCCAATGGGAGCACAGCCTGGATTTGGCATGGTGAGATTAATTTCTCAATTTCTTTATCGGGATCAACATTTGCTTTATTAACACATCTGCCATACTGGTTGATCATGACATGGGATTGAAGGAAATGGAAGCACTATATGTTCAAACTGGAATCAAAACAATAGGTAGAACACATTAACCTTGCACTGCAGCTGGCTTCACAAGATAACTTGTGCTTGTGCCTGAACCATAGTGGTTTGGACCAATCAGCATCCTTCTCTGCCTGCCAGCCTTATTTGAAACAGAGACGACTTCCCAGATGGTAACAGACAATCTGGCAGGTCAGGTTAGGAACACACTGTAATTACAAACCAATGATCGCCTGACTCAGATTACTTTTAACAATCATTTTCATAATTCGAAAAATATATGAGGGATTTAGTCACCTGCTCCGTGACGTGTGTTACTGTGTTCACACAGCGTGAAGAAAATAAATCCACTTATTTACCGCACTAGCTTGGACTACAAACCTATTTATCTGGAGAACAGTTGTTGATTGTAACGGCCTTGTCTACCTGTCTGCCCAGCCTCCTGGACCAGGGCCTGGCGCTCCCATGATGCAGCCCATGATGGGTCAGCCGCTGATGGGACAGTCCATGATGAGACCCTCCTACACTGGTGTGGCTGCACCCGGAGCGCCGGTAATATGGTTTCTGACACAAGATGAATGTGCTGAATGTGTGTTTATTAAATAAAGCTTTGGTGGGACTGCTGGGTACAGCCTCCTCTGGTGCTTCCGTGGGAAGGATGGAAATCATTGCCCCCCTCACCCCCATTTTGGAGCAACTCTCTGGGGGGCAATCTCTTTGGGCACCAAACACTTATAGGACCAATCTCTGTTGGGGCACCAAACACTTATATGACCAATCACTGATGAGGGACAAACACTTATAGGACCAATCACTGATGGGGGACAAACACTTATAGGACCAATCACTGATGGGGGACAAAC
The DNA here is from genome assembly GCF_963971535.1 of Notolepis coatsorum. Lineage (NCBI taxonomy): Eukaryota > Metazoa > Chordata > Actinopteri > Aulopiformes > Paralepididae > Notolepis > Notolepis coatsorum. The sequence goes on along the minus strand of NC_140183.1, from coordinate 23,095,353 downwards.
ACTTATAGGACCAATCACTGATGGGGGACAGACACTTATAGGACCAATCACTGATGGGGGACAAACACTTATAGGGCCAATCACTGATGGGGGACAAACACTTATAGGACCAATCACTGATGGGGGACAGACACTTATAGGACCAATCACTGATGGGGGACAGACACTTATAGGACCAATCACTGATGGGGGACAGACACTTATAGGACCAATCACTGATGGGGGACAGACACTTATAGGACCAATCACTGATGGGGGACAGACACTTATAGGACCAATCACTGATGGGGGACAAACACTTATAGGACCAATCACTGATGGGGGACAAACACTTATAGGACCAATCACTGATGGGGGACAAACACTTATAGGACCAATCACTGATGGGGGACAAACACTTATAGGACCAATCACTGATGGGGGACAAACACTTATAGGACCAATCACTGGTGTCAGTGGAGTGGCGACACAGCCTGGAAAAGGGGAGAATGAACTGACTGCAGCTTGCAGTTAATTAGCCTAACCTGTTGTTGGTCAATTGAGTCCCACTACAGTAGAACACTCCCAGTAGAATACACAGTAGAATTCAATAGAATTTACACTCCCATTATACAGTACAAATAGACACTTGTGTAACCCCCCCACACACACATAGGCACGTGACAATCTGTGTTCTCTCTTCCTCCCAGTCTCCTGGACCTGCCAGCCAGAGCCCCAAGAAGCCCAAGGACCCTCTGGCGGAGCTTGACCTCAAGGACTTCTTATAATTCCCCAGGTGGCCAATCAGGACTCTTTATTTCATAGTAGTACCAGAGGGAGCGTTACTGGAGGAATTAAAACCCTCTGTTGAATCACTCTTTAGCTCTGATGGTTTCAGTATGGAGTTTTTACCAGGTAGTGTAGTCAAGGTATTATTATGTAGCTATAGACCACCGCAACACTTCCGGGATTCTGAAATCATGGGGGAGAGGGTGGGGGGAGAAAATGAATGAGTGTGGGTGAGAGCCTCGACATTAATGCACAGTTGTAGCCCCCATCTCATCCCTACTGTCGCCTATAATACCAGATATTTCCACGGACCAGAAGTCACACATGCATACATATTGTGCAGTTGTTTTGAAGTGGTCTATACGCAGTATGCACGTCTCTTTCTCTGCTCATCAAAAGTATACTCACATGTAATTGGTAAGAGGTGTCACAGTATTCACCTTGTATTTTTTTAATTTATTTTTTTATTGTCTTTTTCCCCCTCCTTTTTCCGTTTTTCTCCCATCCCAATGTTAGTTGTTATGCCAATTCCCAATCCCCTTCCTGGTCGTTGCGCACTCTACCCCCTACCGTCGGTCTGGGAGGGCGGAGACTATCACATGCTTCCTCCGACACATGTGTAGCCAGCCCACCGCTTCTTTTCACCTGGCAGCGCAGACTCTCACTGGGAGAGTGTAACGTGTGGAAGGATCACACTACCTCTCCCAGATCCTTCCCTCGTTGTGCAGGCGTCCCGAACGAACTGTAGGAGTCGCTGTTTACAACGACCAGGACCCACCCCACCGGCTTTCCCTCCCGCTGACACTGCCAATTGTGTCAGTATGGACGGCCGACCAAGCCGGAGGTACAGCAGCTGGATTCAATCCCACTGTCTCTGCGGTGGTAGACAGACGCTTAGTCCTCTGCGCTACCCGGCCGCCCTCACCTTGTATTTCTAAGGAACATGCATGTAACGGGGAAGCCCGTGGGTATGTCCACAGTCACGGAAACAGGTGTGTTGACGAGTGACTGTGGCAGTGCGGGCTGGTAAATTAAACTCACTTCCCCATAACAGGGTTAACAGATGCATAGGTACGGTAGTTAGGAGTGAATTCACTTCTTAGTGCAGCAGCCTGTGTCGTCGCCCGCGGACGCGGGAGCCCCCTGTTCGACTCCCCCTCGGGACATTTTTTTTTAGATTTATCTTTTTTTATTGGAAGAATTAGTACATATTTATACATTTCAGTTATCAAAATTATACAACTTCCATTTCCTTCCTCATTCCTATCCCCTAATCCCACCCATCCCACCCAGTGAGGGCGACGACAAACATACATGAAAAAGAAAAAAAGAAAAAAAGAGATATAAATAAAAAATAGACATTTAAATAATTAAACAAAAGTACAGATGTGGCAGACAAAGCTACGCAAAAGAAAAATGAAGTCAAATTAAAATAAAACAAAGATAAAACAGAGATATTTTTATATATACATACCGTAATAATAATATATAATATAAGTGTTACTCTCCATTTTAGTAGCGTAATTTCCAGATGGTAAAACAAATAAAATGGAGAGTAAATTTAACACCCTTAGCAGACCACCACAATGCCATCTCCCTAGCCATGCGTGGGCTAGCAGTGTCATGAAGGTAGATAGGGGGTGGAGGGGGGTCATGGGGTCCCAAGATTGGATGGAGTCATATGGGTTTTGAAATGGGATAGGAAGGGCTGCCATGTTTTGTGGAAGATATCCGTGTGGCCTTGTGTAGTAAATCTGATTTTCTCTATATGTATAAGAGACATGACATGTCCCCCTCGGGACATTTAACATCAAACACAACGCAGACCAGTATGATCCGTCACATGGACACCGCTAAATTGGCACTTTTGTAATTGAACGTCCCATGTGTTCATGACACAATGACAGGGATATATTAGCCATTTGAGGTTTGTCGGTTTTGTATGAGAAAAGCTATGCAGTTTTGTCCATATAGGTCTATTATTATTTATTGGGTTTGGGAATATCCACACTAGCTACTGCAGCATCTTTGCCATGAAGTTCAGCGACCAGAAATAGAAGTACAATGGAGAAATAAAATGAATACTTACCTCCCCTTCTAACGCCACACCACCAGCTCTATCGGTTGGTTTCCCTTACCAACCACATCACACACCAAGCAACTCTCTGAAATTAAGCAATTTCACACAAGCGAGAGTGCCGTTATACTAAATATCAGCACGGCGGCCTCGTACCAAAGATAATCACAGCTGTGCTGATATTCCGTATAACAGCACAACCTCGAGTGTGATATTGCTTTTATACAGTTCTGCAATGGCCATTTATTAGTTAACAGTAATAAGTGACAACAGATTAGCCTATGATTTGTTTGTTTATTTAATCATTTATATAGCTCCAATAACAAATAGTTCCACAACTGCACTCTTGAACTTGGATCGTTGTCAGGCAACCTGAACACAAACATTTTGTAGCACGGTCTACACATGTTACTGCTGGCTAGCTACTTTGTATAGGTCTGCACACGTTACCGCTGGCTAGCTACTTTGTATAGGTCTATACACGTTACTGCTGGCTAGCTACTTTATATAGGTCTGTGTTCAGGAGACTCAGGCGTATAAAAGTATATTGGATCATTTCTCCAGCACCCCCACAGCCGTAGCTACAACCACTTAATGTCAAGGCTCTCATCCACATTCATTCGTTTTCTCCCCCCGCTCTCTCTCCCATAAGCTCAATGTAACGCGGAAGTGCAGTGGTCTATAGACCACCTATGCAGTGGAGTGATACATATAGTTAAAAGTCCCAGTGCTGGAATGCCTCTTGTCCAATCAAATTACTTGGTTGGTAACTTGGAACTAACTGTATTAGGTACTGTAAGAGCTACCGTAGGATGAAAGAGTTTTATAATACTGGAATGTTCTCTGTTTGTTTTGTCTTTCAGTTGCGTTCCTTCGTGGAGCAGAGCCCTCGTGCCGTTTGCCTGGTGTCTGCGAACATCTCAGGATACCAGCGACGCCCCCCCCCCCCCTCTCTCAGCTACTCCACACTACAAGACATGCCCCCTCACTCTCTCTCTCTCTCTCTCTCTCTCTCTCTCTCTCTCTCTCTCTCTCTCCATTCAACCCATCCACACCCAACCTCGCTCCATATCCTGTGTGATGTTGTAGCACAAACTGTGAAAGTGAACCTTAGTGGTATATATATATAATATATAAAAACAAAATAACAAAAACAGAAGCGAGTAGATGTAATAATCCTTTGTCTAAACAAAACCACACAAAAACCTGATAAAAAAAAACTCTACAAGGCTAGTGGAGAGAAAGGGAAGGTGTATGTGTTTAGATTCTTTCTTTATGGTGTTGGCCTTTGAATCGAATGATGAATGTGTGTTGATGTCCTAAACTCCGCCCACAGCCCTGTATCTGACCCCACCTCCTTCTAGAGGGGGAGGGGCTCTTCTCTGCCCCACTCCGATTGGAAGGGGTAAAGTGGTAAAGTGAAGTGGCCCCTGTTAGTTATTTTTATTTATTTTTTACTTTTTGGAGAAACTTGTAGTGTGTCGTTTACAGAAAGTCCTCTTTGATGTATATACATTTCCCTTGACAAAATCCGAGGATTATGTCTCTATTCTGTATGTCTGTCGAAGAGAAATATTAACGTGAATCCGATATGAAATTGTAAGAAGTCAAGTCATGTGATCATTATCTTATCTCCCGTCATCATCTGAGAGTATTTGGAATCAAATAGGAATATAGGATTAATATATAAGAGAGAAACCAGACATGTGGGCTTCAGAATCATAACAGACCATCGGGTGATTGTTATGGTGTTCAATTGTTTTGGTTTATTTGTTTATGTTTTTTAATTCATGGTTTATTTTTCTATTTGTTTTTCTTCTTCTCACGTTGGAGGCGTCATGTCTGACATGATTCACACGGTGCATTCCTTTTAGAGTCTCTCTCTCTCTCTCTCTCATCTCCTGTCGGTTTCTATCGACATGGACATACATTACTGCTTGTTTTCAGAGAAAATACGTTATATTTGAATTATTCGAGATTAATTGAAGTCTCTTTTTTTGCCATATGAACAACCAACCCCCTTCAGTTAAGCGGTGTGTACAGACTCCTCCCTCCGTGGACCCGTTAGTGCTCCTCCTTGGGCCCATCCCTCATTAGTGCTCCTCCTAGGACCTGTCCCTCATTAGTGCTCCTCCTAGGACCTGTCCCTCATTAGTGCTCCTCCTTGGACCTGTCCCTCATTAGTGCTCCTCCTAGGACCTGTCCCTCATTAGTGCTCCTCCTAGGACCTGTCCCTCATTAGTGCTCCTCCTAGGACCTGTCCCTCATTAGTGCTCCTCCTAGGACCTGTCCCTCATTAGTGCTCCTCCTTGGACCTGTCCCTCATTAGTGCTCCTCCTTGGGCCCATCCCTCATTAGTGCTCCTCCTTGGACCTGTCCCTCATTAGTGCTCCTCCTTGGACCTGTCCCTCATTAGTGCTCCTCCTTGGGCCCATCCTTCATTAGTGCTCCTCCTTGGGCCCATCCCTCATTAGTGCTCCTCCTTGGACCTGTCCCTCATTAGTGCTCCTCCTTGGACCTGTCCCTCATTAGTGCTCCTCCTTGGGCCCATCCCTCATTAGTGCTCCTCCTTGGGCCCATCCCTCATTAGTGCTCCTCCTTGGGCCCATCCCTCATTAGTCCTCCTCCTTGGGCCCATCCCTCATTAGTGCGCCTCCTCGGTTCTCCTCATTCCCTTGTGCTTCACCGTCATTGTTACCATTATGACCTGGTCAGTGTAAGTAGGTTATTTTTGTATTTTAAGAAGAAAACCTTTCCTTTTATTGTTGTACTTTTACATTTTTTTTACCTCCCACTACCCACCGTTGTTTATGAAACACTCAGGTTGTCTGAAGCCAGACGGGCGTGGACTCCAGCCTGTGTGTGTGTGCGTGCGTGTGCGTGCGTGTGTGTGTGTGTGTGCGTGCGTGCGTGCGTGTGTGTGTGGACGCCCAGGTCGGAGGTCACCGTTGAACAGTGTATCTTCCAGCCTTACAATGGAACCAAAATTATGTCACTTCCCCGCCACATTGGCCACGTTTGGCGTATTCACATCGATGTTAAAACATTGCTCTAATCACACTTCAGGAACCAAAAAGAGTCAAAACAATCAGGGTTATGACCAAGTCACGATCACCTGATTACGATTGTTTTTCCACCACTGTCGTTTTTGAAACACGTGGAGGTGAATTTCATCAGCATGTTGAAATGCGTTTGCAGTGATCTAACGGAATAAAGATGGCGGCGAAGTGAATACGGCAAATCGGATGCATCTACACGCACGTTAATATTCAGATATTATTTGGGATACTCGAGTATTCCATCTATGAGTTGGAGCATGTGAGAGCCGTATCCTGTTTACAATAGCCTAGATACGCTCACGTCTGACTAGGAGAAACCAGAATATGATCACTGGGATGTGCTGATATCCCAGACAGCAACAGAGGCTTGTGAACACCTCACCCTGTTTACTGCTGGGTTTTGTGGTCTGTGTGAGGTTCCAATTCCATAGTGAAGCTTGTAATATTCTGTGTACTCATGTAAACAGGCATATTGATTGAGTGAGATGTGAAAATGCATTGAATAAATACATAATATCCTATCTATGCCCTCCACTGGGATTGTTAAGATGCTTGTACGCGGAGACCTAGCCAGTGGCCCAGATTCAAAGAAAAGAGTGTGTGTGTGTGTGTGTGTGTGTGTGTGTGTGTGTGTGTGTGTGTGTGTGTGTGTGTGTAGGTGTGTGTGTGTGTGTGTGTGTGTGTGTGTGTGTGTGTGTGTGTTGTTATTGTTGATGTTGTTGTCATTTCAATGAACTGTTTCATCAATTGTTGTGAGAAAAAAAAGGACTGATAGAAAAATGTTGGGAGTAAAATATCTTTTTCATGATTGAGTTGTTAAAGATGTATTTTTGTTTAGGTTTTTATTTTATTTACAATGGCCCTCCCCCAGTGCATGTTAAGCCCTTTGAGATGCAATAAAATCAACGATGGATTGAATTGCCCACGATTGTTCTTCTGTTTCTCAATATAGAATTGTTATTTAACCACCAGTCAGATGCTGTAATGCTGCATGCGATTATAACACTGAGGTCGGAAATTCTGACTACCTGGAAGAATCAAATAAAACGGTGCGTCAACTCGGAGTTCCTAGTCACAAACTCGGGTAGGATTTCTCAATTTTGCCATCATTTGACATAATTTCAACATGGCCACAGTATAATGTTATTCGCTGTTTTAAGAGTACAGGTGTAAGTATATTAGCTACAGTATATGTCATTGTAAACTGAGTTATAAGATAAATTGTAAGAAGAAATGCATGAGTGTCCATGTGTTTCTGACTTTATAGCTTGAATGCACGTAGGTCAGAGATGACACATTTCACACTCCCAACTTCCCACCTCCGACCGTAAAAAGAATGCAGCATTAGTGTCTGCTGACACGTTTTACATTTGATGGGATGATACCAGTCTTCTACTGCTGAGGACAAGTACAGATCCAACAGTATGTACTTCGCCTATTAGTTTTACTGAACAGTATGTACTTCGCCTATTAGTTTTACTGAACAGTAAGTACTTAGCCTATTAGTTTAGTTTGACTGAATCTCGGTTGTTAAAGAACCCAGGACGCCTATTGCAAAGAGTAGGGGGTTCCCCGACGTTCCTGGCCAAATTCCCAATCAGGTCTCTGACATCAAGGCCACCTAATCATCCCTTCCCCTTAATTGGCTGATATAAATTCCTGTCTCCTGAGCCGTTCAGCCATTGTGTAGTGTGATGTGTGCCTGGTGCCAGTGTATGGCAGCAAAAATGCTGAAAATCACGTGGATTACAGATGGTTCTCTGTATCGCATTGTAATATTGGGGGGGGGGGGGGGGGAATTCTCCCAATAGCGGTACCCTTTTTCAGCCTGGTATCAGACCAAGTGATGACTCTACCGTTTGAGCATTCATCATAGAGGGCTGGGCGATTCTTGCTCAAATGTGAATCACGATTTTCCTCCCTAAGAATTGAGATCACGATTCTCTCACGATTCTTTTTTATTTTCATTTTATAAAAACATTTATTGCACTTTCTTAAACGGACAACATAACATATATCAATGTGCTTGACTTAACATAACTTATATCTTATAACAAAGTGCTTGACTTAAACTTAAAAGTCTCTTGTAATACAAAATAACTAGTCTCTTTTCCTCTCTTATTTTAGAACACTTAATCAAAGTGATTAACTTAAATGCTGCTGAACATAAAAAAGACTAGAATGTCAAATTTATGAATAAACTTAGTGTGATTGCTTCATCAGTAATGAATGTTCGGTTATGGCTTTAGAATGTTCAGAGTGAAATAGGATGTTCGCTTAGGGCTTTAGAATGTTCAATTATAAATTTAACATGAAATAGAATGTTCAGTTACAGCTTTAGAATAAATGATAATACAAATAAAACCTCATCACATCATCACGCAGTTCTGTCTCGACTGTCGTTCGACACTGGGTGTACAGAGCAGACAATGCAACATTTGATAGCACTTGTCTAGCGTCTTGATCATTTTCTTAAACCCCTCGTTTTGAACGGTGTTGATTGACTAGATGGATATGACGATGCACTGTATAACGTTTGCGTTATTGAGGCTTGTGTGGTCTGACGGCTGGGATTTTGTGATGTGGGTTGTCCTTCATTGCTAAATCATATTCGACTTTATGGTGACGTTTGAGGTGGTTGTAGAGGTTGGTCGTGTTACCTTGCGTTGCTGCGATGGTGCCAAAGCATTGCTTGCAAAGTAGGACTCCTCCTTGTACATCATCATCGGGTTTAATTAAACCCGAAAAAGTTCCATACACTGGAATGTGCTCCTTTTTTCGGTATAAGCACAGTAGTGGTGTTGAAGTCAGAGGTTCTGTGTAGGATTGTTAGTAACTGTCTAACTGTATATATGGCTGTTTACACTAGTAACTGTTTACCTGCATATATAAATGTCTCCACCAGTAACTGTCTAGCTGCATATATATCTGTTCCCACTAGAGGGCGCTCTAGGCGGAGCCACCCAGGTACACCACCATGTGGCGAGTATAAAAGTAGATGTCTCCTCCCACTTCTTTCTCTCCCCCATGTCTCTCAGTGAGAGAAGACCTGTGTTACTGCTCTTTCCATGTGAATAAAAGAAACCACGCCAGTTCAGGCTCAAGATAGAAACCATGCCTCTTGACCACATTATTGTCGCCCTATAGCCGAATTCTGTTAACAGGTTATGGGCCCAGATAATGCCGGGGCGAAATAATAAGGGTACTGTAGCAAGCTTTGCTGAAGTATAGGCTAGGTTAGCACCGGGAGCACCGCGTGGCTAGACGCTAGGCCAACAAGAGCAAAAGCTAAGCATACCACTAACGAAGAGGATGGAAAACAAGAGAAGGGACAAATGGCCGACATTCAATGGAAAAGCAGAGAACTATGAGCTCTGGGAAGAGCGCATGCTGTGCTGCATGCACGGGGCGGGGCTGAAGGAGACGATCCTGGTGGCCCCCACGGAAGAACTGACGGCGGAAGAGCAAGCCCTGGACGACCAGCGTAACGCAAGCGCGTACTGTGAGTTAGCGCCGATGCTCGACGACACCAGCCTGGGGCTGATATTCCGCGACACTAAAGACAGAGGCCGAGTAAGCCTGGCGGTATTGAGAGAGCATTTCATCGGGCGAGGAAGACCCAGAGTCGTGGCCCTCTACATAGCACTAACAGGCCTGAGGAAGGGGACCACCAAGACCGTGACCGAATACGTCAACAGAGCGGAGCAGATCACGACGCCACTGAGGAGTGCCGGAGAAGCACCAAGCGATGGGCTAATGATGGCGATGATAATGAGAGGACTACCGGAGCTGTACAAACCGTTCACACTCCTGGTAACACACGGTTCAACGGACATGACGTTGGGACAGTTCAAGGCTAAGTTAAGGAACTTCGAGGCCTCGGAAGACACCCACCCAGCCGCCGCGGAGGAGGGGGAGAGGGTGCTGCTAAAGGCCAGAGCGACGCCAAGGGAGAGAACCAGGACCACGACGGAACTGGCGTGTTGGCGATGCGGAGATACAGGCCATCGGAGAAGCGACTGCACAAAGACTGTCTGGTGTAGCTTCTGCAAATCGACTGGGCACACAGACAGAGCGTGCATGAAGAAACACAACCAGAGCGCGCGATACGCACATGGACAAGATGGCGGCTATGGACGAGACGACGGCCATGGACGAGACGGAAGCCATGGACAAAATGGCGACTACGGACAAGAAGGCGGCTGTGGACAGGATGATGACAGCGGACACGATGACGGTCGACGTGAGACTAATCGAGACGGCACCCGGAGAATCGATGGCGGCGACGATCGACGTGAGACGGATCAAGACGACGCCTGGAGAATAACGGGACAAGAAGACTACGCTTTCGGGGCGCAGACGGCGGGCACCGCCGGACCGGCCCAGCTGCAGCGGGCCCAGAGAAGGGGGCTGATTGTGGACACAGGTGCGTCGTCCCATATCATCAACGACAGGAGTCGGTTCAAGAACTTTGACGACACTTTCCACCCGGAGAGGCACAGCATGAAGCTGGCGGACGGGAGACGCACCTACGGATTGGCACAAGAGAGGGGAGACGCACAGGTATGCCTCACGGACAGTAAGGGGCGCCGGCGTACGGTGACATTAAAGAACGCTCTCTACGTACCATCGTTCCCACAAGGACTATTCTCTGTAATAGCTGCTACTGCAAGCGGTGCCAAGGTATTCTTCGATAAAGGTAAAAGTGTTCTTGTAGAACCTGACGGTACCCGGTTTGACATAAAGATATATTATCTGAAAACGGAGTGTAATGACAACGACAAGTGTAATGATAATAATGATGTGTGTAGCGGGACGGCCAGTCACGATATTCAGACATGGCACGAGATTATGGGTCATTGTAATTACGAGGATTTACTGAAACTGCAAGTAGTGTCAGAGGGCATGCACATTGAAGGGGAGAAGCGTAGACCTGACAAAAATTGTGCAATGTGCAAAACGGGGAAATTTACCCAACCGAGATACAGAAATCCCACAGACAGAGTAAGGGTACCACTTGCACTAGTTGACATGGACCTAGCAGGCCCAGTAAGCAACGAGTCCATAGGAGGTTTTAGATATGTACAGTATTTTACAGACGTGTGTACAGGGGCAGTGTTTGTTTACTTTATCAAAGCAAAGAGTGACACACTCCAGGCCACAGAGAAATTCCTGGCAGACGTAGCCCCTTATGGTACAGTAAGATGTTTGAGGTCTGACCACGAAACCGAGTTCACAAACAGAGAGTTCCAATCACTGTTGAGAAGGTATAAGATAAGACACAAGACGTCACGTCGATATCCCACACACCAGAGCGGGGTGGCAGAGAGGGAATGAACACCCTTTTCGAAATGGCTAGGTGTAAGCTAGCAGATAGTAACTTACCAAAGAGCCTGTGGCATTATGCGGTGCAAGAAGCCGCTTACACCAGAAACAGGTGCTTTAATAAGCACTCGGGCACCACCCTGTATACAGCGCTGACAGGAAAGAAGTGTAATCTAGCCAGAATGCACCGATTTGGATCAGTGTGTTATGCGTACCTGCAGGACAGGGGAAAACCCAAGTCCAAGGATGTAAAAGGATTTTTCGTAGGACACGACAAAGGAAGCCCTGCTTTCCTAGTTTATCATCCGGTAACGGGAGAGTGCAGAAACACATGCTAGTCAAGTTTGTCACGAAGACAACCTGTGAGAGCGAGACACAGACAGAGGAGTCAGAGCTGGACTCCAGAGCAAGGTGTGTAGAAACAGACACATCAACCCAGTGTACTTAGTACAGTTGTGCAGACAGACAGTCATCAACCCCCAGAGGGCGATGATGAGGAGCACCCGAAGGGTGACGTCAAGTGCCCCAAGCAGTGGGAGGTATCCCTCAAGGGAACACAAACCCCTAAAATATCTGACAGACTCTGCCAGGAAAGGGAGTAACGAGGAGGACAGTACCTGAGAACTACTACAGGGTAGCCAGTGGGGTAAACCCGACCTTTAAAGAGGCCACATTGTCCCCCGAAGAGGCAGACATACAGTGGGAGGGAAATGGTTGTATTCAACCAAGTTACCAGAGGGCAGACAGACAGTGGGATAGAAATGGTTGTATTCAATCCAGGAGGGTATTGAAGGCCACGGCAAATACAAAGTATGGTTAGTAGAAAATTGCTTAAATGCTGAAGGAGGGTACTCCATATTTAAATAATGAAGAAGGGTGACTAATTGCTTAAATGCTGAGGGAGAATACTCCAGGTTTAAATACAGGAGGAGTAGAATCCAGGTTTGAAAGTCTGACTCGAGACCATGTTTGAATACTGAAATGAGTCCTATGTTTGGTTCCACATTTAGATACAGAAATGGGTCCCATGTTTAAGTACAGAGGTGGATGAGTTACCATGTTTAAAATACTGAAATTAATCTTATGTTTAATCCCATGTTTAAGTACAGAGGTGGGTGATTTACAATGTTTAAATACAAAGGTGATTCAATGTTTGAATACAAAAGAGGATCTATGTTTAAAATACAGAAGTGGAGGATTTGATCATTGCACCAGACAACAATAGAAAGACCTAGGCAGGTTAAACCATTTTATAGGTATGGACTTCGAACAGTCTGCCAATTGTGTAAAAATATCCCAGAAGAGATATGTGGGAAAGATCCTGACCTATGTTTTGTAGTGAGTAAGAGTGTCATAGTATTTTTGTTGACCCCACAGAGAAGCATTGAACTACGTCAAAATATGTTTTTCGTTATCCCAGAGGTGCTGCAGACGGACAGTGGTGTTTCAGAAAAGACAACAAAGGTTTAAGGCTTAAAGCCTACAGTGATACTATCAGCCTGTGAAGCTGAGTATATGTTTCTAGCTATGACAATGCAAAATGTGTTTATCTAGAGCAACTGCTCGAAGTGATGAAGATAAGGTTATGAATATATTGCTCAAAATGCAGTAGGTAATCGAAATGTATTCTCTATACCGAATATGGTGTTTTTTAAGAATGGGCGTTCTGTCAAAACCGTTTAAAATGATGGACATTGTGTATATATGGAGACTGTTGTTTATGAGGACAACCAGGGGACCATTGTGATTGCTAGGAACCCAATGTGTCAATATAGATGTAAACATGTCATTATAGATAATATCATCTCATCAAGTATGTCATCAGATAAGAAAGAATGACACCGGTTTACTGTCCAATGGACGACAGAGTAGTAGACACTATGAGGAAACCTGTTTCAAATAAAAAATTTAAGGGATTTGCAAGGGTCATGTTTAATGTGAAGATATTGACTGTCATACCCTGTTGATGTTTTTGGGATTATATTATTTCCTTTGTAAAATGTTTTCCCAAGAAGTCAGCCAGTATGCTAATGCAAACCTAAGTGGGAGTGTTGAAGTCAGAGGTTCTGTGTAGGATTGTTAGTAACTGTCTAACTGTATATATGGCTGTTTACACTAGTAACTGTTTACCTGCATATATAAATGTCTCCACCAGTAACTGTCTAGCTGCATATATATCTGTTCCCACTAGAGGGCGCTCTAGGCGGAGCCACCCAGGTACACCACCATGTGGCGAGTATAAAAGTAGATGTCTCCTCCCACTTCTTTCTCTCCCCCATGTCTCTCAGTGAGAGAAGACCTGTGTTACTGCTCTTTCCATGTGAATAAAAGAAACCACGCCAGTTCAGGCTCCAAGATAGAAACCATGCCTCTTGACCACATTATTGTCGCCCTATAGCCGAATTCTGTTAACAAGTGGATACATCACTCTCCCTCACCACCGGGATTTTCTTTAGTGTCGCTAATTTCTTTCTTTTTTTCTTTAGCTTGAAAATGTTTTGTCTTGCTCGTTCGACACGTGCCGTGTTATGTGTGAGCTCAGCTGTTTACTCAGCTCAGTAGCCTGGGGGGGAGGGGCATTGTGGGGAGAGCAGCGGCAGTGAGCGCTGTGTGAGTGAGGAAGAGAGGATAATAGGAGCAAGTGTTTTTAATGCAATTGATCTCCATTTTGACGCAAATGCAAATACATCAGAATCGCCGTCATTTAGAAATTAGATCGCATAGGTCTATGAATCGAGATTGCGGTCTTTTTACGATTAATCGCGCAGCCCTACAGTAGATCATAGTTTATTGTTTTTACTATTTTAAGTAGGGATGTCCGATATTATCGGCCGATATTGGCATTAAAATGTGATATTTTTACATTTTTATAACCTTTATTTACCCAGGCAAGCAAGTAAGAACAAATTCAGATTTTATTTATTGTCAAAAGTATGCATAATGTTGTGTTAATTCCACAACATTATGGGGGGAAACCCTGCATATATCGGTATCGGTTGATATCGGTATCGGAAATTAAGAGTTGGACAATATCGGTATATCGGTATCGGTAAAAAAGCCAATATCGAGTATCCCTAATTTTAAGTGAACATGTCATTAAATAGTATATGGACAGTAATTCCATAAAGCTTCTAATAGATATTTTGTTCTCTCAATATTCTCTTCTACTCTGTTTCTGGTTTCCCCTCTGTGGTCATCATCAACACACACAATACAAGTAGTAATCTCTGTTTAATGGTCGATCGTTATCAATTCGCATCATTCATGTGTTTGGTAATCAGCAAATAATGACTTGTGGTGCATAACAGGAATAATCAGAAATATAAGATCTGGAAGATTTAAAATCATCTTATACGTGTAATAACATGCTGGTGTTTTTTTTTAAGTCAACATTAGCTCAAGTAACTTTATTCTCTTTTAATCCCATTTTATCAAACCCAATAGCCTCATATTAAACACATACAGTACTAGGCTATCAAAATATATTCTGAGAATCCCCCCGTAAAAGTGTACAATTCCTTGAATTAGCACCAGGTCTCACTGCACTGCGAGAATAGAGTCTTACAATATGTCCAGGATCCATTCAGACCCTTTCTCTATTTAGAAACAAAGTCTTATTAGAAACGTAAAAAAAAAAAAAAAAAGGATAGAAAATATATAAAAGTGAAAGATTTAGATATACACGATGACAAAACAAACAAACAGCACTTCGATTTTAAACAAGAAATTCTTAAAAACAGTTCTCAAAATCTCTATATAAATCATTCCTCAGAAAAATACATGTATTTCTCCTGGGTCTTTTGACAAAGTCAATACAAAATTGGTATTTTTTCTTTTTACAAAACGGGGAACACATGTCATACAAAGTCTGGCTGGAATTTAGGACTAATGGACTAATAATACAAAAAAAGGTTTGGAGTAAACAATATGAAACAATTGAATATACACAACAGTGTATTCCCTTACCAAAGAATATCATGGTAGTTTGATGGTGATTTAAGTTTTACCATGGTGCCAGACGTTATAAATAATTGGCCATGGTGCTGCCATGATAAAGGTTGCCATGGTGCCACTTTTGTACTTAAAATAATACTGTGGTATAATCCAAGTGAAACCATGATACCGAGGGTAGTATCACGCTATTTCCAATATCTTTGGTCACAATCATCACCGTAGTGACCGAAGAAATGGAAATACCAGGATACTGTTTAGGAAATACCACACTACTTTTTTTTTTTTTTTTTTTAAATACCATGATACATCTTTGTAAGGGTTTTTCTCTTCCGAGACAACATATCCAAACTAGTCAAATAAAAAAAAAGCTGTCAAAATAAGAACAAAAAAACGAATAGACCTAAATGATCTGTAAATACAGAGCCATGATACTCATGATACTTTTCTACGAGTGTTTATTTACCAAATAAATTAGAAGAGCTGAAAAGCCACAGTTCTCTTTTTATCTGCTGACGACTTCCTGCTGTTATCAACACTGAGTCTGTATGGCTGTGTGTGTATGTGTGCATATGTGTATGCATATCTATGTGTGTGTGTGTGTGTGTGTGTGTGTGTGTGTGTGTGTGTGTGTGTGTGTGTGTGTGTGTGTGCACTCACTCAAATGTGCGCATGTTTGTGTGTGTGTGTGCACTCAAATGTGTGCACATGTGTGTGAATGTATGTGTGTGTGTGTGTGAGAAAGAAGTTGCCACAGACTCCACTGGGAGACACACCGGAGGTGAGCAGGTGGACGAGAGGCAGTCGGCGGGCCCCTGGTTGGTCAAAGCGGGAGGGTGAAATAGAGGGTGGGAGGGTTTGGTTGTTTAGTTGGAGTGTGGGGTGGGGGTGGGGTCTGTGTGTTCTTAGGCCACACTGCATTGACTGGAGTCTCCGTGGACCCAGTAACATATCTGGGCATATTTGAGGGGTGTTATCCTCACCGCCACGTTGTAATCCTGCTGCGACCCGTTACCACTAACGTCCACCCACTGATGGCCGGAGAAAACCCCGATGATCTTCCTCTTCCACTTCTTCTTCCCCGGTTCCTTGAGGCGGATGTAGACCCCCGACCCGCTGGAGCCGGGCTTGGCATCGCAGTGCTGGTACATCAGGTCGCTGGACTCCTCAGAGACGGAACAGAACCGGTACACCAGGTTGCCAGGTCGGTCGTCATCAAAGCCGGAGAAGTGGATCCTACCGGCTGGCAGCTTCTTGATGGAGGTGACGACGCCCAAGTCCATGTGTTTGACCTTCTGGGCTTTCTTCAGCTCCAGGATGGCGTAGTCGTAGTCTGCGGCCACTCCGTCAGACACACCTTTGAACCAGCCCTTCGGGACCTGGGTCTGCTTGACCCTCGTCCACCTGAATGACGGCTTCTTCTCAGACTCTGCGCTGCGTCGGCTCCGACTCTTCCTTCCTTTTCCTTTTCCCTTCCTGTCACCTTTCCCTCCTTTCTCTTCCCTCTCTTCCATCTCATCCTCCTCCTTATCGCTGTCTCCTTTTCTCCTTTTGCCTCCTTTCCCTTTGCCTCCTTTCCCTTTGCCTCCTTTGCCTCGCCTGGACTTCTCCTTCAGCACGCCGACGCGAAGCTTCTGAGCTCCGCTCAGGTAATCCGTTCCGTCGTGGATACAGTGAGCGGCTGTCAGCACGTGTTTGGGAGACACGAGGACCCCGGAGCAGCCTGTGGAGATCTTGACGGTGGTGGAGAAGGGGTACTTGGTGGAGAACTGCTTGTCGGAGATGGTGAAGCGACTGTCGGTGCCGTACACCTCCCGTTTGTGGCGGAGGTGAGAGGAGGAATTCCTCGGCCGCGCAGCGACCTCGTTGAGGCCCTGTACGGACACCGAGGTGAAAGTACGGGTTCCGTTCTCGTAAACCGTCTCGTAGGACAGGAACTCCTCCAGGTCGCCCAAGGAGGGGGCGGGGAGGCGCCGCTGGCACTCGATCCCGCAGGACCCGGTCACCTCTGCCAGGGGCTGGGCGGAGAAGCTGGGGCTGCTGAGAGACACGGTGCGTCTGTTCCTCACCACGGGCACCTTCCACTGCGGCCAGGTGTAATCATCCTCGTCTGTGGTCTCCACAGCCACGGCCACCACCACAGACAGCAGCGTCACTGGGAGCAGGAGACACAGGGGTACAAGGCCCATCGTTAAGTCGGGCCTGGCTCTGAGGGAGAAAGAGAAGAGAGAGACACTTAGTGAAGGATGGTAGAGGGCAAAGCGTTATAGAACATGTTGTCTGTGCTACACCAACATACATCCCAGGAGGGAGGGGGGAAGTTCTTTACCATATTCAGGGCAGGCAGTTCTTAGACACAGACAACTAAAAAGTTCCAACACTGAGTATGAAACACATTTCCAAAACACATCTGTGTTGTACTGAGACACCGTTTTAACAAAAAGGTTCCATTTGATAATTAATTTGTTAAGAATTTTATGTATGTAATATTGAGGTCTCGTGAGACTCAAGAGAAAGAATCCTCAAGGGATAGCATAAACTCAGCACCGGTCAAGGCCACAGGAGGGCGATGGAGACCACATGTCCTGGCTGTCAAACTACTTAGAACAGAACTTATCAGTGACGCTGCGTGCCATAATGTTGTGCATTAGTCTCTGGCACTAAAAGACACAAATGATCTCCCGGTCCTCATGTCAATCACTTCCTACTACCACAATTTCTCAAAATGCTCCCGTTTTGGACAAAAAAAAGTGATGGGTAACAGAAACTGAGACAGTAATTTGATCTAAATCATGTGTTCTTTATGGATTACTCTGGGGTTTCCATTAGCCGTGTGGTGAGTGGAGACGCGCGGCCTGTAAGCCAGGCTAGAGGCTGTAGCCAGCGAGGAGGAGAGACAAACGGAGAGGCTCGACTGGCCTGAGGTGGTGGCTTGGATGTTTGCCATGATGGTTAATCCTACCCTTCAGTAATGACCATATCGGGTTTCACAAGCTCTTGCTCCATGTCTAAAAGATCCACAATGACATTGCGCAGCAAGACTTTGCAAGCTGCAGCTAGCATGTGGGTGCATGCCTCTGAGAGTGTGATGGTGCTAATGATCCATGGCCCCTGTAGAGGACATTAAGAATTTGGGTGCATTTTATGTATTCAACAGACCATCACTTCATCACAGAACAGAAGCACAACATTTTTGTCAGCGCTGCCATAATAGGCAAGCGGTGAAATAAATTTGGACATTGATCATCATTTGGACATTGCTCATTAGGGGAGCAAAGGAGCAGTAGTGCAAATCCAGAAGCTAATTTCAAACAGGAGTGCAGGGCGTAGAGAAAAAACAAAGTGACTCCATTCATCCTGGCTCCTGGAAGACTTTAAATGGCCTGTGGACAGACAGCCTAACATCTGGGGCCTCCGCGTCCCAGAGAGGCACAGCCAGGTATTGGCCAGGGGGCCACTGCGCGGTCTCTTCCAATTAGACCCTAGTGTAGCGTGAAAGATGAGAAGCCGCCAGGCGTGGCAGGTCTCCCTGGGGAGGTATACAGTAGAGAGGGAACCTTCCCTCAGAGTCACTGGACGCACTGCAGAGCACTCAGCACCACCTGCGGAGGCAGCTTCTTTAGGATGACAGTGATGTATATATGGGCTCAGCCACTGGCAGGAAATTAAGAGCATGTCTTGGAGTTTCACGAAAACATACCCTGCTTCAGGTCAGGGCTTTTGAAGTGCAGTGATTGACGGATAGTACCATCATCTTTCCTACTCAAGAGCCACAACAACCGCACCAAGTGACCTGAGGACGACTCTCTGCCTCGAGCAAACCAGTGTCTCATATGAAATATACACAGTGACCACCACCACACCACTCTGAACCAGACATTAATAAATAATTACAAGTCCATAAAAAGCCTATAACTGTCCCCAATGAGAATGCAAACATACTCAGACTAGATTCTGGCCAAACTTCTCACAGTTTCCATGACTGGAAACGTCACACAAACGGAGCAGAGAGCCTATAATCATTCGGGATAGCGTGGAAACTGATAGGGTGCCATCAAGAGTCAGGGTTATAGAAGACCCTCAATTAAAACAAAGTTATTTTCCATTACAGGGGGGAAAGAGCAGCGCGCGCCATCCACGCGCCCTCCCCGGGTCGAGGAATTCTTCAAGCAGTACCGAGGATGAAAACCACCAAAAGATGGCGCTATGGCGCAGTCATCTCCGCATCTAAAAGAAAATACACGGCTCTCCTTTTTGACTTGAGGGGTATATAACTGTAGGCTATTGTCTAATTGAAAGGGGAAGGGATGATTTAATACACATTGACATATTTTCTCTACTTCAGTCAAACTTTGTCTTTCAGCTCTATCACTGCATTATCCATATTCCTTGTTTAATTTATCATCAGGCATGTTCATTCATTTTGATCATGAGGAGTAAAAACATATACAAGAGAATTACAACGATTCAATTATTACTTTAATAATTTTTCTTTTCAGGGTGAGAAAATCTCTTCAATAACCACTGCAACGAAATATGGCCTATATATTCTCATCAAACAAATGATTACAAATGTGTGAAATGTGAATACAGATAATGTCTCACTTGCTGTCAATAGCCTATATACCTGGCCTCGGATGTAGCCTAACTGTAAATAAAACGACACTGAGAAAATCACCTCATATCCATCCACAAAAGTAATCTAAAGCTCTGATCTGAAAGTTGAGCTTTGACTCGATAATTCAATATTCAATATCCATGAAAAAGTGAAATGGGCTAATAGAGAGTAGGCTGAAGGACCTATTAACTGGGAATACACGCATGATCCACCGAAAGGGGAAAATCCATAATCTCCATCCACCAAAAACAAAAGTGACAATAATCCAAGACGCACGAAACCGATGAAATACATAAAAAAATTAAATAAATAGCCCATTGTCCCAGTGGCTCCATCAATAGATCTGAGCTGCAAAGAAAAATGAAAAAATGAAAAAGCCTTCCATACCTGCTTGCATTCGATTGATGGATATGTCAAATCCGCAGAGTATTGTTTGTTTTTATACAATTACGATCCCCCTGTTCCGAGAACAAACTGCTCGTGCATCCCAGGCGCGCCGTGATCAGTGGGTGATAGAAGGTCTCTGCTCCTCCGAGAGGCTGGGAAGAGGCGCAGCCGGGGCTGCTCTGCGCGCCGCTGCACTTGATGCTGAGGAAAGGGAGGGGGAAAAGAAGTCTCTGTGAAAAGCCTTTTTTCCCCCACTTGCGACAAAAGCTTTTCACATACGGGGTGGAGACCAAGCGATTTAACTAAAGGCTTGGATTGAGTGAAGTCAGTCAGCCTATTCAGCTGCGCGGTCGGGAGGTGCGCTGTGTGAGACACATGGCTACGTTCACACTGCAAGCTGGGGGCTCAATTACATGATTCATTGCTCAGATCCGATTTTTTTTGTTTAGCTGTTCACATTATTATTATTTTTTAAATATGGCAGATTCCAGTGTGAACTGGTCACGCTACTGAACTGAACTGCATTTTCAAATTAACAATAAAGAAGATGGCAAACATGGAGGACACATATACGTGTATGGTTTAATTTACAAGTTGAATTCAGTGGAGGCCACTCAGGCCAGCTAATTAAAACGAATCTAAATTAAACCTGTATCTGATTTAGGCCACGTATGAAAGTGGCCCAAATCAGAATTCAAAAGATCAGATTCCATGTGATTTGTGCTGTTCACACTGTCATGAAAAAAAACAGATCTGAGTCTATAAGCAAAAAAATATATATATATGTGGGCCACTATTGCCAGCAGTCTGAACGTAGCCATTGCTACAGCCCATGACATGAGACAAAATAAACCTCGGTTTTAGTGCCATTTGTGCTCATGGATGGGGCGCAGCTTTCCAAGCAAAGAGATTCGTTCCACGGAGCTCCACAATGGCCCTGGCCACGCAGTTTTATTGTCAGCCATCTGAGCCTCAACATTCATGCACCGCTTGCATTTTAGGCACTCGATGGAGTGGTAAACAGTAAACACACATGGGGTCTTTGAGAACCTTGCTGGGACACATGGTCACAGACTCGCGCGCGTGCGTGTGCACACACACTCGAACGCACGCGCGAGCGCGCACGCGCATGCGGAGTTTATTTTCCTCGTTGTGCGTAATTTGGATGCGCAGCACGCGGCTGCACGCCAAATCGCCAATCCTGATATCATCATAAAGACTTCACAAAGAAAACTATTGTGCTTCACGCTATCCACATGAGTCTTCTCTAAACCCAGTCTTTACCGTGTTAGTTTAGTCTGGGATAATGCCACCGTTACAATAACTAAAGCTAAACCAAGAATCACAATTTATGGTATGGAATGTGACACAACGTGCAAAGGAATTATGGTGCTTTCTTTGATCCGTAATACATTGATAATGTGACGATGAGCCACCAATAGCCATTTTAGTTTTGACGAAGCTGTGCAGTGGATTAATAGAACGACTCAGCGCTTTTTACGTATTTTGTCTGTTGATGAAGTGAGGCAGAGGCAGGAATACCAGATACCACAGTGGCTGGTGAAGTCTCAAGAAACAAGAAAACACATGGAAAGTATGTGTGCAATGAAGGAGAGGGGGAGGGGGGGGGGGTGACGGAGTGGATTACAGGATGTCATTGGGATTATAAACTGATGTGTGCAACTGCCTCTGTCAATCACCAGGTTTACACCTCTGTTCTGATTTCAACACATATTACCTAAAACATCCGTCTGTACCACAAACTGTGTGTGTGTGTCAGTGGCGAATCCTTGTGGAAGCCAACGGAAGCCATGCCTCCCTATAAATTTCATATCAAATTATGAAATATGAAATATGAAAAAAATAAAAAAAATTAAAATATAATTTTTTTTTAATATAGTTTACATTCATTTTCATCTGTGCATCTGTGTTTTTTTTTTTTTTTTTTTTTTTTTTTATGTCTCCCTCTTCTCCTTCTCACTCCCTCTAACACACTGTCAGACTGTGCTCACTACTGCAGCTAGTATAGGAGAGAAGCAGTGGGTAGGTCTCTTTCTCCAGCCTTCCAGCATTATAGAGTGAGTCCAAACTCCAAATCCGATCCTAGCCAATCAGATTCGAGCTGACTGCCACTGGGCCACACCCTAAAAGTTTAAAACGGAGCTGGGAGGAAGACGTTCAGCATAATATTCCACCTGGAGGCGGGGCAGGTGCCATATTTTCCCCTCTGCACTCTGAACATTGTATTAACCCGTAACTGTTCCCACGGGCCGAATATTGCCCCGATCCTCGCGAGATTAAATCCACGGGGACCTCTCGGCGTGCCGAAGCTTTTCCTAAATCACTTCCATCATCGAAAACGAGGGGAAAAGCTCGGCTCGCGACCCTGAAAATGTCGCGTGATTTTAAAAACGCTGTATTAAGTGAGCCTATTATGGGATCCACGCGAGCTTTCTATCGTGGAAACATCTGGGCGTCCCGCAACTTTTACTGATTCACATGTAGCCCCTAAAATGCTTAGAAAAGGAAAACAGAAAGCGTGGAATAAACTCGCCGAAACGGAAAAGTGTCCCACGGGCGCGCCGTGATTCCGATCCGCGTGAAAATATTCACGGCCATAGAGGAGACCGTGGGACACCTTTTTGCAACCGAATATGTGTCTCGAATTTGCTCCCACGCGGCGCGCAA
Organism: Notolepis coatsorum; assembly: GCF_963971535.1. Classification (NCBI taxonomy): domain Eukaryota; kingdom Metazoa; phylum Chordata; class Actinopteri; order Aulopiformes; family Paralepididae; genus Notolepis; species Notolepis coatsorum. Next base: position 23,072,480 of record NC_140183.1, on the reverse strand, counting down.
AATCGCGCAAGGAAAAATCGGACCAAAAATTAACCAATGCTCCAGCAGTATTAATGACCCTGATGTAAACAAGACAAACGTCTTTCTCTGGTCTGCATCCCCTTATACAATTGTGTGTGAATGAATGAATGAATGAAAACTTTATTAACAGATTGCAGAATGGGTACAGTACAGTACAGCTCAATACATACAATTGTTAAGGGGATGCAGACCAGAGAAAGACTTTCGTCTTGTTTACATCAGGGTCCCCCATTTTCAATTCATCGTAAATGTGTATTGAGCCGTACTGTATTGTACCCATTCTGCAATCTGTTAAATAAATAAAAATAACGTTTGACTGGCCGCCGAGCCATACTGTAGTGTACATGGTGACTGCTTGACTTTAAAAAAAAAAAATTAAAAAAAAAAAAAATTATTAATAAAAATATTGAATAATCTTTTTTTTAATAATTTTTTTTGGCTTCCCCTGTTATTTTACCCACGCGACGCCACTGGTGTGTGTGTGTGTGTGTGTGTGAGAGAGAGAGAGAGAGAGAGAGAGAGAGAGAGAGAGAGAGAGAGAGAGAGAGAGAGAGAGAGAGAGAGAGAGAGAGAGAGAGGGAGAGAGAGATGGAGAGAGAGAGAGACAGGGAGAGAGAGAGATGGAGAGAGAGACGGAGAGAGAGACAGGGAGGGAGAAAGAGAGGAAGAGAGAGAGAGGGAGAGAGATAGAGAGAGGGGTGCACCTGCATGGCAACCACCGATGGCAACCTGACCAACGTGCCAGAAGTCATGATGGATGCTCTCACAAGAGCAGGATGAACACACACACACACGCACACACACGCACGCATGCACGCACACACACACACACACACGGTACCCTATCCCCCCCCCTCACAGTGAGCTGTGGTGTTCCACAAGGAAGCATACTAGGTCCGCTACTGTTCCTAATTTATGCAAATGACATGTCGTCAGCTTGTGACTGCAACTTGTTCCTGTTTGCGGATGACTCAGCCCTGCTGGTCTCTGACAAGAACAAGTTACAGGTTGAAAAAACCCTCAGCTCAGAACTAGGCAAAATCTGCATATGGCTCGCTGATAACAAACTATCATTACACATGGGCAAAACAGAGTCCATTCTCTTTGGTTCAAATAACAAACTCAGCAAGACCGACGGCTTCTCAGTTATAGTGGGTGACAATATTGTCACAAGGAAATAAATTACCTACCTGGGTTCCATCCTAGAGGCTAGAGGCAAATCTTTCCTGTGACAAAATGGCATCCAATGTAATAAAAAAAAGTCAACCAAGGAACTCGATTATTGTACCGGATCTCCTCACTGGTAAACAAGAATACCCTGAAGACTCTGGCAGGAGCACTCATTCAAGGGTACTACGACTATGCTTGCACCTCATAGTACCAAAGCACCTCAAAGGCGCTAAAAACAAAATTACAAACATCTCAAAACTAACTGGTCAGACTACTGCTTGACCTTACTCCTAGAACCCACCTCACCCCTGCCCACTTTGACAACCTAGGATGGCTTAGAGTAGACGACAGAGTACAGCAACTTGCAATGGGCCTGGTCTACAAGATACACTACACGACCAAGGTACCCATGTACATGTCAAAATACTTCCCAAAGGTCAGTGAATACCATGATCACAACACCAGAGGGAGCTCCACAAATCATATTAAACCCAGATTCGGCTCAAACAAGGGACTAAACACGTTTTCGCAATTATGCCACATCAATGTGGAACGCCCTACCCAAAGCTGTAAAGGAATGTGAATCACTACCCACTTTCAAAAACACTCAAAAAACACATACGGGAGACTGCAATTCGAAACTGGCCCCTGTAAATGTCCTAACACAACCCCCTCCAATGTACAGTAAATTACCAAGTATGGTCTTGTCAATATTCCAATGTACAGTTTTGCTTGTACAGTTGTACAGTGTCCCCCACCCACCCCTCCTACCCAACCTCCCCCCCACCCACCCAACCACCTCCAATGTACAGTCCCCCCCAACCCCCTCCAATGTACAGTAAATTACCTAGTATGGTTTTGTCAATATTCCAATGTACAGTTTTGCTTGTTTGTACAGTGTTCCCCCCCCCCAACCCCCTCCAATGTACAGTAAATTACCTAGTATGGTTTTGTCAATATTCCAATGTACAGTTTTGCTTGTACAGTTGTACAGTGTTTCCCCCCTCAACCCCTCCTACCCAACCCCACCCCCCACCCAACCCCACCCAACCTCCTCCAATGTAAATATTTTACGTCAAATGTATATAATCCCTTTTCTGGACTCTTTTTGTATCACAAACAGTACTGTATTTGCAAATCTGGTATATCATGAATGTATAGATGTAGCAGTACTGTCTATCTGTATGCATAGGCGGAGTTTGAACTTGACGCCCGGGGGTGCGACTGCTTGGCGAACGTCGATTTTTTTTACCTTTATTTTATTATTTTAGCGTTTTTACAATGCCCTAACCCCTAATTTTTTATTTTATTTAGGTAGTACAGCAGCACACACACACACTCACACACACATCACTACGGGGGATCATTTTTAACTGACTTACTCTTAATCATTGACAAAGTGACAAAGATAAAGAAGGAAATACTAAAATAAAAAGACCACAACAAGTATATTGCTGCTCCACTAGACCACTTTACTGTACCAAACATGACATACAAAAATAACAAAATACTGTGTGTGAAAAAAAACTGGAGTGAGTGTGGGCGTCTCTACAGTGACAAAGCCTGAACAGGCTAGCCTATCACAGGTTCACCCTTCTCATTGGTTGAAAATGGCCTTCATGTTTGTACATCGCCATCTGTTGCTTTGGCATTGTACTGCATGTATATATTACATCAGTGTTAAACCACTGTGAGCGGCCTGGAGTGGATTGGAGCGGAGGAGAACTCTCGCTCCGGACGTCGCGCCGACTCATTTTAAAACCCACTCCTCGCTCACGTCAAAACCGGCCGCTCCGCGCCCCGCGCCGCTCACGCTCCGATCCGCTCACATGCACTGGGCGCCGCTCACGCTCCGATCCGCTCACATGCACTGGTACAAACAAAAGTTCACATTTTCTAATAACAGCATTATTAGACATGCCAATCCAACGAAAGATGTGCTGGTCGCGCTGGAGAAAAGAAAAGAAAAAGATGTTGCGTTTGTCTTTTACGTGTTATTTGTTATTCTAAGATGCTAATTCATCTGTATCTGGATAACCAATGAACGGATTCTGTCGGGGCAGGTAGCGTTATTTCGGGGAAATTGATATCTATAGTCTGGTATATTTTTCGTCCATGAAAAATGGAGGCTCTAATTATTATTATTCATAGAGACTCTCGAGCAATAATAATTATTACAGCCTCCATTTTTCGTGGACGAAAAATATACCAGACTATAGATATCAATTTTCCCGAAATAACGCTACTGTACCTGCCTCGACAAAATCCGTGCATTGGTTATCCAGATACATTAATTATCATCTCAGAATAAGTGGCTTTGTACAAGTTACAATGTACTATCGCGAGGGGCATTCTGCTGCTGCTGCTGCCGCGCGTTAACCCTTTCACTGCCACACTACAGAAGGTTCGCCTTATAATGTGACATGATTACTACTATAAAATGAATGTATTGTAAAACAAAACATAATAGAATTCAGATTTGTTTCTCACAATTATTATAATTTTATTAAAATGAAAATAATATTGATTAAAAAAAAAAAAAAAAAAAATAAAAAAAAGCAATTTCACCCCCGGCCACCAGGGGGTGCAATGCACCCCCTGCACCCCCATAAACTCCGCCCATGTCTGTATGTCATGTATGTCATATATGTCCTGATGAATTGAAAATGGGGGACCCTGATGTAAACAAGACGAAAGTCTTTCTCTGGTCTGCATCCCCTTAACAATTGTGTGTATTGAGCTGTACTGTATTGTACCCATTCTGCAATCTGTTAATAAAGTTTTCAATCAATCAATCAAACACACACACACACACACACACACACACACACACACACACACACACACACACACACACACACACACACACACACACACACACACACACACACACACACACACACACACACACACACACACACACACACACACACACACACACACACATACTTTTTTCTTGTATAGCCCGAGATCACATGGAATAGCCCCCATGCGCTGTACAAGTCAAGAATAAACACCACAATAGATCAAAAACAAAAACCACGCACACACAATAACAATAACAACCTGTGACCGTTGTTATGGCAACCCTGACACGCTCAGACAAAGGAACACAGTAACTGTTCCTGTTTTCTGTTAAGTTTAAGGTCAAAGGTCGCTGATGTGGTGCGAGATGCCTGGGGTAAAAAAGAGGGCCGCCTGTGTTCCTCGACCCTGCAGGCTCCAAATGGAAAAGAAGTGAGTGATATTTCTGGTTATGGTTGGGGTTATGCAGGGTGGACAGAGGGGCTTTTGTACGGCGTGTAACTCCCTCACAGGAAGTAGTCTCTTCTGACCTCTGGAGTCATGTCAAGCACAAGGTTTTGGGGGAGAAACCTGACGTTAGGAATTTCCAGAGTGGTCTTCTCCGACTACATTATACAAGACCATTGCTGCTTCCCAGTCCTCTGTGGCTGCATACTATTCGTGTGCAGTCTTCAGTGTGTGATCTGTTAAAGGTGTCCAATGGAGGTTTTGACCACTAGTTGATGGAAATGGCACAACGGCACACATTACGAGGAAAGGGGTTGCCGGAAAGTGTACATGATGGATTCTTCTGGCACCCGTATCAAGGAGGGTAACATCGAGGAGCTGTCCTTTGTATGGAGTTAGGCCTTCAATCAGTCACTGTATCTTCAATGTTAAATATAAATTTTTGATTTCCTTTATGCTTTCTGTTTTCTTTTTCTTCTTCTTATTTTAATTGTATTACTGATTACATTCTGTATTCTGTTATATTATTTGTGTGTGTGAGGACCCCAGGCAGACTAGTGGTCATTCATTTTACAGCTAATGGAGATCTCAATAAAACAAATGCTTAAACATATTGTGTCAAACATTGAGGTATGACACCTGCGCAGTTGGAATTTGGCTGCATTTCCATCAATTTGGTCCCCTATCGCTCTACCAGTGCCCATCTGAGCATGCTCCATACCCCCATCCCCCATTTAGCCTACATCTATTGGCCATGACACGCATGCGTATGCAAGCACAGGGTGACGTAGAACACAAAAGCAATGGAGGCGTGTAAGCACACACCCTTGTGCTTCATTTTGATTGGTCTATATGATCTCCCTTGAACTCTAACAAGCTACTTGCTTGTCAGTCACACTTAAGGCAACTTCACCAAACTGGAAGTAAACATTTTTAATGTTTTAAGTGAAACTTAAAGCGCCAACATTATGGGAAATGTGCTTACCGTCTTCTCCAGAGTCAGACAAGAAAATAGACACAAACGTGAAGTAAACTAAAGTGAGTTGTCTACAAGTAAATCTAGAGAATGTAAGGGGGGGGGGGGGGGGGGTGGCTTGTGCCCAGAGACAGTGGGGTGGTTCAGACTCCTACTCTGGAGTCACCTGCTGGCCTGTGATTGAATCCTGTCAGAACCTTCTCTCCTGTGTCTACCCTACTCTTCCTCACTCTCAGAAAAAGGGGGCTGCTTTCCCCGGGTCCAAGAATTTCCTTTTATCCCTGAATAACTGACTGTCCTGAAGGACCCCACACAGTATATCAAGAGACCCCAATGGTATCTTCATCTTTGGTTGTTTTCAAAGGATTTATACAGTAGTACCGTTTACTTAAAGGAAAACTCCAACATTTTGGGAAATTAGCTTATTTGCCATCTACCCTGGAGTTAGACAAGAAGATACATACATTTTTTCTTCTCTGTGCATGCAGTAGGAGTAGGAAGACGCGCACATTAGCCTAGCTTAGCGTCAGTCACTGGAAGTAGGTTCCTCCATGAGCCTAGTTCCCAACGTCTTCCTACTCCTACTGCATGCACAGAGAAGAAAAAGGTATGCATCTTCTTGTCTAACTTCAGGGTTCCCAAAATGTTGGAGTGTTAACACATTCGGGGCCATGGGATGAGTCTAATTAATGTCAAGAGGGCCGGGGAATGTAAACAAAGGTGGGTCTGTTTGTACAGATAAATCTATACTTTATAGTATTGCTATCTGTCCATTCTCATTGTCAATTGAGTCCATAAACCGTCCCTTCAAAATGGCTTAAAGAAAAAAAAAATCATCAATAGGTTCTCATTTTATAGAGCCGTGAATATAAGCGTTATACAGGATTTGGGACTAGTATATTTTCTGGAAGGCTAGATATAGAGCTAATAGCTGCTAACGTTATATCCAATGGCATTTCCGTTTTACAGATGCTACAGAAATAACTCAAACTGCATATGATCGACACGCTCCCAAAGCATGTATGCATGAAAGGGGGGGGGGGGGGGGGGGGCGGGGGACGTTGTTTATTATTATTGATTACCAATAACGAGTTCGTCTAACTAGCCACATAGGCCGATTGCCTGGATGGCTATCAAAATAATGCCCGATCGGGCTGTAATTTACGTGAAAAAGATCTTACCATGAGCCGGTTGGATCCCCCCAAGCATTTCCCTGTTATCGATCGCCATCTGGTAGATCCATATGTCCATTGGCTGATGATAAATCCCCGTATTGCATAGTGAAATCCGCAATTCAAAACGTATCCCGTGCAACAGACAATAGCTATCGCGTCAGATGAGTAGAAAACTACATTAGAGATCCAAAAAAAGAAAGACAACTTCTGCCACAGGGAACACTCTATTATCGCGATAGCGCCCCTAAGAGGATCTGGCCGGTATTGCATGTTGGCGAATTCAAAGAGTAGGGTAAATCTGCAGTGCCGCTCGGCAACCTTGAATAGGTTATTAAAATGGAATAAAAGCAATAACAACTTGCCACGGATATATCCGTGCTTCTGTCCATTAACACATTAACTGCCACGGAGTTTGATCATCTTATACCATTCTCTGCCAGCACTGTAAGTCTATGGAGATGTTCACCTTCTTTGCAGGGCTATAACGTTTTAAATTGTATTGCTAAATTGACATTACTATGGCCCATTCAACATCGATTATCTATCGTTCAGGATGTAGGAACGTTTTACTTTTTCATTCACACATTCATACAAAAATACCGTCTAGAATATAAATATGTTTTTATCGTTTTCTGCAGTAATTCCTAGAACGTGAGATATAGGCATAAATGCATATATAGATTATCAAATGCCGTTTGATACCGATCCACGCTATATTAAACATTTCAACTGTACATGGTCCTAAACGTTATGACTGATCATGCGCAGGTGAACGGGGGGGGGGGTGTTCGTTTATAATTCTGTGATCGTCGTTAAATGCTTTATGGAGTATGGGTGATATATAGATCAGAGCAGTTTGTATGGATAATAATAAACACTCATGCTGAAAATGACGTCAGCCTCCTCTTACCGTCTCCTCTTACCGTTGGGCGATGAGACTGGAGCAAAAAGATCCCAGTTATTTGATGGGGATCGAGTAGATCCATTTCCGGTTTGTATAATACTAATACACGCCCAAATCATGTAGATTATTGAGTTATGGCTGCGATCCATATCCACGGTGTGTGGCTAGAGTCCCGCGACGATATGCGAGTGGCCGGATGGATTTAGGAGACGCACCGATATCCAACCAGCCATTTCCGGTTTGACAACTCGCCGATCATCCACCAGGGGGCAGTATTGAAGCGTTGCAGAGTTGTGCCGAGTCCCACTGCATCAGACAAGGCTCCGTGAGGGAAATATGATCACAATAACGTCGTACGCCGTGATCTGGCAGAATTAGCATGAACTTGAAACACGTCGTACAACGTGATTGGCGCAGGATGTGTTAAGCATGGAATCGAAACACAGAGATCTCCGTACTTGGGCGGGAATGTGTTAAAATACATACCTTTTTCTTCTCTGTGCATGCAGTAGGAGTAGGAAGATGTGCACCGTTAGCCTAGCTTAGCGTCAGTCACTGGAAGTAGGTTCCTCCATAGCCTAGTTCCCAACGTCTTCCTACTCCTACTGCATGCACAGAGAAGAAAAGGGTATGTATCTTCTTGTCTAACTCCAGGGTAGATGGCAAATAAGCTAATTTCCCAAAATGTTGGAGTTTTCCTTTAAAGTGAATCCCATCCTGACGAGACCACAGAGAACTGTAACCTTGGTTAGGTTTAGTCTCAGAATACCAGGATTACAGAACTAGAATGGATAGAGCAGCTCTCCTAGTGTATATCATATATGTAAGGGATAATGTATAGCTACGAGGTCATTGTCGCAAGATAATTGACCGACACAGAGTTTAGAATACCGAGGCGCCTCGCCGAGGTGTTTTAAACGTAGTGAAGTAAATTATTTTGCGACAATGACCGAGTATAGTATACATTATCCCGCTTATTACATGGCTAACTTACTAACAATATACCTAATTCATTTTACACCATCGACAAGATGAGATCAAATGCAGACGCAGTTGTTCTGTGGCTCCGTCCGCTGTCAGCCCAAATAAAGTTATTATTATCGCCGGCAGGTGTGTGGACTGATTGCACTACTGCAGTGTGTGTCAGTGGGCTTGATTGCAAACAGCTGCAAACAGTGGTCATTATTGCTCGGCAGAGGTCCGTTATCGAGTAATAACGGACCTCTGACGAGCGCTATTGACCAATCACAATCAAGCATTGCGGCGAATGTTAAAACGCCATGTAATAAATATATATATATACGAGTATGTATCAGCTTATTTGTTTTTTTTGCATGGCCTAGAAACATAACCTGCAGTGTAGTTACATAATAATAATAATAATAATAATAATAATAATAATAATAATAATAATAATAATAATAATAATAATAATAATAATATATAATAATAATAATAAAATAATAATAATAATAATAATAACAATAATAATAATAATAATAATAATAATAATAATAATAATAATAATATAATAATAATAATAATAATAATAATAATAATAATAATAATAATAATAATAATAATAATAATAGGCCTACGTGTTTATTGTATGTATCAAACACAGCACTTTAATTACAGTGTATTTTGAGATTCGGTTAATTGTATGCCTACAATATTATTTCTTTCATTTAAACTGAAATGTAGTGGCACTGACATTTTTGGAACGGTGTGCGTCTGGAGAGAAAGGAGAGAAAAAGCCACACAATTCTGTGTTTTTTCTCAATATCTCTGCAACACCAACGAGTTACGAAACACCACCGGTTCTCCATAACCAGAGAGGTCTCTCCTACATTTTGAGAATGGGACTGGCGTTCTACAAACCCGGAATGAGGAACGTTACTGCTCTGTTTGTCCCATTAAGCAGTTTAGCTGTATTTGATGGCTAAACTGACATAACCATCGTGTCCACCGTTAAAATATACCTATAACCATAATTATTTTCTTTATTTGGAGCAGTGTAATAGTTGTAATCATTTTTGGAGAAAAGTGAGATAGAAAAATAAGCAACATGCCAAGTTCTGCAAAAAACAAATATTCTCATATATATATACATAAAAAATGTACATATCACTAAGTCCCTTTACGTTCTCCGTTTTGAGTCAGCATCTGAAAACAGAGAGAGAGGAGGGCTACATAACCATTACCCCTTGATCCTACTGAGGGGTAGGGCCAAGCGGGAGGGGGGGGGGGGGGGGGGGGGGGGGTATTGGGAGCGGGCCTGAATCACCCAGGTCTGAACACAGCATACAGTCTGAACGCAGCTTTACTGCCTACACAGCTGTGTGTGTGTGTGTGTGTGTGTGTGTGTGTGTGTGTGTGTGTGTGTGTGTGTGTGTGTGTGTGTGTGTGTGTGTGTGTGTGTGTGTGTGTACAGACCACACTACTAATAACGCAGACGGATGTGAGGACCCTGCCCTCACTTCTGACAACTGAATGGTCTTCTAGCTATGCTTCACTTTAAACAGACCACCATTCATCAGGTAGGCCTCTCTACCCCTCTCTCTCTCTCTCTCTCTCTCTCTCTCTCTCTCTCTCTCTCTCTCTCTCTCTCTCTCTCTCTCTCTCTCTCTCTCTCTCTCTCTCTCTCTCTCTCTCTCTCACCTCTCTCGCTCTACCTCTCTCTCCACCCCTACCTCTCTCTCTGTCTCTCATTCCATACTTGTAAAACACACAACTGTACACACACACACACACACACACACACACACACACACACACACACACACACACACACACACACACACACACACACACACACACAGACACACACACACACACACACACACACACACACACACACACACACACACACACACACACACACACACACACACACACACACACACACACACACACACACACACACACACACACACACACACACACACTCAGATCCTGTTATGGGACAGTGGTGAAAGGTCCCACTTACATCCATACAGTATAACCCTTTTAATTGTAAATATTTGGGTTAAAAGGTTGGCACGCCAAGTCTCACAGGCGAGAGGGGTGTAACACTGATGAAAGGCTGACTGAACACACATTCACACGTACTCATGAACCTGCTCACGCAGAACAGACACGCATAGTCCTTCAGCCAATGATGGAACTAACAGCTAAAGGCACAATCCAATCCAAAGCGAGAATCCTAACCGTAAAGTGGCAATCTGCAAGATCCTAGTGTTTGTTTGTTCTGGCGACTTCTATTAGTGATAAGCGGTTATTGTTGCTGTTGTGTTTTATTTTGCTCTGTATCGACTTGCATTCCATCCTGAAAATCCATGCTTATCGACTGAGCTAGTCTTCTCTTCATAAACTGCTGTTGCTGCTGGTGATGTAAAACGCATCACTTCCTGTGTGTCAGATGATTTCCCTACCAGACACCAGTGTTTAGAACTGCAAATGTAAAAACATTCATGAACAGGGTATAGATAGAAGCACTATTGTGTTATATTAATTAGCAATAGATAATTATTAATGATACAATAGACCTTTATATATATTCAAATGTTTGAGATAATTATTTGAACCATAACATCACTTTAAAGCTGCAGTAGAGTGAGTTGACCTGCCCAGCAGAAATAGAGCAAAGCTCTGCATCACTTTCCTTTCCACAAGCTCCCAGAGTCAGCAACAGCAGGAACACGCCAACATTTGGGAAATTAGCTTACCATCTTCTCCAGAGAGAGACAAGAAGATAGAGATACCAGTTTCCTCTCTGTGCGTTCAGTAGGAAGCTATCTGGCTGCATGTTAGCCTAGCTTAGCACAATGAATTGAAGCGGACATGACCGGTTAGTCTAGGCATTGTCCAACTAACACCTCTCCCGAAGGCTAACCGGTCATGTCCGCTTCCATTCATTGTGCTAAGCTAGGCTAACATGCAGCCAGATAGCTTTATACTGAACGCACAGAGAGGAAACTGGTATCTATCTTATTGTCTCTCTCTGGAGAAGATGATACGCTAATTTCCCAAAATGTTGACATGTTCTTTTAAGCTGCATCATTCTTTTAATAATAATAATAATAATAATAATAATAATAATAATAATAATAATAATAATAATAATAATAATAATAATAATAATAATAATAATAATAATAATAATAATAATAATAATAATAATAATAATAATAATAATAATAATAATAATAATAATAATAATAATAATAATAATAATAATAATAATAATAATAATAATAATAATAATAATAATAATAATAATAATAATAATAATAATAATAATAATAATAATAATAATAATAATAATAATAATAATAATAATAATAATAATAATAATAATACAAAACATTTCCAGGATCAGCAGGTGGTTTTGCACATTGTGTGAACCTTCTGACGGGGAAAACAATGGTGGCCTTAGTTTTACGATGTGACCCCAGGAACACCACTTGGCAGCAGGCCAAACCCATGTTTTTGGCCTGCTGCCAAGTGCAAACCACCTGCCAATCAGAGAATTTGTATTGAATCCCTATAGCATATTAGCACCTCAAATCGAATGTAAGCCTCACCTACTGCATGTATGGTATGTAATTGTCATGATTCACTTTGAGGGCGTGTGTGGGGCCTTATGTTCACCTTAACCACTCCCTGGAGTAAAGATATCATGTCTCTGTTTTGATCGTTTTCATGTTGTTACTTTAATTTACATCATTTTCTATGTTTTAAGTATAGGTTTCATAATACTAAGGACCATGACACCCACTTTTTTTGGATCCACTTTTTCTCCTTATTTTTCAATTTTTCTCCCATTCCCCAATTTCGTGTTTCCAATTCTCCCCTCCCCTGTCTTGAACGTTGCTCGACTTGCATAACGTGTTCCCTCCGGCACACGAGGAGGCAGCCTGTCGTATCTCTTCACCGGCCAGTGCGGACTCTCATTGGCGAGGTGTAACGTAGACGTGGCAAAGATTCATGAAGATTATGTACTTTCAAATTTGAAGCCTGTGAACTTCAAGAGGACATAATCACTTTAAGACCACATACCACTTTAACATAAGCTTTAGAGGTCAATGGTTCGAGGAATGCTCTCAAGCACTGGAATACACAAACATCATGACAGTAAAATGCATACTTTTACTTTTGATACTTAAAGGGGCACATCATCAAATCTTGATGATTTATTTTGCACATAATGTCATACACATCCATTCACACATTAATTTACTTTGACATTTATTGAGAGTAAATTTGTTTGAATATGGCCCACCAGTGCCACCACTGATGTCATCAGGGACAATGAATCCCGAATCCTGTCAGCTCAATGAAATTATAAGGTATCAGTCCCTATAAGACAAGACATTGCTATTTTTTCTTCTACATCATTTCATAGAGCTGAAATGAACACAACACAAGGATTAAATGTCCCCGATGACATCACTGGTGGCCATATTCAAACTAATTTACTCTCAATAACTGTCAAATTAAATGAATGTATGCTAAACTGTTTAGAGTTTCTGGATGTGTGTAAGATGGTGCAAAATAAATTAGCATTGTTTTTTGGTGAAGTGCCCCTTTAAGTACATTCAATATCAAACGTATCTACTACGTAGGACTTTTACTTTTACCAGAGTACTATTTAGCTTTAATTACACATTGTTGCTTTAATATCGGAAAAGTTTACCTTTCTGAAGATGCAAGGTTTTCACCTGACAGCAGCGGTATGTATATCCCATATCACACACACCTGACTGCACCCTATGCACCTGAAACATCCACACAACATATCCTGAACGTCCATGAATATCTCCATTGAAAAAAAGCCCTGCCCTGCAGGCAGGAAGTGGAGCCAGGAGCTCACAGGAGCAGCTCTTATGACTGAGGATGCTGTTCAGACATCTGAGGCCTCCTACCACCAATGATTGATGAGCTCGTAATTTGTGTTCACGTTCAGTAATCACTGCTTCAGAGGGACGGCCACCATAGGGAAAGGCATGGAGGAGTGCGGCCACAGAGACGCAGGACTAAAAATAACATGTCTTTGGTCCTTCTCTCTGAGGCGTGTGGACGTTTCACAGTGTTATTCCAGCGCCTTCTCTCTCACACACACTGATCGCATTATGCTGCGACATACAGAACATTCTTCGCTGTCGCCTCGATGTTCTTCTGAGTCTGTTCTGCTGAAATCCCATTTGTGATCAGAGGGGCCTGGTGTCATCTGTGCAGGTACAAGAGTCATTTATAAATTTGGTGAAGAGGTGAGATTTGAGTTGGGATTTGAAAGAGTCCAGGGATGTAGCACTGCAGATGTTTGGAGGGAGGGAGTTCCAGAGGGTGGGTGCGGCAACAGAGAAGGCTCTGGGACCGACAGTGTGCAGGTTGGTGGTGGGGATGGAGAGGAGACCGGAGTCAGAGGATCGCAGCCTCCGGGGTCTGATGTAGGGATGGAGGAAGTCAGCTAGGTACCGGGGGGCAAGGGAGTGAAGGGCTTTGTAGGTGATGAGGAGGAACTTAAAATGTATGCAGGATTTGACTGGAAGCCAGTGGAGGTGAATGAGGGTGGGGGTGATGTAGTGCCAGGACTTGGTGTGGGTGAGAACCCTAGCAGCTGAGTTTTGTACATATTGCAGCCTGTTTAGGGCATTGCTGGGTAGCCCTACAAGAACGGAGTTTGGGAGGTGACGAAGGAGTGTATAAGTGTCTCTGCTACAGAGTCGGGGAGAGATGGCCGGAGTCTGAAAATGTTCCTGAGATGGAAAAAAGCAGATTTTGTTATTGATTTGATGTGAGAATGAAAAGAGAGGGTGCAGTCCAGTATGACACCCAGGTTGCGGACTTCTGGGGAAGGGTGGATTGAGCAGCCATCAACTTCTAGGACGAGATCTCCAACCTTCCGGAGCAGTGACTGCTTGGCCACAACCATGAGCTCTGTCTTGTTGCTGTTAAGTTTCAGGCAATTGGATGACATCCAGGCCTTGATGTCAAGGAGGCAGTTGACGAGGTGCTGTGGGGGGAGAGGAGTGGAGGGTGAGGTGCTGATGTAGAGCTGAGTGTCATCAGCATAGGAGTGGAAATTGAGACCGTGTTTCCGGATGATGTGACCAAGGGGGAGCATGTAAATAGTGAAGAGGTGTGGACCAAGAACGGAACCCTGAGGCATGCCTTGGTTGACTGGGGCAGGGGTGGAGGTGGAGTTACAGATGGAGATGGCTGGTTTCTGTCAGTGAGGTAAGACTCGAACCACTTGTGATCAAAGGGGCTGGTGTTATCTGTGCAGGTACACTTGACTGTTGTCATGATCTGATCCTGCGACCATGTCTGTCTGTGTTCTTCTTGTTATGTATGTTTGCTGTGTTTTTTGGAGCTCCTATTTATCTGCTGTAACATGAATTGCCCAATTCGGGACATACTAATAAACTTGACCTTGACCTTGTGATCAGAGGGGCCTGGTGTTACGGGTACGATCGTCTGGTGGTGCTAGAGCCAATGCAACACTAACACGATCTCAACAGGGACACCAAGCCCAGTGGCAGGATAAACAGGACCTCTGTCTCTCAACCTGGTAATCACAACATGTACACAGAGGCAGGCCAATGTACAGTGAGTTTTATTTAAACAAGTCTTTTCACAACCAGCGGGATCTTGCAAAAACAATTTCCTATACTTTATACACGTTGCAACCCTGTCAATATAAGCCTGACTTGGCTCACGGATGGAAAGTCTAAACCGGCAATTCGAGTCTACTGTAGTCTTGAAGTTCTGAGTGAGCCGCCATGTGTCCTTTAGCGGGATCAAAGTGTTTATACCTGCAGAGACAAACACAGCCATACGTTGACAGATGGTCCCGACAGGCTGGTGTTTATGGTGAGGATTCAGACCGTGGGGGTGTTTTGATTTGCAGAGAGGAGTTGAGGGTTAGATAGATGACGTTATTTGGTAACCAAGGCAACGGGTCTGAAATAACAGGTGTACGTTTAATTCTTTTTAATGTTTTCTCAAGATTCTCAAGATCACAGATTTCTGTGTGACATCATTGTTAGATTGTTGAGAGCAATGTGAACCGAGCCAACTGGCCGTATCCACACGGCGGCCATTTTTCTCTTATGTCATGCTTCCAGGTGGGAACAGGGTGGAAAGGAACCCCAACCTGAGCATGGCATGTTTGAGTATGGTCAATGGGCCTGATATAGACGGTTTCATTGGAATTGTGTTGCTAGGGAACAGCTTGCACCTGTGTTTATTTCCCATCAGTTATTGAGATCAGCAAACAACAGGAAATCAACGTGGGTACTTTTAGAACGTGTATGTTGTCAAGTTGAAACCCTATGTAACAGATGTGCGTTTGTTGGAACGTTTCCTCGAAAAATTCCATCTCTTCCCATTCTAGACGTCTATAGCTTTCGACGGCAAGTAGCCATCGTGACATCACGTTAGAATGTTATGAAATAGTATATAGAAGGAAAATATTGATCTCACACGTGACATCGCACACCTGAAAGGGTTAAGAATACCAAGGATCCATAACCACAAACATGCATACAAATAAATAAACATAGGGACCGGTGACACATGTGTGTACAGTGTACACACACACACACACGCACGCACGCACGCACGCACGCACACACACACACACACACACACACACACACACACACACACACACACACACACACACACACACGCACGCACGCACGCACGCACACACACACACACACACACACACACACACACACACACACACACACACACACACACACACACACACACACACACACACACACACACAAATACATATGCACACAGAGAGGGAGAAAGTGAAGGGGGAGGGGTGGAGGGGTCAGAAAGGTTACGTAAACACAGTCTAACGAGGTTAACACACTAATCACTGTCCTCTTCTCCGGAGAAGAAAGAGGACTTTGTTGGAGCAAAATGATGACGCCTCCAGCCTCATTCTGCCAAATGCCTCAACTGGACTGTCGTACTGGACTGTCTTACCGGACTGTCTTACCGGACTGTCTTACTGGACCGGTTATGGTCCACTTCTCTTCAGCCCTAACCTCACCTTAGATGTTGGATAACTAAACAAGCCTACAATCAGCGTGTCGTGTCCAGAGCCTGCTCTCGTGAGGAAGAAGTATGGAGAAATTAATTTGTCCAATTCGATTTTTTTTCTTCAAAGAATGCCTTTGTGATGATGAAAAAGAAAATGAGTGATTCTATGTTTATAGGAGTATAATTTGAGAATACGAGTGTGACGGAGTTGGAAAAGTGTGTTAAACTCACTCCTCGACAAATAACCCTTGGGCTGAACCTCATTGCTTGAGATGTTGGCAAGTACGGTTCCAATCCAGGTGGAGGCACAAGACTCACGGTTCCAATCCAGGTGGAGGCACAACGTTCGGGGTTCTGTCTTAGGAACCCAACTGTCATTCTGGAGTTATTTCCCCTGGTGGTTGGTATCTGCACTCACTGTTGGTCACGCCCCATTCCTGATGTGTCACTCCCTGTTCTGTCACCACTGGTCGCTGTCACTTTGCTGTCAATTACCCTGTCACTAATTGACGCATTGGAATGTTGGTGTTTGACTATATATTCACTTGTTGTCCTCTCTATCCCTGTCGAGGCTTCAGACCGTGTTTCGTGTGGAAGGAGCTGGAGATACTGCTGACCTTCTCGCTCTTGATTATTCTCATGTATCTACCTTGCTCTCAAGTTGACGCCCGGCGTCTTTCTCTGGATTCCCTGTGCTCTGTGTTCTTACATTAAAAAGGCACCACTAAGAAAGAGCAATCATTCTCCGACTCGTATTATTTCCTCCTCTACTGGACTCACAATTGCTTACCTGCACTGCAACCGTAACACAATCCAGGTGGAAGCACAGGTTTCAACACCGCCACCCCCGACTTTGACAGTGTTTGGAACAATCAAACCTCATTCAGTTGGGTTGCAGGGACCTTGATCTGCCACCTATTGATTTTTTTTAACATTTAGATTTTTTTATTTTTTATTATTGATCTTTTTCCCCACTCCATTTTCCTCCGATTTTCTCCCATCCCAATGTTAGTCGTATGCCAATTCCCAATCCCCTTCCTGGTCGCTGCGCACTTACCCCCCACAGTCAGATCATCTGGGAGAGTGGAGGCTATCACGTGCTTCCTCCGACACACGTCCAGCCAATCAACCGCTTCTTTTCACCTGGCAGCGCGGATCCTCCCTGAGAGGGCGTAGCGTGTGGAAGGATCACACTATCCCACTCAGGTCCTATCCGCGCTTAGCAGGCACCCCGACCGAACTGTAGGAGTCGCTGTTTACAACGACCCGGACCCACCCCGCCAGCTTCTCCCACCCTCTAATACAGCCAATTGTATTAGTGTGAACGGCCAGCCAAGCTGGTGACAACCCCGGAGCTGTGATCTGGATTCGAACAGGCGAATCCAGCTCACAGCTCCGGGGTTGGTGACGAACGCAATCTCCGCTACGCCACCTAACCGCCCTAACATTTAGATTTTTGATAGTTTGATGGACAGCTTGTTCTATAGATACAGTCTTAGAGGCCCAACCATAGGTACAGTGTATCTCTCTGGGGCCAGCGCACACCCACATGTCCATGCACATACTACACACTGACTACATGAGAGAGGGCCGTTGATAGAGCTGTTCAGCTCATTAACTCACAGGCTCAGGAGTGCCTTCCTCAGGATGTGTTGAGAGCTCTCTCCAATCAAACTTCATCAAGCTTAATATTACGATCAAACTCTGTCTCCTTGTGTACATCAATTCAACTCTCTGTAATAAAGACAGACAGTAAAGCTGCAGCTTAGATCTCTCTCTCTCTCTCTCTCTCTCTCTCTCTCTCTCTCTCTCTCTCTCTCTCTCTCTCTCTCTCTCTCTCTCTCTCTCTCTCTCTCTCTCTCTCTCTCTCTCTCTCTCTCTCTTTCTTTCCATGTCCCAAAATATCCCCAGGCTCAAACAGTGGGTCATTATGAATGTTGATCAGTGAAAGGGCCCATTGATTTGAGGGGCTGCTGGAAGGTCATGCATATGGACTCACACTGGAGCGGTTGTGACTGAGAAAAAAGACAGAGAGAGCAAAGGGCTGGGAAGCCGCTTCAGTGTTCTGTGGCTCACATGTAAACCTTGGCCTGAGTGTAAACCTTGGCCTGCATGTAAACCTGGGTCTGAATGTAATCCTGGGTCTGAGTGTAAACCTGGGTCAGCCTGTAATCCTGGGTCTGAGTGTAAAACTGGGTCAGCCTGTAAACCTGGGTCAGAGTGTAAACCTGGGTCAGAGTGTAAACCTGGGTCAGAGTGTAAACCTGGGTCTGAGTGTAAACCTGGGTCTGAGTGTAAACCTGGGTCAGCCTGTAAACCTGGGTCAGAGTGTAAACCTGGGTCAGAGTGTAAACCTGGGTCTGAGTGTAAACCTGGGTCTGAGTGTAAACCTGGGTCTGAGTGTAAACCTTGGTCAGAGTGTAAACCTGGGTCAGCCTGTAAACCTGGGTCTGAGTGTAAACCTGGGTCTGAGTGTAAACCTGGGTCTGAGTGTAAACCTTGGTCTGAGTGTAAACCTGGGTCAGCCTGTAAACCTGGGTCAGAGTGTAAACCTGGGTCTGAGTGTAAACCTGGGTCAGCCTGTAATCCTGGGTCTGAGTGTAAAACTGGGTCAGCCTGTAAACCTGGGTCAGAGTGTAAACCTGGGTCAGCCTGTAAACCTGGGTCAGCCTGTAAACCTGGGTCTGAGTGTAAACCTGGGTCTGAGTGTAAACCTGGGTCTGAGTGTAAACCTGGGTCAGCCTGTAAACCTGGGTCAGCCTGTAAACCTGGGTCAGCCTGTAAACCTGGGTCAGCCTGTAAACCTGGGTCAGCCTGTAAACCTGGGTCTGAGTGTAAACCTGGGTCTGAGTGTAAACCTGGGTCAGCCTGTAAACCTGGGTCTGAGTGTAAACCTGGGTCTGAGTGTAAACCTGGGTCTGAGTGTAAACCTGGGTCTGAGTGTAAACCTGGGTCAGAGTGTAAACCTGGGTCTGAGTGTAAACCTGGGTCAGAGTGTAAACCTGGGTCAGCCTGTAAACCTGGGTCTGAGTGTAAACCTGGGTCTGAGTGTAAACCTGGGTCTGAGTGTAAACCTGGGTCTGAGTGTAAACCTGGGTCTGAGTGTAAACCTGGGTCAGCCTGTAAACCTGGGTCTGAGTGTAAACCTGGGTCAGCCTGTAAACCTGGGTCTGAGTGTAAACCTGGGTCAGCCTGTAAACCTGGGTCTGAGTGTAAACCTGGGTCAGAGTGTAAACCTGGGTCAGCCTGTAAACCTGGGTCTGAGTGTAAACCTGGGTCTGAGTGTAAACCTGGGTCTGAGTGTAAACCTGGGTCTGAGTGTAAACCTGGGTCAGCCTGTAAACCTGGGTCTGAGTGTAAACCTGGGTCAGCCTGTAAACCTGGGTCTGAGTGTAAACCTGGGTCAGCCTGTAAACCTGGGTCAGAGTGTAAACCTGGGTCAGCCTGTAAACCTGGGTCTGAGTGTAAACCTGGGTCTGAGTGTAAACCTGGGTCTGAGTGTAAACCTGGGTCTGAGTGTAAACCTGGGTCTGAGTGTAAACCTGGGTCAGCCTGTAAACCTGGGTCTGAGTGTAAACCTGGGTCAGCCTGTAAACCTGGGTCTGAGTGTAAACCTGGGTCAGCCTGTAAACCTGGGTCTGAGTGTAAACCTGGGTCAGAGTGTAAACCTGGGTCAGCCTGTAAACCTGGGTCTGAGTGTAAACCTGGGTCTGAGTGTAAACCTGGGTCTGAGTGTAAACCTGGGTCTGAGTGTAAACCTGGGTCAGCCTGTAAACCTGGGTCTGAGTGTAAACCTGGGTCAGCCTGTAAACCTGGGTCTGAGTGTAAACCTGGGTCAGCCTGTAAACCTGGGTCTGAGTGTAAACCTGGGTCAGCCTGTAAACCTGGGTCAGCCTGTAAACCTGGGTCAGCCTGTAAACCTGGGTCAGAGTGTAAACCTCACCAAGCTGAGTCACATTCTGTTCCATAATAGCAACATCCACGGTTTAAATCCAGTCCTTGACCTTTGCCTTCTCTCTCCGCCGTGTTTCCTGCTCACTGTGTCACTACAGACAGGTGACAAAGTCAAGTACAGTAAATGAGTGGAGAAACATCCTCCGTTGTGGCATGTATATAGAATGGCAGAGCAGGCCCAGTTGCCCCCATTATCAAGACGGCAAGAGGAAAAGTCTAAATGACTTTGAAAGAGGATTCATTATTGGGGCACGGATGGCAGAAGCTTCAGTCACACAAATAGTTCTATCCAGATGGATAGAAATGAGCGGCTTCTTCCAGGATGACAACGCTCCCATCCACAGGACACGAGGGGTCACCAAATGGGTTGATGAGTATGAACATGAAGTGAATCCTTTTCTATGGCCTTTGCAGTCACCAGATCTCAACCCAATTGAACACCTATGGGAGATTTTAGACCAGACAGCGCTCTCCACCACCATCGTAAAAACACCAAATGAGGGAATATCTTTTGGAAGAATGGTGTTCCATCCCTCCGGTTGGTTGCGGTGTCCCAACACTTTACTTGGGACACTTTATGTTGTTTTTTCCTTTCATCTGTCACCCATCTAATGTCAAAGAATATAATGTAAAACAAACAAACAAATAAAACCAGGCTTGTGGTGCAGTATGGCAAGGGAATACCGTCCCGCAGAATGCCCTCCAAAACATCCTCCCATGTCCTCCATAGGGAGGCACTCAACCTGCCAAACCACTTACAAGCCCCGCTGTGTGTTCTGTAGACGCAGGGGTTCTCAACCTTTCTGCTGCCAAGGCACCCCTGTGTTCAATAAAATATTCCAGGGTACCCCTACATACGATAAAGACTTTTCCGGTCCTGTCTTTTTTGCTACAATGATGACAAAAGTGCTTGCTTTCAAAATAATGTTTATTTAAGAAACCGGGAAACACATTTGTGTGTCTATGCAGGCTATATAATGCATTATTAACAGGTGTTTCAGGTCTAAATGGCTTAGTACTGTTGACATTACACTGCTTGTAGTAGTAAATCAAATAGCATATTTCTTTAAATAAAATTACAGAAAATTATCACTAAAGTGCTACAGGTATCTGTTGCAGCTGCACCTTTTTCCATAAAAATTGCATATTTGGATAAGTGTGACCATTTCTCAAAAACTGAAAATCATGTATCTTTTTTTTTAAATACAGAAAAGGATCACTAAAGTGCTATCTGTTGCAGCTGCACTGTTCTCCATGAAAATAGCATATTTGGATAAGTTTTACCATTTCTCAAAAACAGAAAAACATGTATTTTTTTTAATACAGAAAAGGATCACCAAGTTACCATTTCTCAAAAAATATAAATAAATACAGAAAATAAGCACTTGTTCACTCAGTGGACATTTCTAGCTCAATGCGAGGTCTGCTGCTGCTGGCTAATAATACGGTCAATACGTGGGGAGATCTTTGACAAGGCAACACGCATGTCATCCTCAAGGCTCAACTTGGCCCTATATTTTGTTTTCAGAGCTGGCATGGATGAAAAGCCAGCTTCACACAGATATGTGGTGCTGAATGGTATCAACACCTTAACTGCTGCATCATGAGATACTTGGTACTCAGCACCACACTCGGAAACGAGCTCTCCAGGTGGTATCAGCTGAGATTTCAATGAGTTCTTCCAAGAGTTTGGATGGAGATGTGTCAGGAAGCTTTGTCTCAATGTTGTCTGTAAGGTTTTTTTTTTATCCAGAGTAACTTGGTGATCCTTTTCTGTGTTTTATTAACAACCTGTTCCACCCCAGGTGAAAATCTGCATAAAATGTATACCTAGGTAAATGGAATATTGCTCCACTTCTACAAGGGCTATTTGCATATTCTTGGTATCTAGGAACATCTATGGACCTCAATGAATGTATTCTCAGTGTCAGAAATATTGTGTCTATTACTAGGCTTGCTTAAATTGTGATGAAACAAAGGAAAATATGAATTATGATTTTTCTTTTCATCTTTGACAGTGAATAAAACCATGATAATAATGACCAAACTTAAAACACTGCCACTGAGCTCATTCAGTACCCTCTTGAGATCATGTGTACAAAAGATCTAAGGGAATTAATAAAGGGAAGATGATCAAACTGAAGGTTCTGTATATACAGTACTGAATTCTCCCATCCGGACCAATGCAATTTGAAATATTATTATAGAATATAGAATATATGCTTATACATTACCTTATTATAGCCAATTCGCACATTTATATATATATATACATATAGTATCTTTCAAATGGCCGAGTTCAATTTGGATATAGTATCACCAGGCGTGCATAATAACAGATACTGATATTTACTGTAATCGACTGTACTATTTACTATTTATTACTATATATTTCGCCCACAGTGTAACCATTTTGAAACTAATTTCAGATCTAATTCTTCCTACATGTTAACAATAGTGTGGGGAAACTGACTGCGTTTCAATATTTGTCAAAAACGTTACCTTTTGTAGCTTATTATCGCGAATCATAACAATTATTGACATAATTCATTCAGAACACTGAACTTTGAACCCCCATAGAACTTGCCAGGAAGTGTAGATCGGAGAAGTTCCAACGCTGGCAGATAGCTAGCGACCTCCTCTACAAAATGGCTGCAAAAAAGCTTCAATTCCCATGGTTCAACATTTCCATTTCCGGTTCCGGGTCAAATTGGCGATTGCAAATAGAAAACTTAAAATGATATAAGTACACTTTTAACCTATTGCTAAACTATTGCCAACCTAACGTTTTACATTCTACATGTATTTGTGACATAGTAGTGATAATAATACTTGAAAACGGTTGATTTTAAAATCACAAATTATTTTGCATCTTCATAAAAATATGACTACAATTTAATAAGGTCAAAAGGGGTCGGTACCGACCCCGTCGAGTGGAACAGGTAATGATTTTCAGATTTTGAGAAATGGTCAAACTTATCCAAATATGGTATTTTCATGGAAAACAGTGCAGCTGCAACAGATAGCACTTTAGTGATACTTTTCTGTAATCCAAAAATAATAAAAAAAATTTAAATAAAAACATTATTATTATTATTTATTTTTTATCTCAAGGCACCCCTGGCAGCTCTCTGAGGCACCCTAGGGTGCCGCGGCACCCCTGTTGAGAACCGCTGCTGTAGAGGATCCAAACAATGATGTTTTAATACAACTATACCTACTACAAAGATGAAATGCAGTTGTCGTTGTTGTTGCTGTTGTTCAGATTTTCTTGCCAGGTCTGAATTGTTGAATATTATCTTCTCTAAAACCCTCAGGCACTCTTGGACTGGATGGACGGCTAACTTTAACTATGGGAACGGTTGTTACGTTGTTCTGCATATCTGCAAACTCATTAAGCTAACGTGCAACATAGAGTTTATTGGCCCGCGACCGGGGATCGGGTAGAACCAGTTCGGCCCAAGGGCTACTGCAGATGATCATGCCTCGACCGCGTGAGAGCGCTTGCTTCACCACTTCACAGATATCATGTTGCCTTGAACTCTGACCTTTGAGCTTTTTTCACTGAGCTGTTTCGCTCCCTGCTTGCTATTCAAACCCAGCAGTCTGCAGGCTTGTTTTCCATGTTAAAATCTCTCCTGGTCTCTCAACACTTTCACAAACGGGCGGAGCCCTCTCTCTCTCTCTCTACACATACACCCCCAACCACCGAGGTCGTTCTCACATTTCCTCTCCTTTAGTTCTTGTGCCACAGTCGTTCTCACTCACACCATCAGACGTCAGCCTGTTAAACTGACCAGAGTGATTTCCTCCGACAGCCAGGTTGAAACGGACCCTTTCCTGCGGTACACTACATTCTACTGTTTATTTACCCCATTGTATAAACTCTTCTCTAGTTGATGCTGGCAGGTGCCTATGCCGTGCAAAAGGTTTGGCTGTGACCACATCTTAATCACCACGTTTACCACCAGCTATAGTGGGAGGAGGTATGGCCAGGTGTTACTGCCACAGGATGATATAGAATGAGTGGAGGAAGTGGAGTAATCTTGTGTTTGTGGACGATCATGTCCTCTGTAATTTCACGTGTCTCCTGCTTCCTGTCCACGATGCCCCAAAAGGGCCACATAACAGACAACGTGAAAGTGGGTGACTGTATGACTCTGTATTTTGATGACTCCGTATGTTGTCCAGGGTTTGAGATCTTGCGTCCTAAGGCGGACTCTTCTGTTTGTGTGCATCGAAAAAGATGTTATTAAAATGTCATAACAAAAGATTGCGTGATATATCAAACATCTGTTTCAACAAACCCACAAACAATAGATTGCAGTAAGAAGTGATGAAAGACAAGACACACATGTGAAAACAAGACTCTAATTTAAAGCTGCAGAAGAAATGACCTCTACAATAAATATACAAAGCTTGAATATTGTTTATAATCTCGAGACAAATCCAAAAGAAATCACCCTTAACCCTTTGAAACAGAGTGAACCAACATTGCTCTTAGAGGAAGCTTCTTTGAAACAGAGTGAACTAACATTGCTCTTAGAAGATGCTTCTTATTGTATGGTAAAGGTGGTGGGAGGATAGGAGCAGATCAGTTCTAGTTTTAAACAGCGTTCCAGGGATCCAGTTTTTCTCTTGTAACAAGTTATGTATTGAATACCAAATATATATTATACTTAATTTAGACTTTTCAGAGGTTTGTTTTTTCCACAAAATAAATATCCAATGCACCTTTAAACTGGAGAACAGTATTGTGGTTTTGGCTTACAGTGAACAAAACATGTGGAACATGTAGCATACCTATAATTATATAGCTATACCTCACTCTATAGCTACAGTATAAGAATTACAGTATCTCACACAATAAATCTATATCTCCCAACAGCTCACCTTGACAGTGATTCTACCCATTCTCTCAGATTGTCTTTGGCTGCTTTTGCTGTCTACTGATTTGTGATCCAAGCCATTTGGAGAAAAACTCCCCTGGTCCTTCCTCCTCCATCCTCTGCCTCTGTTTTTAAGATTCCTATAATCTATATCTCCCAACCTCCTCCTTCCCCCTCTCTCTCTCTCTCTCTCTCTCTCTCTCTCTCTCTCTCTCTCTCTCTCTCTCTCTCTCTCTCTCTCTCTCTCTCTCTCTCTCTCTCTCTCTCTCTCTCTCTCTCTCTCTCTCTCTCTCTCTCTCTCTCTCTCTCTCCTATCCCCCTCCCTATCTCTCTCCCCCTTTCTCTCTCTATCTCCCTCTCCCCCTCTCCCCCCCCTCTCTCTCTCTCTGCACATTATCACCACATGTAGAACTTCCTACCAGTCATTCCAGCACTGTGATCACCACCTTTCCTTCTTTGATACGTACATGCTGATTAGAGGGGGCGGAGGGTGGTTCCTCTCCGAGTCCTGCCGGCCTCCCACACTCCCTCCGGCTGCCAGCTGGCCCACTGCCCAAGCCGCTAGACTCTAGCCTCCAGCTCCTGACATGGCCGGAGACGGCAGCAGCAGCAGCCGCGAGACCTCTTGGTAAATCATCCCGACGTGGAATGGAAGTGTCCTGGCAGGGCTGGACGTAGGGATGCTCTGTTATCTGTTAGAGGGGGGTTTGAGTGGAAGGCCCGTTTGATATCAACTTCTACAGGGGAAAAAGAGAGTAATGGCTGAACATTACCACCACAGTACCGGCAGGTTTTAGTTTGTACAGTCAACATATGTTTACATCCTCTTCTCCAAACCAACAACATGTATGTAACAGTATAGCCTACTAAATGCGTAAAGGAACACGCCAACTTTTGTGAATTCTAAGTAATTTTGATATAGACTGATGGTCATGATCAGCAGTATGGACATTAACTGAATTGTGTAAATAGAAGAGAATAGAACAGATTTGTATTAAGCATTTTCTTTAAAGGAACACGCCAACTTTTTGGGAAATTAGCTTATTTGCCATCTACCCTGGAGTTAGACAAGCAGATACATAGCCTACCCTTTTCTTCTCTGTGCATGCATTAGGCTTAGGGAACAGCCGCACCGATAGCCTAGCTTAGCGTCATTCACTGGAAGTAGGTGTGCCAGTGTAGCCTAGTTCCCAACAGTCATTCCAAATACAACTACAAAACGTTCCTGTAAAGATGTTGTGACCTGTGTATTTACCACGTGGAGAAATTAGACTTTTAGTTTTCTAAGCGGATATAGACTGTTTTGCTGAACCACTGCTGCATGGGCGCAGTGATTTCATCACCTAAAAAGCCCTGTTGTTTTTTGAAAAACTGGGCTTTTGAGGTGATGAAATCACTGCTTCCAGTGAATCACGCTAAGCTAGGCTAATGGAGCGGCTGTTCCCTAAGCCTAATGCATGCACAGAGAAGAAAAGGGTATCTATCTGCTTGTCTAACTCCAGGGTAGATGGCAAATAAGCTAATTTCCCAAAAAGTTGGCGTGTTCCTTTAAAGAAAATGCTTAATACAAATCTGTTCTATTCTCTTCTATTTACACAATTCAGTTAATGTCCATACTGCTGATCATGACCATCAGTCTATATCAAAATTACTTAGAATTCACTGTGACTACAGATATGGTATATATAGTGTAATCTGTCACCTAGAATCAGTGTTGCACATTTTCTGCTTTATTGAAGGGTAACAGATGACTGATCAATATGAGCTGAGAAATGGCTCCTTTGCCTGCTTCATGGAACACCTAGTATCTTCCATATGACCACTTGCAGAGATCTCAGTAGTGAATAACCATGTCAGGAAAACACCTTGTGTCTCCAAAGGGGTCAACTGTTTGGGATTCATAGGCCTCAGGGTCAGAAGACACAAACCTAGAGAACCATGTAAACGTTTAATTCAAGTAAACACATGATAATTACCTAAATTGGATACATAAGGTTTTCTCCCCAACAGCGGCATTCTGCTATTAACAGAGATGCACTGTGCTCAGGAAGAGACACATTACACAATAACATCTGAACCATCAAAAATTCAAAATCTATGACTGTGTCCTAAAGTTAGGCTGCTGAATTTGATTGCTTAGAGGCAGCGTCTATAACCAAAACCCCTAACTGTGGCTAATATCCTAATTCAGGAACTGGCCTTTAGGGGAGCCGCTAGCTGGAGTCCTCAAGTGAGATCATATTTTACAGTCAAAGCATTTGAGTAAAAGGTCTGCTGTGTAGACTCTGGGCCAAGATTACACAGGATGAATGCTATGCCTGCAGCCACTATAAATTATATCATATTCTGTTCTATTATATTCTATGCTATCCCACACACTATTACAAGCTATATAGATCAGTAGTTAGTTACTGATATTAAACTGTAACCGCTGTCTCAGGCATCTTTATGTTGACCAGCCCAATGCTATAGAAGCTCCAAACTGTTAGTGCTTCCAAGCCAAACCGCCCCTTGGCTGCCAAATAACATGTATGGCAAGACAGAGTCTGTAAGTGGAGCAGATACTGGTTGCCCCCCCCCCCCCGCCCCCCAGCAAGCAGAAAGAGGTCTGCCGTGTTGATGTGGGGCCAAGGGGGGAGAGGAACGAGGCAGCCTGCCAATGTGCCTGCAGGCCTAGTGAATCAGCGCCTCAACCTATCTAACAGTTTGATCTGTGAATCAGCAAGAACGGGCAGCCCAGAGCCAGGCGACCATACTGCACTGCACTGGTGGTCAACTCACATTCTAATAATACAAGTTTCATACTTCTTTTTCTTTCTGTGTAAGTCAGTCAGTAAGCCAGTCAGTCAGTCAGTCAGCCAGCCAGTAAGCCATCCTATCTTGTTATCTGTTTCTACACACACACACACACATCCCACAATCCAGATCAAGATCTCTAGATAAACAACTTTCTTTCAAATCTGCTTGCCCCAGAGCCCATATAATCTCTCTTTATCTCTGTGCATGCAGACATACTGATAGGAACCGTTGCACATTAGTGTAGGACAGGCAGGGCTGTACAGGCTACTGTTAGTCTAGATTGAACACCACTGTAAGTCTCCCATAGTTACTGAGTCAACATACAGGAGGCCTATACCCTGTGCCTCTGCACATACATGACATAATCTTCTTACATATTTTGTCCACATGAAGCACGGATCCCTGGCATGTCTTTGCGGTAGATGCCATGAACTCGATTCCTCGAAAGTAAGGGGCAGTGAATATTTATTTATCTCGACATCAAACAAAAAGCGATCTGTCTGTGAGGCAAGAGCATCATAGGTTCAGACTCACAGAGTGAGTGAGGGGGCTGTACCTGATGGAGTTCCAAGTTAAGTTCAACACCAGGTCCAGTTGACTTTGCCCCAAGACCATGTGCAGGTGTGTGTGTGTGGAGGGGGGGGGGGTGTCAAGCCTGAATTCAAGCCTGAGAAGAAAATTGCACTATGTGTGCCACGCACACACACACACAACACCAAGGGATTAGTGTAATTTTCTTTTTATACCCCCCCTGTTTATGTCTATTATTTCTCACTCTTGTCTTTATTATTTTAATACTGTGTTTTAGGACTGTGTTGTTATTATCTAGGACTGTGTGACTGTTAGCACCTAGGGCTGCATTTTTAATTTCGTTGTACCATTCTTGTGACAATGACAATAAAGATCATTCATTCATTCATCAAAGAGAAGTAGGCTATTCTCGGTCCTCGATCCACAATGGTGGAATGAACCACAGTTAGAACAGCTGAAATGTTCCACCGTCGACTAAAAACACACTTCAATCAACATCTGAAATGAAGAAAAAAAAAGTGACTATTATGTCCTTTGTTACTAAGGAATTTACCTTGCCTATATTACTGCCTACCTACTATGCTAATACAGTATGTCTATACTATTATGCACTCAAGACTGTAGCATTCAAGTTCAACACTGTTTGACGAACAATATCACTTAAGCATTACATCACGCGCAGGAGTGTGTTATACTCATTAGATCACGCCTGGGGTGGTTGTTAGGCCCGACGCGCAGCGGAGGATCGTTAGACCCCCCTAGGCGTGATCTAATGAGTATAACACACGACTTCAAGTGATGTAATGCTTTTATACAATGGCCGAATTCACCCAACCTTATTGCTATACAATAAACACACAGTAATTGAAGCATAATGGAGATTTATTCACAAAACCATACGCAGAGAAAGTAGATCCAATAGTAGATCCAAGTCTGACAAAACATTTATTTTTTATTTTTAAATCGACGGCCATTTTTATTTTATTTTTTTGTCTGCGATTTTTCATGACAAACCAATTACATAATCCAACATATGTGTAACGAACTAACATATTCCAGTTGACTATCTTTTTTGGAGGATTCGTTCAAAAGATATTCATACTTCCATTTGTAATGGCGGACTCATTCAGACTCATTAAAATTTAAAAAAAATAAAAAATAGGTTGTGGGAGGGATCTGGGGTCACGTGGAGTGTGTTATACGAAATAACAACGGCTAACTTGACTGTTTCAGCCAATCAGAATCGAGATATTTGCATGCCATTGTATAATGACCCTTAGATGCCAGAGTTGTACCCTTCCTTGTTGTACATAATTTGGATAAAAGCGCCATCTAAATGATTTATGTAAAATTCAGAGCGATATCAGGTCTATACAAGACCAAGACCAAAATAGACAAGAAACATCATGTCATAATCGAATCATTCTCATCATAAAAAGATACTCAGCATGTTTTGGCAGGGCCATGGAATTAATGCAGCACCGGTTGAGAGAAAAGTGTATTTTGTGCCTCTTCTTAATTCTTAGATAGGCAAGGGAAAAAAACGTAATGTCAATATACCCAGTAGTAGTGGCTGAGAACACGATGAGACAAGCAGAGACAACAAAGAAGACTACGGCCCTAGCTAAGA
This sequence comes from Notolepis coatsorum, assembly GCF_963971535.1. Taxonomy (NCBI): domain Eukaryota; kingdom Metazoa; phylum Chordata; class Actinopteri; order Aulopiformes; family Paralepididae; genus Notolepis; species Notolepis coatsorum. The sequence goes on along the minus strand of NC_140183.1, from coordinate 23,042,110 downwards.
TGTCCTCTGTATCTACAGCAGAGGTCTGCAGATTGACTTCTCTCCCAGTCCCAGAGTCTCACAGTATTTCCGTCAATCTCTCACGCCACATGCAAGCTCCCCCCTCGCCTGATCTTGCATAACCCTCCCACTCTGACAGATTTGACCTTGGTTTCATACATCATACAAGAACAAATGCTCACGACCCATGACCGCGTTCGCGCTAAAGATAAGCCATAAATTTAAATGTCTATGAATTTCCAAGGCTCGTAAAAAGAAGCACAGCTGTTAAGACTATGTAGTCTATGGATTTGTAATCAGATGTATGTACAGAGTTGTAGTATTAATATGTACAGTGATACAGGTATAGAGACACTATGCTAAGTCATATTGGCCAGCATGCAGCATAGTAAGAGTATAGGTAAGGGATATGTACAGTTATAGATATAGTATCTGATACGTAAAAAGGATTGTATGCAGGTATGTGCAGACAGATGTGGATAAATATATATACGGTATACAGCATTATTGTATTATATGCAGGTAGGCTATATAAGTAGGCACATATAATTATTTTATTCAGGTATATTCAGACAGATATATATGGATATATATATATATATGCAGTAAATATAAATATGTATATATACAGTATATAGAGCACTATTGTACATGCTATCATACAGAGTTATATGGGTAAACTATAGTTAGAGGTAGTTAAGATTATACGATTACTATGATTACAGTGTAAGGCAGATCTAGAAAGCAGTAGTAGTAGTAGTAGTAGTAGGCTATAGTATAAACTGAGTATAGGCAACAGAGTGTGACATAATTCATTGTTAATTAATTATTTCCCAGAAGTCCAGTGACGACATTGAAGCAATATAAACACATAATTCATTGATAACGGGGGAGTATACTACAGTAGACCCCCCCCCTCCCCCTCGGAGAGACAGTGCGCTCGGAGCTGTCTGTCGCCTGGCAGCTGTCACTGTGTCAGAGAAACCACACGAGCGGCCGCCACACCGGGGACGCGTCCACTTGTTGAGTAGAAGAACAGTTCAACCGTCCGCGCTATTTATAAAGAGAGACTGACAGGCCGGCCGGCAAACAAACATGGCACACGGTGTGGTCAGACGAGAGTCCGTGGACACGGAGATGCACAAGTCCGAAGGAGAAGGAGACCCAAATAAAACCTTCGTGTACACGAAGAGGAGGGGGTATGACGTGACGCGCAACCCGCACCTGAACAAGGTAAACTGAAACACAACGAGGCGTCGTGCTGTTTGAAGTTTGTTGAAGGTGTTTATTAATACGGTTACAAAGCAGTTGGTCGGCAGCGGCTGGAAGCTATATCAGCTTTAGACTCTATATTTAGATTTAAAGGGACCAAACACTACTCGCCCTGAGAGACGCGTTTGTTGCTGAAGTTGGTTCATCTGCCGCTTTTCTAGTGAGTTCTCTAGTTGCATCGGATGAACCCTCCCTCCTCCAGACCCCACGGTGTAAAGCAGCTCGTTTTGTAAACACTGGAAGCTTGTTGTCGGATTTGAAGTGTCAACACTGTGTCCTGACTGTTCATAGAACCAGTCAGGACACCGTTTTCACATAATAATGTATGATGTTTTGCGTAATTGTACATTTTTAGAATAGGGATTTAAACCAATATAATCTGCGTTCTCTTCCTTCCATTGGTAAAAAGGGAAATAAGGAACTGTGTTTTTTTTGTGTTGCATAATCATTGTGCTGAGAAGCCCTGGCCTTGTAAAACCCTGCCGGTAATCCTGCCATGTCATGAGTTGACAGGTTGAACTTGTTCCTCCTTTTGTGGTAGAACCAGTCAGGACACAGTTTTTACATACAGTATGTACAATGTTTTGCATAATTGTTGCTGATGAAGGCCATGAGCATTACACTGGCATTAGACATTAGGCTACATTGCTCCTTGATATTCCGTATAGGCCTATATTCTTTTCTCTAAACAAAGTAGGCCTTGCCAAATAATAACCCAACTCTTAACAAAGAGCCACTGACATAGGGCTGCCAGCGCCCAGTGACCTTCCAGTGGTTTCTCTTATAGTATTTGGATGGGGCCCCACAAGCCTATGTTTCACTTCTCAGTGTTGGCAGTCTCTGTCCATGGTGCTGAATGGCAACCTCCACAACAGGCTAGTGTCACCAGGTCAGTCAGTAGGTCAGTCACCCAGTCACCAGTGTCACTGCCATGTTTCTGTCAGATTAACTTGACTCTAAATAAAACATTATAGGTCATACTTCAAGTCAACATGAGAGGCTCATTTAGATTTATTGTGTGGCATATTTTCCTTAAATGGGAACTATCTTATAAATGGCCTTTTTGAGTGTTTAGCATTGTTTCCTAGCTATGTGAACTTATATTAATATGATCTATGTCTCAAAATTCTCATATTGGTGCATTCTTCCAATTCTCCTCTCACAATATTCACCCTCACTGAACTGAGTCATCTGCAAATGTGCCTATCTGTGATGTCATAAAGACACTGCTGCATGTTAATGTTGAGATAGAAGATGAGCTGCACACAGTGGCACCTGCAGCCCAGGCTCAAAACGGCTCGAGATCTTGAGGTAGAAAAATGCTGTTTTTGAGGACTTGATTAGAAATACAAAACAATGAATAAAAAAATATATATATTACAGAGGTGTTCCATAGACTCACAGGAATTGTGTAAAAGTGCCCAAATAGTGAAAGAAATAGTAAAATAGTTCCCCTTTAAAATGGGGGACCTCATTTAAAGCGCCAGTGAAGAGACACTTACTATTTACAGTGGGTAGCATTTCTAGGTACTGTAGGAAGTTGACATTTTCAAGTTTAAGGCTGTCTCAAATGAATAATTCTTCTGTTACCTACAGTCAAATGAGGTAGCTCATTAGGAAGGTCCCTAGCTAGGTAGTCTCACGTAGCACTACGTTAGCGCTGTGGAGATCGGTCTGGCTGAGCCTATTATCATTCTGGTACAGGGGGGGGGGGGAAAGCTCTGGCTTGTTTGTATTTCTTTAAAATAGTGTCGCAGGGGGCGGCTAGGTGGCGCAGTGGGCAAGGCGCTCACCACCAACGCAGGAGATGCTGGGTTCGAGCCCAGCTCTCGGCGTTGCTACCAGCTTGGCTGGTCGTTCATACTAATACAATTGGTAGTATTAGGGGGTGGGAAGCTGGTGGGTGGGGATCGGACGTTGTGGACAGTGACTCCTACAGGTCGGTTGGTGCGCCTGCCGCAGACCCTGCACAGTAGAATCAGGAAGCGACGAGGGCGGCGTGTCCCTCCCACGCAGACCCTCGCCGCTGAGAGATCGCGCTGTACAGTTGAAAAGATGCGACGGCTGCCTCCTCGAGTACCGGAGGGGACACGTGATGCAAGGCTTCGTCCACATTGCAGCCGGCTTGGGGGAGGCATGGCCTAACAGCGTTCGAGACAGGGGAGGGTAGAATTGGACGATACGAAATTGGGATGGGAGAAAAATAGAAAATGGGAGAAAAAGTAGATACAAAAAAAAAAATAAAAATAGTGTCGCAGATAGTGGAAGGGGAGGAGAATTCCAAACTGAAATAGTCTGCCAATGGCAGCTTATACCCACAGTCTATATCCTGTGAGACAGACTGCTAACTAGGTGACAAGGTGAAAGGAAGCCACATAGCTGATGTGTTTCCTAACGGAGCAGGACAAAGACCAATAAGGAGAAAGCTTTATGATTGAATGTGTTAAGTGGGATTCATTTAAAATGCATGTAATATTTTATTGGGCAGTTTTTATTTTCGCCCCGGAGTGCAGGATGGATCAGTGACAAAATCTCGGCACTTACAAGGAGGAATATAATTTTGATGTGTGCAATGTGAGACCTTTCTTTTTGGCATACATTGATACATTGATTGATGGTCATTTCTCCATTTGATTGAAACTTTAATCCTCCTCGACCCAGTGGATCCTGAGTCCAACTCGCTCTTATCACATCTTATTACCATGCCGTTTGCACTAACAGGACACCGATTGACTTCATGTAGCCTAGACTTTATTACTGTAAGACCTAATTTATTACAACATAATAATAAAAAGAATATGCAGACAGACTAAAATCAAGGCCTAGACTTTGTACCGTTTCATGTTTGTATGACACATCTCTGCCTGTAGTTGAGACACCAATGCTACCAGAACTAAAGAGCACATGGTATAGAAGCCAATGCGAAGGTCATGGATCCTTGCAAAGATATGGATTATTACTATATCGTCATTCACCATATGTAGGCTATACCTTTAAAGGAACACGCCAACATTATTGGAAATGCACTTACCGTCTTCTCCAGAGTCAGACAAGAAGATAGATACCAGTAGAAAAAAATATAGATTTTCAGTAGAAAAGGAAATAGGTATTTATGTTCTTGTGTGACTCTGGAGAACATGGTAAGTGCATTTCCCATAATGATGGCGTGTTTCTTTATAGTTTAACTTCATCATTTTTAAAACTGGACCCTATTTCTTTTGAGGGAGATCGCTTCAGCCGACAGCCGCAAAACGGGCTGCTATGTAATCACAGTGGGCAAGTGTAATGGAGGTAGCGCGTGTCTATCCACAGTCACGATGGACTGTGTATAGTGAAATGGCTGTGGACGTTAAGCGGTACTGCAAGTAAACTCACTCCCCAGAGGCATCCAGACCCATTACTAAGAAGTGAATTCACCTCTTGGTATAGTGGTCTGTGATGCCGCCTGGGTTCGACTCCCACTCAGGGCATGTCAAATGACACTGGTTACACAAACATGCACATCAAATTACGTCCACTAAAAGAGATTTTTTTTGCCTTTAGGAAAAGGTGCTTTGGTATACGATTTTCTTCTCTTGGACTGGCAGTAGTCATCAGGATAAAACATACAAGTGTTTTCATCAATTTGTAGCATAACTAGTCACACTCAGCATCCAACAAAGGTAGTCTATGATTATTATTTTGTTGTTACGTTGTTCCCTGTTCCCCTCCCTTAGCTGCCCCCTCCTGAAAGCACCTTGGGTCTCCTCACTCTCCTGAAAGGCGCTATATAAATTTAAGATATTATTAGTATTATTATTAAAACTGTGCAAAGTGTGGCTCTTGGTACAATTCAGATTATGTGCAAACACAAATCATTGTTTTATGTATTTTAGATAATGCAACGCTTTCTGTTTTCCAACAAGACAAACAAATCATAAAAAAAAAAACGTTTGCCCCGTGTTATTTCATTGTGATTACATTGTGACTGATTACATTGCAGCCCGTTTGTGTATGATCTCCCTCAATACTGGACCAATTACAAAACATGTTGTCTCTGTTATTCATTGAGACCCCATGTAGCCCGTCTCGTATTGCCATCTCTGCATTGTGTTACAGTTCGACCCCTGCTAACTCATTCCCCGCCAACAATGTTTATACGTTATTGGGTGCCATCCTTTGAACGCCAAACACGTATATATATGTTATTTGATCGGTTTTCCTTTTTTTTCAATATTTGTATTCATTATTTTTCCGGGGACCTCTGTGTTACCATAGGGAATGAGTCTGAGATCGCCAAAGTGCAATACCAGCCGCATCCAGCTAGACGGCGGTATCGAGCACCCTTTGCAACCTTGTATCTTGGCCAGTGCAATGGTCAAATGTCACCGGGCTCACTTTTCTTTGTCGGGCGAATGGAGCGGTTATAACGATTGGATTGAGACGCGTCAAATGCTCCCGATGCATGATGTGTGGTGGATTATGTTGGCGACACGATCAACACCAATACTGGGACTTACAATCAGATAATTGGAATATTCTTTTTGGGGTACATCCCAGTGAAGGTAAGTATGATATCAATCCTGCGTTGATCCAACCATGTCTTCACCCCGATCGCAACATATGTGTGTAACGTTACTCCACACGCTGCTATTTCGACTGGTATTGTATGTGGGTTATGTCGTGGACCAGATGGACATAGGATGGACCAGATGGCGATCAAATAATTGGAATATTCTTTTTGGAATACCACCGACCACAGGTAAGGACAATCTGATGTCAATTTCAGCTTGATCGTGCAAGGTTATCATACCCATCCCCCTGATCGGCGTGTGTTGTGGTAATAAATAATTACGTTACTGGCAATCAAATAATCAGAAACGACCCCCACCCCTTTCATGTATTCATGATGAAACATAATACCTATCATATGCATTTGATTTGAAAATAGTAGCGGGTCCAGGCACAAAACAGTGCCTGGACTGTTCTTATTATTTTTGTTTATTTGCACTGTGTAGCTGCTACTTCAAGAGCACTGTGTAGCTGCTACTTCAAGAGCACCATGTAGCTGCTACTTCAAGAGCATCATGTAGCTGCTACTTCAAGAGCACCATGTAGCTGCTACTTCAAGAGCACCATGTAGCTGCTACTTCAAGAGCACTGTGTAGCTGCTACTTCAAGAGCACCGTGTAGCTGCTACTTCAAGAGCACTGTGTAGCTGTTACTTCAAGAGCACCGTGTAGCTGCTACTTCAAGAGCATCATGTAGCTGCTACTTCAAGAGCACCATGTAGCTGCTACTTCAAGAGCACTGTGTAGCTGCTACTCCAAGAGCACCGTGTAGCTGCTACTTCAAGAGCATCATGTAGCTGCTACTTCAAGAGCACCGTGTAGCTGCTACTTCAAGAGCACCATGTAGCTGCTACTTCAAGAGCACTGTGTAGCTGCTACTTCAAGAGCACCGTGTAGCTGCTACTTCAAGAGCACTGTGTAGCTGTTACTTCAAGAGCACCGTGTAGCTGCTACTTCAAGAGCATCATGTAGCTGCTACTTCAAGAGCACCATGTAGCTGCTACTTCAAGAGCACTGTGTAGCTGCTACTCCAAGAGCACCGTGTAGCTGCTACTTCAAGAGCATCATGTAGCTGCTACTTCAAGAGCACCGTGTAGCTGCTACTTCAAGAGCACCATGTAGCTGCTACTTCAAGAGCACTGTGTAGCTGCTACTTCAAGAGCACTGTGTAGCTGCTACTTCAAGAGCACCGTGTAGCTGCTACTTCAAGAGCACCATGTAGCTGCTACTTCAAGAGCATCATGTAGCTGCTACTTCAAGAGCACCGTGTAGCTGCTACTTCAAGAGCACCATGTAGCTGCTACTTCAAGAGCACTGTGTAGCTGCTACTTCAAGAGCACTGTGTAGCTGCTACTTCAAGAGCACCGTGTAGCTGCTACTTCAAGAGCACCGTGTAGCTGCTACTTCAAGAGCACTGTGTAGCTGCTACTTCAAGAGCACCGTGTAGCTGCTACTTCAAGAGCACCGTGTAGCTGCTACTTCAAGAGCACTGTGTAGCTGCTACTTCAAGAGCACCGTGTAGCTGCTACTTCAAGAGCACCGTGTAGCTGCTACTTCAAGAGCACCGTGTAGCTGCTACTTCACACCTCTGTTCTCAGTCGCCCCTCTCACATCCCTTCAGAAGTTAACAAGTTTACCCTCCTCCTCAGACTTACAAGCAGAACTCCAGTCAATGCTGTGTGGGTCTTATTGCCCGAGCCTACAGTATCTGATAAAGGCTGGCGTTTTACCACAGCTGAAGCGTCTGCGTGCCAGGAGGGCCCGCCCACAGCTGATAAGTCAGTCACTGGAGTTCAAACACTCCAGTCTCCCTGGGTGCTGAGGTTCAGCCCGCCAACCGCCCGCACAGAGACCCGTTTGTTAGGGCTTAATGACCGGGAGACCACGTCTCACACACACGCACGCACGCACGCACGCACGCACGCACGCACGCACGCACGCACGCACGCACGCACGCACGCACGCACACACACACACACACACACACACACACACACACACACACTGGCCGAGATGTGTGCAGGTGTGTGTGTGTGTGTGTGTGTGTGTGTGTGTGTGTGTGTGTGTGTGTGTGTGTGAGACGTGCACTATGGCTGAGGGGGAGGAGAATGAGGTCAGATTTGGTAATCCAGGTGTGTCCTATCAGAAGGTAGAAGGTGTTGAGGGATGTCATTCTTTCTGCAGTCTCTGGGTAGCGGCGGGGAGGGGAGGGGGTTAGGTTGGATGGTAGATACTGCCATTAACATACCTGAGGTTGTTGTTATTTTGTTATTACGGTCAGTAATAACCTTAACCTTCCTGAAGTAGGCTGTAACAGTGAAGACGGAATACAGTGTTTCCCATTGTTTCATCATAGATTACTTGTGGTGGTGGCTGCCTGGCGAGGGTGCGTTAGATACGCATGGTGAAAAAGAAGCACTGTTGTGTTCATATGTTACTTTTTTCAGTTTTGAGGAATCTATTTGCGGTGGGTCCGTGGGATATTGCGGTGGGCTTCCATAAATTAAGCTATGCATGGGAAATGCTGGAATGTAAGAGAGGAGAGAGAAGTGTGACCATGAGAGTGGTAACTGTACTGTTTGTTACAGCTCTGTGCATGTGTTGGTTTACTGTCACTAGTCTATTCAAACAGTGGTGGAATTAATAACCTGACCCGCCAGATGGTCTGTTACAAAGAACCATCTGGGAAGTCGTCCTTTGAAACTGTTTTGAAAAGAGCAGGCATTTAAAAATGACGCCCTGTAGTCGCTGGTAGTTCCTCAGAGGATGCTGATTGGTCCAAACCACTGTTGTTCGGGCACAAGCACATAACTTGAAGCCTGACTAGATGGATTCTTGTGTGATCTTGTGATCTCCAGATTTGGGAATTGAAATGTATTCTTTTGCAACCCTGAAGTCCAAATCAGAGGGAAGGCGTCGCCTGGCAATGCGATCAGCTGTCGCGCAACAACAATCGCTTAGCACCCCACACCACACACGATTATCCAGTTTACAACTGGATAAAAGTATACGTTCACACTAATAAAACAAATTGTCGGGGGGGTCAGGTGGCGTAGCAGAGATTGCGTTCGTCACCAACGCTGGAGACGCTGGGTTCGCGTGTTCGAATCCAGCTCCCGGCGTTGTCACCAGCTTGGCTGGCCGTTCACATTAATACAATTGGCAGTATTAGGGGGTGGGGAAAGCTGGCGGGTGGGTCCTGGGCGTTGTGGACAGCGACCCCTAAAGTTCGGTCGGGGCGCCTGCTCAGCGAGGGTAGGATCTGGAGAGAGGTAGTGAGGCCTCCCACACGTTACACTCTCCCAGTGAGAATCTGCGCGGCCAGGCTGGCTGCCGGCTGGCTGCACATGCGTTGGAGGAAAGCATGTGACAGTCTCCGGCCTCTCAGACCAACAGTAGGGGAAAGTGCGCAACAACCAGGAAGGGGGTTGGGAATTGGCATAACGACTAACAGTGGGATGGGAGAAAAATCGGAAAAAAGGAGGAAAAAAAAAGATAATACAAAAAAATAAAAAAATTTGTCTATTGGCTGAGCGAACCTGGCATTCGTGTGACATCACGTCCTGAATCAACCAGGAAATAACTAATGCTAGTTGTTGTCATCGTCAATGTTTTTTCATAATCACTAAATGCATTCAGTGCTGATCTAACAAAATGGATTTATGGAAAGTTCAATGCCGAACCACAAAGCTTCTGGAAGGGTTAGCATGACACGCTTACAGCTCTTCCTATTCGTACAGCGATGGTCTACCGGCAGCAAAAAAAGTAAGACACTTTTTTTCCACCAGTTAACCTGAAAGGCGTGCTGATCAGCAGTAATGCAATGTCATGATTGTCGATTGATCGATAAATAGACAAATTCGTTAATGTAGGCTATATTAAGCAGCACATATAAATTAATAACTAACTTAGTTAATTAATAATTAACATAAATATCATGGTAGTAATACGTAGGTTATTGATCAATACATTTATATTACAAATGATACACCAGTAGTTATTTCCTCATTGTCCTTGCTGTGTCGCCTGTCGATAACGTTCTATTGGTCGCCTGGCTTAAAAAATCGGTCGCCTGGCAAAAATCGCCCGCCGTGTGCATTGGACTTGAGAGTCACGCTGAGTAATGGACCTGTCTCAAACCCTGCCCCTTTTCTTGATCCTCCAATCACAACTGTCGCTTACCTCGGACAAACTTGGTTTGTCCGAGGTAAGCGACAGTTGTGATTGGAGGATCAAGAAAAGGGGCAGGGTTTGAGACAGGTCCATTAGTCTGAGACCCAGGTCTGTTAAATCCTGTTTGTGCTCTTGGACCGACTACCCAACTGAAACATCATTGTATTTTAATTCCCCAACCGTGACCCTGTTAACGGGCAGTCAAACTTACATTCTGGAGACTTTAATCTTTCCCTGACCCTAATCGAAATGCCATTTAAAGAAAGCATTGCACAATATGGCATTAAAGTGCCTATTTCAGGGTGGGGCCTTTATTTTCTGTCTTTTATAAACTTGCTTAATTGAATTTACCTAATCGTGTTGTGAGCCCGTTTCCTGTTGCCGCGGGTCTTCAGACTAAGAGGTTATTTGTTTGTGATAGGGGTCACTCTGGAGGCCCCTACATTCAGCTCTTAAATCTGGCTGAGTACGCTGTTTGTTTACATCTCAATTTACACCTCTGCTGCTCCCTGAATAGGTCCTGTGTGTACAAGAGGGCTCTTAAACACACTGCTCGCATTAGTTGACCCAAAAACATGTTGAAGCGTGATTGGTGTACCACCGAGGACGTTATAGGCTATGTTTTGTCTATATAAATGATATTCAGTTAGTAACCAGGTGGGATCAGTGTAATGTGTTGGTCCGGCCACTAAGAGCTGCATGTGGAAACTGCTTTACCCTCAATGATTGTACAACACAGGACTCAGCATTTTGGTCAGCTCTGTGTAGTGATACAAGACTGGTGTTCTTTTTCTTTCTCTTTCTCTTTCTCTCTCTCTTTCTCTCTCTCTGCTCTCTCTCTCTCTCTCTCTCTCTCTCTCTCTCTCTCTCTCTCTCTCTCTCTTTCTCTCTCTCTCTCTCTCTCTCTCTCTCTCTCTCTCTCTCTCTCTCTCTCTCTCTCTCTTTCCTTTTCTCTCTCGTACCTTCTCTATCTCTTTCCTTCTCCCTCTCTCTTTCCTTCTCTCTCTCTGCTATCTCCCCCATTCCTCTTTCTCTCCATCTACCTTACTCTCTCTCTCCCCCTCCCTCTCTCTTTCTCCATCTACGTTGCTATGTCTCCATCGACCTTGCTATCTCTCTCTCCCCTTCTCTCTCTCACTCTCTCTCTCTCTCTCTCTCCCTCTCTCTCTCTCTCTCTCTCTCTCTCTCTCTCTCTCTCTCTCTCTCTCTCTCTCTCTCTCTCTCTCTCTCTCTCGCTCTCTCTCTCTCTCTCTGTATTAAAGTGGTGAGAAGAGAGTGAATGTTACAGGAGTGGCTTCTCTTTGATGTTTCACGAGGAGGGTTTTCCGTGCCGTCTTAAAGCTGCTTGTTGTAATGAGTCTGAGGCACAACAT
>NC_140183.1:23013242-23025742 GCF_963971535.1 Notolepis coatsorum | reverse complement strand
ACTGTGCTACACTGCAGTGATAACATCGAGGGGAAAGTCTGTAAACTTCAAAGGGGCTGTGCACAAACTGAAACAGCATCTGACCTCCCTGTGACCTCCCTGTGACCTCTCTGTGACCTCTCCTACACAGAGATGTAGTAGGGCTGGGCAATATGGCATAAAAATAAAATCTCTGACATTTTTATTTTTTATCCGATTTCCGATTTTTATTATGATTTTTCTAGTTTTCAAGAGAAAAAAATAAAAATTTTAATCGATTTTTTTCTCTTGAAAACTAGAAAAATCATTCAAATAACCTTTGTTTTTATTTGACACAAAAAAATTATCAAACCAAGATGAATTTCCCTATTGGGATTGAAGTGCAAATCTAATTTTCACCAATCTTCACTTAAAAAAATTAAAAATAATAATATATATATATATATTGTACTGTACTGTACTGTACCCATATATATATATATATATATATATCATAGATTAATTTTTTTAATCTAGATTAATCTACCTGCAATCCTGGAATTAATCTAGATTAATCTAGATTAAAATGGCTAAAAAAAAATAAAAAGTCTGCCGAAGGTGTTCAAAATAGGTGTGTTCTACCCAAATAATGACCAGAGGACGAGATTTATCCTCTCCTCTTCATCTGAGGAGTCACTAGCTGTTCTATCTCCTTGTTCAACAGCATGAACATGTCTCTTCTTTTTGTAATTTCCAGTGTTTCTTTTAAAACCAGATTTATCGTAATTTTCTGTGCCCTTCCTTTGATGCCATTAACATTGTTACACTGATATTGACAGCTCTCTCCAGTGTCAAATCACTCTCTGTCAGTAGTTTCTTCTGTGAACCTTCATTTCTTAATCCACAGACAAACCTGTCTCTCAATGTGTCTTTTAGTGAATCTCTAAATTCACAATGCTGCTGACTGGTTGCTCACACACAGACTGCTGCAGAAGCAGGTTTCTCAACAAATTCAGTGCAAGCTCAGTGTAACAGTTCCATGAATGAATGAATGAATGAAAACGTTATTTAACAGATTGCGGAATGGGTACAATACAGTACGGCTCAATACATACAATTGTTAAGGGCATGCAGACCAGAGAAAGACGTTTGTCTTGTTTACATCAGGGTCCCCCATTTTCATTTATTTGCTCCACATTGTCATTAGCCCCTTTCGTGACTGTGATGCACTGAATGAATCCACAGTCACTTGCTCCTCAATAGGAAACCAACCTAGATTTACCATGAAGGACTGGTTCTGGCCGAACCGTTCGTTATACAAGAATCACAGAGAAATTACAAAGGTACTCACAGTTGCACGAGGATTTCGGACAGAGATAAGGGATGGTGCGCATGCGCTAGCTGTGATCACCCAACGGCAGAAATAATGCCGTTTTGAGCAGTTTATAAAAATTATTTAAAATGTTTATTAGCAACGCAGAGCTTTCAAACCATCCCGTATCTCTGTCCGAAACCCTTGTGCAACTGTGAGCACCTTTGAAACGTCTCTGTGATTCTTGTATAACGAACGGTTCAGCCAGAACCAGTCCTTCATGGTAAATCTAGGTTAGTTTCCTATTGAGGAGCAAGTGACTGTGGATTCACTCCGTGCATCACAGTCACGAAAGGGGCTACATTGTCATCAAACGGTCCAATATTTCCAATAACCCAAGCCATTTCTGTTGTAAACACTCACGATAGTCCAGTCGATCCTTCCTTTAGTGTGTAAAGTGGATTTCCTCCTCTTGTAAATGTTTCCCAGTGCCGCCCGTATCAACGTGAGCTAACATGCTAACTCGCTAACGTTAATAATGACAAGGCTTGCAACGGACTTCTTTTTTCTTGCATTGCGCAGATTCAGACGTCCTCATCGCCGAATTGTGTTATATCCTGAGGACTTCTTAACCTCACCTGTATAACAATGATTACCGGACCACTACTTTAGTTTAACACATTATTCTGACTACAGCTCCGGTAGTGCAATAACTTCCTGGTACCACAGCTGGGAACTACGGCAAGTATTTAAGGACAATACAGACCCAACGTTGAGAAAAAGATTAACGGCGTCAATTATATTATCGCGCGACACTAGTCCTTGATCAAACAAAGATGAATGTCCCTATTGGGATTAATAGTGCAATAATTGCTTTTTCACCAAACTTCACTTAAAACAAATAAAATGTGCCTCTTGATCATCAAACAAGAATTAATTGCCCTATTGGGATTAATAAAGTGCAAATCGAACTTTCACCAAACATCAGTTTTTGTAAAATAAAAGGTAAAAAAAAAAAAAAAAAACGATTTATTTTTTTGAAAATCGGTTTTAATTTTTCAAAATCGTCCTAGATCATTAATTCAAATTAATCGAAAAATCGATTAATCGCCCAGCCCTAATAGGGTATTTAACAGGCGATGTAATAACCTAGTGGGTGACAGGATAACCTCAAGTACATTTTGACCAATTTGCAATATGTAAGGGATAATGTATAGCTACGAGGTCATCGTCGCAAAATAATTGACCGACACAGAGTTTAAAATACCGAGCCGCCTCGGCGAGGTGTTTTAAACGTCAGTGAAGGTCAATTATTTTGCGATGATGACCGAGTATAGCTATACATTATCCCGCTTATTACATGGCTAACTTACTAACAATATACCTAATTCATTTGACAAATCGCAGTTGTTCTGTGGCTCTGTCACCCCAAATAAAGTGATTATTATTATCGCGGGCAGCCCGGCAGGTGTGTCTGATTGGCTGCACTGAAACAGTGTCTGTCAGTGGGGCTTGATTACTCCAGCTGCGAAAAACAATAATCACCGGTGGTTATCGAAAAATTATTCACCGCTGTCGGGGGCTATTGACCAATCACAAGCAAGCATTTCGGCGAATGTGAAAACGCCATGTAATAAGGAGAATTAATATAGTCGCGATCAACTGGATTGTTTGATAATCCTGGACTCTGTATATCACTCTGCCCTCAGATTCATCACTAATAATAGATATGACACTCATCACTGTGTCCTTTATAAGAAGGTTGGTTGGTCCTCGCCGATGGAGAGGCGCAACTAACACTGGTATTTGTTCATTTTTAAGGCCCTTACTGGTAAGCTACCTCCTTATACTACATCATTATTGGTAAGCTACCTCCTTATACTACATCATTATTGGTAAGCTACCTCTTTATACTACATCATTATTGGTAAGCTACCTCCTTATACTACATCATTATTGGTAAGCTACCTCCTTATACTACATCATTATTGGTAAGCTACCTCCTTATACTACATCATTATTGGTAAGCTACCTTTTATACTACATCATTATTGGTAAGCTACCTCCTTATACTACATCATTATTGGTAAGCTACCTCCTTATACTACATCATTATTGGTAAGCTACCTTTTATACTACATCATTATTGGTAAGCTACCTCCTTATACTACATCATTATTGGTAAGCTACCTCCTTATACTACTGTACATCATTATTGGAATGGAATGTTGGAACCTATGGAACCCGTTCTAGTGACTGGCTGGTCCTTATGGTCCCCAGAGTTTGCTCGGAACAGGGTAAATCTGCATTTTGCTATGATGCCCCTCTAGCTCATGGAATGAAGTCTATCTGAGATTCTCTCTGTTCCTCAGAGTTTAATATCTTGATCTCTAACCTTTGTCAATCAAGTTGTACATGTTTTAATTAATTATCCTTGCTGTTTTTGCCTCATGTTATTGTTATGATCGATGCAATATGTATATGCTTATTTCGGTACACTCAACCTGTAACTGTAAATGAGGGAAACCTCAGTTGCCCTTCGAGTTTAAATCAAGGTTTGAAATGAAATAATTGCAGCAGCCCTGGTCTATTGTAGCAGTAGGTGTTCGCTGTGATGAGTGTCAATATGGTTGAACAGAGAGGGAAACAACAGCTACTCTGAACGCTGTGCAGCACTGATCACGCCGACTCGGCTCGCCTGCCTGCGTGGTCATTTAGTTGCCGTCACAGTCTTCTTGTATCAGACCAGAATGATAGATTTAAGTGCGGAATGGTTCAATCAGTCGTCCCATTCTTTTGGAATCGACTGCCAAGGAAATAGAGATTGATACCCATGATGAAACGGTATTATTCTATTTATTGAGGCTTTAAAAACGTCATGCAACATTTGAGGCCAAACACTGAGAGTCCAGGCCAAGACGAGAGGATGCCCCATTTGTAACCACAGGCTCCACTGTGACCTTGCAAGATGGCCCTGTCAGATGAAAGATGTCCATTAGGAATCCTTTGTTCTTGCCAAGTGCTGAACAACAGTGAATCTGATTGGAGGACGTGCTGGTATGCCAGCTGGCCCGGTCTCCTAATGGGGGCTGAGGTTATGATAAACCCTTTGTAACAACTGGAAGTAATCAGACTCAAGTCATTCCGAATGGTTTGGTGGACTCATTGAGTTTCTCTCTCTGCTGTCTCAGTCTCCCCCCCCCCCCCCCATCAGGCTTGCATTAATAGCTTCCTATAGCTGATGACTGAATGAATACATATGAATACATATAGCAACAAACAATCAATATTGGCATAAAGTTAAAGGCTAACTTCAGTATTTTTAAACCTATTTTTCTGTTGTGTGGGGTCTAAGTTAATAATAGAGACCAAAATGTTTATAATTGGTCCGGTATGGAGGGAGATCGCTCCAGCCAGCAGCCGCAAAACGGGTCACAATGTAATCACAATGTAATCACACAGGGCAAACATGCATGTCAAAGTACATCCACTAAAAGAGCTTTTTATAGCCACCGACAGGCTCTGACAACATTCTGTAAAGGATCTCTACAGAGAGAGACCTTTGTGTTTACGCTTCTTCCGGTTTATCCATTTCACTATTTCGGGTTTTTATTGTCAATGTACACAAGGCAATTGAAATGAGTCTTTTCGCATATCCCTCCTAGTTACACTTACACACAGTCCCCCACACATGCATTTCATCATGTGTCAGAGTGCAGGGGTGCCCACAGTCCTGCGCCTCTAGAGCGATTTTGGTGTTCAGTGCCTTGCTCAAGGGCACTTAGATGGTGGGCACCGTAGATGTAATACCAGCCAGTCAGCCACCCTTCAGTCACCAGCTCACAGCTGGAACACACCCTCCTTCCTGTCAGTGGCGGGGATCGAAGCGGCGATCTTTCGGTTACTGGCCGGCCTCTTTACCTCTAGGCCATTTTGCCTCCCCATTTTGTTATCAACGGTTACACGCCATACTGGAATAAAGAGAACTACAATGACATTCTGTGCACGGCCTCTATTGGAACACGGTGAGGGTGGACTATTGACGAATTAGCCTCAGGGTGTTGTTCTGAATTCTTTCTCTTTCATTCACTCCCTGGATGAACCTCTCTCAACATATTTTGTAATCATGAATGTTTTATTTTCATTGTAAGAGTTCCAAGTCAGTCAGAAGATCCTTAAGAACTTCTACTCATGTACAATAGAGAGCATCCTGACTGGCAACATCACCTCCTGGTTTGGGAATAGCACTGCACAAGACCGAAGCAGACTACAAAGAGTGACACGTTCAGCGGAACACACAATTGGAGGGGGGCTCCCCACCCTCCAGAACATTTACAACAAGCGGTGCAGGGGCAAGGCTAAGAGAATCATCAATGACTCCAGCCACCCGAACAACTGCCTCTTTGAACTGCTGCGGTCAGGCAAGCGATACCGGAGTCTCAAGGCGAGCACAGAAAGACTCAGAAGAAGCTTCTATCCCCAGGCCATCAGGCTGCTCAACGAACAATAAACACTATGCAACAACCATCAAATGCACACAGCACACACATCCACACGCACACACTCACTTTAAACAAACAACACACTGCAGCACCCACTCTCCACACTTTAGATCACCTAAACACACTTTATATTTATTGGTAAAGGATTTGCACTACAACTCGTACACCTTACTGTAAATTGTACCTAAATTGTACCTCATCCCATTTCTGCCTTGCATTATATAGTATTGTATATTAGTATATTGCATAGTATATTGTATATTGTATGGTAACTCAGTTACTTCTAGTCTGCATCGAACATTGTACATATGTCTATACTGAACACTGTGACCTCTATTTTTACTTCTTTTTACATGCTACTTTATTTTATTTCATACTTATCTTGTCTAGCACAGTCTCTGGAGCGTAACAGTAAGAAGCATTTTGTATAAAAGTATTCTGTACTTCTGTATGACAACTATTAAAGAAACTTGACATGAGGATAGAATCAGCTTGTTTTCTGCACATTTAAAAATACAGAGGTTTTGTTTCCAGCGACACCGTTTGTGAAATACTGCCCTGTTTATAATTGTCCAACAGTCCAGGGATGAGCGTGGCGGACAGATCATACACAGCAGGGTCCTCCTTCCAAAACAGATCATACACAGCAGGGTCCTCCTTCCAAAACAGATCATACACAGCAGGGTCCTCCTTCCAAAACAGATCATACACAGCAGGGTCCTCCTTCCAAACGCTGTCTGTTCTCCCTCTCCCTCCCCCTCCAATCACGAGTGTCGTTACTCTAGCTGATTGTGGCAGAACTCAATATATGGGCATAGACACACATAGTGGGACACACGCACATATCTTCTCTCTATCTCCTCTCCTGCTTCTCTGCCGGCTGTCACCATATGTACAGACTAGTGAGACTTTCCCACCTTGACATTTCGGGGGTGAAATCTACCATCGTCATCAGAAGCAACACAGGTGTTATTGTGATGTGTGCTGTCAGACTGGTCACATGTGCTGTCAGACTGATCATAGTGCTGTCAGACTGGTCACATGTGCTGTCAGACTGGTCATAGTGCTGTCAGACTGGTCATAGTGCTGTCAGACTGGTCACATGTGTTGTCAGACTGCTGGTCATATGTGCTGTCAGACTGGTCATGTGCTGTCAGACTGGTCATATGTGCTGTCAGACTGGTCACATGTGCTGTCAGACTGGTCATAGTTCTGTCAGACTGGTCACATGTGCTGTCAGACTGGTCATATGTGCTGTCAGACTGGTCACATGTGCTGTCAGACTGCTGGTCATATGTGCTGTCAGACTGGTCATAGTGCTGTCAGACCGGTCATAGTGCTGTCAGACTGGTCACATGTGCTGTCAGACTTGTCACATGTGCTGTCAGACTTGTCACATGTGCTGTCAGACTGGTCATGTGCTGTCAGACTAGTCATATGTGCTGTCAGACTGGTCATATGTGCTGTCAGACTGGTCATATGTGCTGTCAGACTAGTCACATGTGCTGTCAGACTTGTCACATGTGCTGTCAGACTGGTCATGTGCTGTCAGACTAGTCATATGTGCTGTCAGACTGGTCATATGTGCTGTCAGACTGGTCATATGTGCTGTCAGACTAGTCACATGTGCTGTCAGTTCATGCATGTGAGCCGCCAGTAGGGGCAGAGTGGCTAACAGTGAGTGATATTAATTAATCAATGAATGAATGAATGAATGAATGAATGAATGAATTAATGAATTAATTAATTAATTCGTGAGTGAGTGAGTGAGATAGTGGTGACATTGGTGGATAAGTGCTTGGCATCTAAAATCCAGGCATCCTATAGACCAGGGGTATCATGTATTTTTCACAGATATGACTCACCAACTTTCACAGGTCACAGAGAGGTCACAGAGAGGTCACAGGGAGGTCAGACGCTGTTTCAGTTTGTGCACAGCCCCTTTGAAGTTTACAGACGCTCGTTTCCCCTCGATGTTATCACTGCAGTGTAGCACAGTGAGCAGCATGGATCTAGTTGCAAAGCCACATGCGACTCCACTGATGATCCACATGCTTTGGATTTAAGCCCAATAGGGCAATGAAATAGTTTAATAATCGTATACTTTGTGAGACAGTAATCGTCATTACAAGATTTCACGAACGCCCCGCTACAAAAAGCCCCAGTGAATGAGCATCTGTTGGTCCCGTGCTCCACTGCGTTAGCTCTTGTGTTTGAGGTGGAACAGCAGCCCTGAGAGTGTGTTTGTTAACACATTAATGGCCAGACCCGAGATTTCTGTCAGACCCGAGATTTCTCTGGTTTTGGTTGTTTTTTCTTTTATTCGATTTTTGTATTCATTATTCATCCACGGACCTCGGTGATACCATATAGGGAATCATTCTGAAATCCCAAAAGTGCAATACCGGCCGCATCCTGCTAGGTGGCAGTATCGCCCACCCTTTGAAACCTTATTTCACACTCTGTGTTACACCGTATATGGTCCGGGCGCAGTTTATAGACCAAGCCGAGTGTATCGCTTCATCTGACCACTTCAAAACACGTTCAGCACACTTGAAGCATATCCTGTGCCACTTCATGTCAGGGACCCGATCGACATCAATACTGGAAATCGTGATCAGACAATTGGAATATTCTTTTTGGGATACCTCCTAGTAAAGGTAAGGACTATATGACATCAATTTCACCTTGATCCTACAATGTTTTCATATCGATCTGGCCGATCAACGTATGTAGTATTCAAAACGAATGCCGTTACAGGCGATCGAAGCATCAAAAAATGAAACATAATACCTATTATACAATGGCATGCAAATTTCTTGATTCTGATGGCTGAAACAGTCAAGTTAGACATTGTTATTTCGTATAACACACTCCACGTGACCCCAGATCCCTCCCACAACCGAATTACTTATTTTTCTGTCTGAATGAATCCGCCATAGATAGACAAATGGAAGTATGAATAGCCTTTGGAAAGCTCCGATTTACAAATACAGTACTGTTTGTGATACAAAAAGAGTCTAAAAAAGAGAGTATATACATTTGACGAAGACACTACACTTACTGTACACCTTGGGTAGGTGGGGTGGAGGGGGGGGGTTCGGTAGGTGGGGTGGGGTGGGGAAACTGTACATTGGAGGTGGTTGAGTGGGGGGGGGGGGGGGGGGGGGGGTAGGCTAGGCGGGGTGGGGGGTAACTGTACAGTGGATTATCGACGAAACCTTACTTGGTCCCAAGAAGAGGGTCTCGTGTATTATTGGGTTACTTAGGACATTTACTGTACATTGGAGGGGGTTGGATTAGGACATTTACAGGGGCCAGTTTTGAATTGCAGTCTCCTGTAGGTGCTCTTTGAGAGTGGTTTTGAAAGTGGGTAGTGATTCACATTCCATTACAGCTGTGGGTAGGGCGTTCCACATTGATGTGGCATAATTGCGAAACGTGTTTAGTCCCTTGTTTGAGCCGAATCTGGGTTTAACATGGTTTGTGGAGCTCCCTCTGGTGTGTACTAGTGGATCTACTATTGGATCTACTTTCTCTGTGGATGGTTTTGTGAATAAATCTCCATTATGCTTCAATTACTGTGTGTTTATTGTATAGCAATAAGGTTGGGTGAATTGGGCCATTGTATAAAAGCATTACATCACTTGAAGTCGTGTGTTATACTCATTAGATCATGCCTAGGGGGGGTCTAACGACCCTCCGCTGCGCGTTGGGCCTAACAACCACCCCTAGGCGTGATCTAATGAGTATAACACACTCCTGCGCATGATGTAATGCTTAATTATATACCTTTGAATTGGAAATAGTAGCGTGTACAGGCAAGCAACGCCAAAGCTATTAGCAGAATTCACGTATTGCTCCATAACACAGTTACCAGGAATTAGCCAGGATCACTCTGAAACTATACAATATTCACCACGGTATAACACGCAAACGTATACATTTAAAAAATTCTTTTTCAGATGTTGAACGATGGATAGTTGATGTCAAATGAGCCATAGTATTGTCTCCATAGCTATAATATAATATAGCCCTGCAAACACCACAACGCACAGTGAAAATCCCTATACTTTACAGCGATGGCCAACTAAGTACAAAGATGGGAAAACAGCGTGGCAGTCAAAGTGTTAACGGAGGTTGCTTTTGTTGTTGTTTTCAGAACAGTGTTTTTTCAGAATCAGTGTCAGAGAGACATAGTGAGGGCCGGCACTTTTGGAACCCCCTCCCCAAAAAACCAACTAAACAAAAAGAACAAAACACAAACAGACAACGAAAACTTGATATTTCAATATCATTTGCAATAACCTTTTAAAAACGGACTTGTCCATCCTTTCCTTGACTGCCAACAGTATTTGGCATGTAACTGAAGTGAACTGAATGTTGTTATTGTTGCCTGCTGTTGTCTATGATGTGCTCTATGCTGTATGTTGGCCTTGCAAACTGCAGTTCCTGAGCCAAGTGATGAATGTGCTGGTGGTGTTTCATCATCGTTAGGGAGCGACACCTTGATGGTGAGCGATGGAACCACAGAACGGAGAGAATCAGGAGTACAGTGACCTTGTTTTTATTGATGGGTTACTTAATAATGGAGGACAATTTACCTTCTTGGTTGGTATACAGAAATTCCATCAAAGTTTTCAGTGTAAGGTCCTATTAAGTTCATAAAAACATTTGGAATGAGCACCATATATACACACAACATAGAGATGTCTAGCTTCCAATGACACCTCTGTCTTCATTCTAGCGTCACATTTGAGCCTGTTACAATGTCAAAAAGACAGCAATGTCGACTGTATCGCTGTGTCCATTGTCTGACAGACGAGGGGAAAAAAAGAAAAAAAAGTTTGCCAGCCCAGAAATGCCTTCCTATTGCATGTTATTCGTACCAATAGCAACTTTAATATAATTAAATGAGTAGTACTTGGGCTAATAGTTAGCACCATTATAGCCATAACTATCCAAACAAGTACGTTTTCTGGATAATATACCCTAAGGCCTAAATGGATGACATTGTACTGTAACTTGTATATCCATTGGGTCTAGCTGGGCCTCTGAGATGTATTCTAGAAACCCTGTTATAGCGTGTCTAGCTGGGAGGCCTCAGGGATGTATTCTAGAAACCCTGCTATAGCGTGTCTAGCTGGGAGGCCTGAGGGATGTATTCCAGAAACCCTGCTATACACTAGCTTGTCTAGCTCAGCTGGGAGGCCTCATAGATGTATTCCAGAAACCCTGCTATATCATGTCTAGCTGGGAGGACTCAGGGATGTATTCCTGCTCGCTGTGGGGTGGATGACCGTGCTTATGAGGGCCATGCAGAAGATTGTCCTCAGTGAGATTACACGGCTCAGTTTAACTGAGCAGTGAAAACGGGACAAACGTTGCTCTGTTCAGGCTCTGCACAGGTCAGGTGTTCTTGTCAGTCCATCTCGCTAGGTGGGCCACTGGGGTCTGCAGATCCTATTTGTATGTGTGTGTGTGTGTGACAGTGTGTGTGTGTGTGTGTGTGTGTGTGTGTGTGTGTGTGTGTGTGTGTGTGTGTGTGTGTGTGTGTGTGTGTGTGTGTGTGTGTGTGTGTGTGTGTGTGTGTGTGTGTGTGTGTGTGTGTGTGTGTGTGTGTGTGTGTGTGTGTGTGTGTGTGTGTGTGTGTGTGTGCGTGCGTGCGTGTGTGTGTGTGTGTGTGACTAATGTCCCAGGTATCCCAGGTGTCTCCAGGTGTCCTGTCCGCAGGCATCGCTGGTGGGCAGACATTCCTCTGATAGGATGGAGTGGATCAGCCAGACAGAGAAAGTGTCTCCTCGTTCTCCTCCAGTAATTCACCTCTAGAGACACCTGACAACCTGCTATATACACACACACATACACGCACGTATGCACGCACGTGCACACACACACACACACACACACACACACACACACACACACACACGCACGCACGCACGCACGTGCACACACACACACACACACACACACACACACACACAAACACACACACACACACACACACACACACACACACACACACACACACACACACACACACACACACACACACACACACACACACACACACACACACACACACACACACACAGAATGCAGATATTAGTCCTGATCCTGTGATGGAACGTCTGAATGGGCCCAATCTCCTTTTCAGAGGTTTTGTGTTTTCTGTAAGACAGTCGCTATTCAAGTCAGGACAGAGAAGAACCATTACACACAGAGAGGGGGAGGGAGAGGGAGAGGGAGATGGAGAGGGAGAGGGTGTGAGAGAGAGAGAGAGACAGAGAGAGAGTGTGAGAGAGACAGAGAGAGAAAGAGAGCCTCCTATAAAGATGCATCTCACCCCTTCTCTCTTTCTTTCTCTCGCCACTCCTTTCCTCCTTTAATCAATGCATCTTTTGTCTGTTGCATTTGAAAAGAGAGAGATCTCACAACCTCCTGGCAGACGTGTAGCAATGGAGATCCAAGACCCAGGGACAACAGGGAGGATGTTTGTTTGAGAGCTAACGCTAATATATCATTTATGTTTTCTGCTACTCCTTTATCCCGGCTGCATTAGCATCCCCCTGGGTTAGAAGGTTTAGGAGTTTGGCAGAGTTGCTAACTGTGAATGAATTACTAACGGACTGAGAGGGTGTTTGACTGGTCTTGTCTCGTTGTAACAGAAGGTGTTTGACTGTTATGGTCTTGTCTTATTGTAACAGAAGGTGTTTGATTGTTAT
>NC_140183.1:22954280-23013042 GCF_963971535.1 Notolepis coatsorum | reverse complement strand
ATTACTAACGGACTGAGAGGGTGTTTGACTGGTCTTGTCTCGTTGTAACAGAAGGTGTTTGACTGTTATGGTCTTGTCTTATTGTAACAGAAGGTGTTTGATTGTTATGGTTTTGTCTCATTATAAAAGAGAAGGTGTTTGACTGTTATGGTTTGTCTCGTTATAAAAGAGAAGGTGTTTGACTGTTATGGTTTTGTCTCATTATAAAAGAGAAGGTGTTTGACTGTTATGGTTTTGTCTTATTGTAACAGAAGGTGTTTGATTGTTATGGTTTTGTCTCATTATAAAAGAGAAGGTGTTTGACTGTTATGGTTTTGTCTCGTTATAAAAGAGAAGGTGTTTGACTGTTATGGTTTTGTCTCATTATAAAAGAGAAGGTGTTTGACTGTTATGGTCTCGTTATAACCAGTGTTAATTTAGTCAACAAAAATTATGACTAAATAAAGCTTTTTCCCCTGACGAAAACGAGACGAGACGTCCCGTTAACTCAATGGACGCCAAGGGGGCGCTGTTTACCTTCTGGTTAGAACGGCAACGCTGTAATGCAATGGGGAGAATGCTGTGTTTTGCGAGTGCTAAAACTATATGAAATATTATAGCTATGGATCTAATAAACACGTCGATTGTCAGTGAGTTTCTTCCAGTCAACATGCAAAAAACTGATAATTTTTCATACATACATTTCTGTTTTATACCGTGGTGAATATTAATATAGTTCCAGAGCGATTTTTTTTTATTATTATTTTTTTTTTTTATCCACTTTTTCTCCTTTCTCCTGTCTTGAACGTTGCTAGACTATGTCTCCCACTGGTCGGCTGCAGTGAGGACCAAGCCTTGCATCACGTGTCCCCTCCGGTACACGAGGAGGCAGCTGTCGCATCTTTTCACCTGAACAGCGTGATCTCTCAGTGGCGAGGAGTAACGCGTGGGAGGCTCACGCTGCCCCCGATACTTCCTGATTCTGCTGTACAGGCGCACCAACCGACCTGTAGGAGTCGCTGTCCCACCCCTAACACTGCCAATTGTGTTAGTATGAACGACCAGCCAAGCTGGTAGCAACGCCGAGAGCTGGGCTCGAACCCAGCATCTCCTGCATTAGTGGCGAGCGCCTTGCCCACTGCGCCACTTAGCCGCCGTTCCAGAGCGATTCTGTCTATCTCAAGAAACTCGAGCAAACCACGCTTCAATGTATTTCCTTAGAAATCGTGCCATTTGTCGCTTGATTTATGAATCGTTCTGAAAATAACGCTTGATTATCGGTATTATATGTGTCCTCATTCACGATACAGAAGCGAGGCTGAAAAATCGCTTCTCCGTGCCTTGGTCGCAGCCAACCGCACGCACACACACACCACACACACACACACACACACACACACACACACACACACACACACACACACACACACATGCGTGATCGTTACAAAAGAAACATCTGATTAACCCAAGATTGGTAACATAGAGTCCTTACCTCACATCTGATGTACTGCAAAAAGATTAATCTAATTCCTCATCGCCATTCCAAATATTGATCGCGTTTATTGATCCAACGTTATATGTCCAAAACGCATAATCCACGCTGCTCCCAGTCTCCCCAGTCAATGTGTTATAACGATACTGCATGCCCGAGAAGGAAAACCTGGACCGGACTTGTTATATCAGCTTACAGCCCAAGGGGGAGGGATTTCAATGATGTACAATACCGGCCGGAAGGCGTTAGGCGGCGGTATTGGCCTTTTGCGAGCTCAGACCCATTCCCAATGATAACATCAGGCTGGATGGATGAAAAATTAATGGATATAGCGAATAAAATAAATAACTATTAAAACCCGACTTTTCTCGTGATTGGCGCTCAGCGCATGGCGAGTTAACCAGACTTTTTTCGTCATTGGCGCTGAAACAGTTAATGGAGATCATGTGACACTAACGTGACGAAATTATTCATACAATGCCGTTGACTAAAAACGACGAGACAAAATGTAGTTAAAATCTTGTCTCATAGTAACAGATGGTGTTTGACTGGTCTTGTCTCATAACAGAGAAGGTGTTTGACTATGTTATAGTCTTGTCTCATAACAGAGAAGGTGTTTGACTACAAACAAGCTGCTGTCTTTCTCTCCTCTTTGTTTTGTTGTTATTGTAAAGGTTCCCTCAGAGTGTTGGCTGACACGCAGGTGGCCTTTTGGTGCAGCAGAGATGACTGTCATCATGAAGGCCTGGGCGGACAAGAGACACAGACTTTAGGGTTTCTCTCTCATCATGTCTGTTGAAGGTGTGCCTGTTAAAGGCACAGTGTGTGATTGTGGCTGTGGTTCCCTCTGTCGCCCCACTGCCAGCTTTGTTTATGTGGTGATTTACCGGACTGAAAACATTAGACATTGTTGTTCACTCTGAAATGTATCGCCTGGGCCTTGGATACAATGACCTTTGACAATTTAAAGGTTTTGCTTACATTTGTAATGACCCGTATTTTGAGTTATGAGAGGCAGTATAATAAGATATATACTGTATAGTTGAGATATATGTATGTTATTTTCTATCTACTACAAGTCACACTCTGTAAGTGATTATACTCAAAACCTCTATGATCAAATACATGAAGGACTGTGTCTTTAACTAACAGTATGGGAAGGAGAATATAACTTAAGAGGGAGAGGGAATCTTAAACAACCAATTGTACACACTACGCTGAAAAGCATGTGCATATCGGTGTGTGGAGTGAAGTTGTGGAATACTTTACCTGAATACATCAAACTGAGTAAACATGTGGCACAATTTAAAAAGCTGTTATGGTTTGTAACCGACCCCAATCGCACAACACAAGACAGGTATGATGGTTTGCCAAGAAACAGATATTTATTGAACAAAAGGGAAATACAGGGAAAAGGGCACTGTCCCTTTAAGGGAGAATCACAAATACAGGAATATAATATGAGGGGAGGGAAAGGTGCCTTTAAGAGGCGGGCAGGAAAAGGAAACGCCAAAGGGAAGGTTAAGGGAACGCCTTGGGACAGAGGAACTAGAGACTAGGTAAACCAGGGACAAGGAGAACTAGGGAGAGAGGACTAGGGACTAGGAGAGCTAGGGAACAGGAGAAAACGGGGACTAGGGGAACTAGGGACAAGGAACTAGGTGGAACTAGAAGGGGAGAACTTGGGACCAGGAACTAGGTGGAACTAGAAAGGGGAGAACTAGGGAACAGGAACTAGGTGGAACTAGAAAGGGGAGAACTAGGGAACTGAGGGGACTGAGGCCCGCGGAGGCGGGCTGGGAAACAGGGAGGAACTGGGAGGACTGGTGGAAATCATCTGGGCCGCTCTGCAGGACAGAGGAGATAGTTAATGCACAAAAGGGGAAAAAACAGAGCAGGTGCAGAACAGTCCAAATAACAAAGTGAACAAAGTAATAATATCTTCGTGTGACAAACACACAGGGGGAGATGTAAAGTCCAAAAATACTATTCTAAGTGAGAACCAAAAACAGAGGCATTACGCTGGGAGATGAAATGTCCAAACTAACTAACAGAGGCAATACGCTGGGAGATGAAATGTCCAAACTAACTAACAGAGGCAATACGCTGGGAGATGAAATGTCCAAACTAACTAACAGAGGCAATACGCTGGGAGAGTGACATCTCAATCAAAACTCACCCAGGCGTATGCGTAAAGGTACAGGAACAGCAGCGGGAACGGGGGCAAGAGGCATTACGCTGAGTGAGTGACATCACAATCAAAACTCACCCAGGCGTATGCGTAAAGGTAAAGGGGCAGCAGCGGGAACGGGGGGCAAGGGCACTACGCTGAGTGAGTGACATCACAATCAAAACTCACCCAGGACGTATGCGTAAAGGTACGGGGACAGCAGCGGGAACGGGGGCAAGGGCACTACGCTGAGTGAGTGACATCACAATCAAAACTCACCCAGGACGTATGCGTAAAGGTACGGGGACAGCAGCGGGAACGGGGGCAAGGGCACTACGCTGGGTGAGTGACATCACAATCAAAACTCACCCAGGCGCATGCGTAATGGTACAGGGACAGCAACGGGAACGAAGGCATCGCCACCGGGGCGGCTGGCTGTCCGAGCCGAGGGAGAGAGTGCTGGAACAGTGGCGGTGACGAGGGCATCGTCCACCGGGTAGCCGCTGTCGGAGCCGAGGAACAGAGTGCTGGAACAGTGGCGGTGACGAGGGCATCGTCCACCGGGTAGCCGCTGTCGGAGCCGAGGAACAGAGTGCGCGCCACACCTTGGTGTGCGCGTCGGAACAGGGAGCTGGAACAGTGGCGGTGGCGAGGATGTCGTCCACCGGGTAGCCACTGTCGGAGCCGAGGAACAGAGTGCGCGCCACACCTTGGTGTGCGCGTCGGAACAGTGGCGGTGGCGAGGATGTCGTCCACCGGGTAGCCGCTGTCGGAGCCGAGGAACAGAGTGCGCGCCACACCTTGGTGTGCGCGTCGGAACAGAGAGACGCCTCGGGGTGCGTCTGCGAGGAGGAGTGCGCCAAGCACGAAGGTCTGGAAGATGCGCTCCAGCGCGCTGGTCTGGGGAGCGTGCCAAGCTCGAAGGTCTAGGAGATGCGCGTTGCGCGCCGGTCTGGAGAGCGTGCCAAGCTCGAGGGTTCTTGGAAGATGCGCGTTGCGCGCCGGTCTGGAGAGCGTGCCAAGCTCGAGGGTTCTTGGAAGATGCGCGTTGCGCGCTGGTCTGGAGAGCGAGCCAAGCTCGAGCGTCCTTGGAAGATGCGCGTTGCGCGCTGAGGACTGGAGAGCGTCCAAGCTCGAGGGTTCTTGGAAGATGCGCGTTGCGCGCTGGTCTGGAGAGCGTGCCAAGCTCGAGCGTCCTTGGAAGATGCGCGTAGCGCGCTGAGGACTGGAGAGCGTCTGCGCTGGTCTGGATGTGCGTCAGGACGACAGCTGCGCGGGGGGTCTGAAGTGGATGACTGGGATGCCTCCCGTGGAAGACTAGGGAGCGCAGACCAGTCCCACTCTCAGGCAACGGCGACAGCAGGCGAAGGCTGGAGCAAAACATCTCGACGCAGGAGAATGGAACAGCATAGGCAGACGGAGGATCTCCCGAAAGAGTCTAGATGTTTAGAGAATATGACTCGGCAAGTATACAACACGACCCCACGCCAAAACGAGGGGAAGCGCCCTGGTATTTAAAGCCCACAGGGGGACTAATTAGCCTGCCACCACAGGTGCGAGAGATAATAGAATATCAAACAGGTGTGGCCACTAAGGGTAAAGAACGAGAGGGTGGGGGCTAGAGAGAGTGAGTAGGGAATTCCTAACAGTAGGCTTAAAGAAGACAGAGAATAGGGAATTCCTAACAGTAGGCTTAAAGAAGACAGAGAAAAGGTAGTGAGCAGCGGGCAAAACCTCACAAAAGCAGCTAAAAAAATACACATTAGAGAAATACAGAAATGAGTAATGAGGATAAACAAAGTTATGTTATATTGTGTTATGTAGTGCTGTACTATATTCACTGCTGTCAAGTGAATCAAGTTATTTAAATATATATATATTTTTTATATTTAAGTATATTCTATATTGTAATATACTAAATTATGTTATATCTAGTCAAATTAATGGAAGAACAAACATAAATGTAAGGGGGTAGGGATCAATAAGCTTAGCTTCCCTCTACTCCTTTTTTGGACATGTCTGCTAACCAAACACATTGCTCTTGACCTTTGGTTTATAATTCCTTTTTATTTAGTTTTTTTTTTAATGTTTTTTTAATTTGTTGTTATGATTGTTTGGTTTGACGGAACAAGACACCGTGATTTGTTTGGAGAAATATTGAGAAGTACATGTTAAAAAATAAACTTTTCATTCATTCATTCATTCATTCATATCTCTTGATGCTATATCTTTGTGGCAAATATCCTAATCAAACTGTGAACAACCTTCCAGACTGAAAAAACAGTAGGTCATGAGGTGGCTGGTTCTCGGAGGCTATAGACCTGGGGCGAGAACACAGCCCCAGATGGTCTGAGCTCAGCCCCAAACCTTGTCAACTCCTAGAACTGCGTTTGTCCTTACCTTGTGTTCCTGGATACAGACCAGAACATTCTGACTGTCCTTACCCTGTGTTTCTAAATATAGACCAGAACATTCTGACTGTCCTTGCCTTATGTTTCTAAATATAGACCAGACCATTCTGACTGGCCTTACCATGTGTTTGTAGATATAGACGAGAAGATTCTGACTGTCCTTACCTTGTGTTTCTAAATATAGACCAGACCATTCTGACTGTCCTTACCTTGTGTTTCTAAATACAGACCAGACCATTCTGACTGTCCTTACCTTGTGTTTGTGGATATAGACCAGACCATTCTGACTGTCCTTACCTTGTGTTTGTGGATATAGACCAGAACATTCTGACTGTCCTTACCTTGTGTTTGTAGATATATACCAGACCATTCTGACTGTCCTTACCTTGTGTTTGTAGATATATACCAGACCATTCTGACTGTCCTTACCTTGTGTTTGTAGATATATACCAGACCATTCTGACTGTCCTTACCTTGTGTTTGTAGATATATACCAGACCATTCTGACTGTCCTTACCTTGTGTTTCTACCTGGATATAGACCAGAACATTCTGACTGTCCTTACCTTGTGTTTGTGTATATAGACCAGACCATTCTGACTGTCCTTACCTTGTGTTTGTGGATATAGACCAGACCATTCTGACTGTCCTTACCTTGTGTTTGTGGATATAGACCAGACCATTCTGACTGTCCTTACCTTGTGTTTCTACCTGGATATAGACTATTACAGCACTACTACAGCACCAGTTGTTATTTTGAGACCAAGTCCTAAATTGGATTTACTTTATCTGGCAGACTGGAACAGATTAATTTGGGATTTCTCTGGGCATTTAGACTGACCAGAGAGTAGAGTGGACACTTCACTGTCGTTAACGTATGGAAATCTATCATACGTCATTTGACTTGTTTGTTAGTCATTTGGGGCATGTATCTGTCAAGGCTGTGCCGTTGTACCGATGGACCCTATGAACCTGTTGACATTAATTAATTCATGTCATATTAATAATTAATTAATGATTAATGTTTTATCTGGCTAAATAAAGGTTTAATAAAAAATAAAAACGTTGACATGTCCTCCAGAAAGAGAAGGGTATGACATAGCGTTCCCTGGGGGAGAGTGACTGCCCCCTGTAGGATAAATACCAGATTAACCCTTTCACCACCACACTACAGACGGTTAATGTGGTAGTGAAAGGGTTAACCTTCTGTAGTGTGGTTGTGAAAGGGTTAACCCTTTTTCGTGTGGCAGTGAAAGGGTTAACCTTCTGTATTGTCGCCGTGAAAGGGTTAACCCTTTGGTAGTGTGGTAATGAAAGGGTTAACACTGGATGCCGTCCGTTGACATCAACACTCCTCTCCAGGCAGCGCGGCGCTGACGGATCAGACGGGGCCGTACTAGAAGTGGGGTAATGAGTGCTGAAGAGCTACAGGTTTAAATTAAAGTATGTGAAAGTTTAGCCCTGCAGCTTCACAGAGTTTGTTTAGAGGCTTGGACTCCTGCCCGGCAACACTCAGAAACATGGAGCATGAAAAGGCCGTCTCAAGGAGGACCGGCCATGTTTGAGAAGTCTTACATCTCCACTACCCCCCCACCCCCCCCCCCCCCCTTAAGTCAACAGCAGCTCGTTTTTCAAGGCTGTTTAACCAACAAGCGTGTCTATACATTCACAAGTTGACACCCTTTGATTTACACAGCCCTGTGCTCACATATTTGAGCAGGAAGAGGAATCGGAGACGCTCCCTTCGGTCAACCTCGGAGCTCAACATGGCCGCAGCTCATCTGGGCGGGGCTGGATAAGATGACTCGTTGAAACGTTGAAGTAAATACCAGGCCTCCGCTGTTGTCTACTCTACTGCCATCTGGAAATGTATCTAATAGATCTACATATCTAATGTATTTAAGTCATGGTCACCAGTCCGGAGTTGACTTTAAGTCATGGTCACCGGTCCGGAGTTGACTTTAAGTCATGGTCACCGGTCCGGAGTTGACTTTACATGGTCACCGGTCCGGAGTTGACTTTAAGTCATGGTCACCGGTCCGGAGTGACTTTAAGTCATGGTCACCGGTCATGGTCACCGGTCCGGAGTGACTTTAAGTCATGGTCACCGGTCCGGAGTTGACTTTAAGTCATGGTCACCGGTCCGGAGTGACTTTAAGTCATGGTCACCGGTCCGGAGTTGACTTTAAGTCATGGTCACCGGTCCGGAGTGACTTTAAGTCATGGTCACCGGTCCGGAGTTGACTTTAAGTCATGGTCACCACTGCGTCATCGAGGCACATGCTGGTCCCGGTCGCAAGCCGCCGAGCAGATACCTTGACTAAATAGAGGCAACAGCACTCAACAGGACATTAGTTGATCGTGAATCCAAATCTGTGACCAGACTCACGTCACGGTGAGAACATCGTGCAGAGTGGGCTTTCTGTTTGATGAAGATGACAGATACGGTGTTAGTCGTTTGCCAATGAATGTTTTATTTAGACATGTTAGATAGATTAGTGGGGGCTGGGAGAGTTGTGTTTCAAGTCTGAGCCACATTCTGTCCCTGTCCAAAAAGATAAATAACTTTTAAAGGTCTCAGTGCTCTCTTGTAGGCTCTCTTGTATTCCTATCTGTCTTTAGAAAAAATACACCTATCCTTAGCTCAACCTTTTCTAACTCTGCCCTAATGCCTACTTATTTGGTTCTCACAGGAAAGCATCCAATGTGTCCCTCAGGGCTAATCTCTCTGAATTATTGGCATGGTCTACACATGTTTACATACTGATAAAGAAAACATTTGATCAGCCTGATTAATGAAATTGGCTCTCTAAACAAAACCTGCCGCTATGTGCATTACGGCCTTCTAACGATCGTGTGCTTAGGTATGAGCGAGCACATTTAGGCCCTCTGCACGGCACATTTGTTCAGAGGCATTCAATGGGAAAACCTGACTGGGCTGCTCTAAGATCCTGAGAAGAGATGGATGGGAGCTGATGTGTGCTGTTTCTCATCCTCCTGAGAGGAAGGCTTGGGTCTAAAGGTCTTTGTTAACAGGGAAATCCTCTTGAACCCTTATGCTGCCTTTTCAGCAGGAAACAGATGGAGTGGGCGTGCGGTATGTATGCCTTCGACGGAGAAAGACCATGGGATTAGGATTCAATAGGGCAACCTGTTGCTCTCCCAACAGACGACGTAGACATTCTAAACACGCCCGAGTTTATTTACGGGGTACACTGGGGTTCAAGCTGTTCCCTGGAAACACAATTCCCGGACATGGCCGGTTAGCCTTTGGGGGAGGTGTTAGTTGGACAATGCCTAAGCTAACCGGCCATGTCCGCTTCCATTCATTGTGCTAAGCTAGGCTAACGTACAGCCAGATAGCTTTCTATTGAACGCTGGAAGCTAATTTCCCAAAATGTTGGCGTGTTCTTTTAAGTTAAAGATCTGATAGAATGTAATGTGTCTTCTTACCTGCCAACTTCAACAAGATTGTTGATTGTTTAAAGGTGCTATAGATAAAATTTTTACATAGAATAATATTTATTTTATTTATTATTATTATATATATATATAAAAAAAAAATACATTCACAGAACTTTTAGAAAGGTGCGGAATAAAAGTATTGCTTCCCCCCCAATGAATTAATTAATTAATAATAAAAAAAATTATTGGCGGGTCCAACGTGAATGTTGTTATTTATATGTCACGTGCATGACATATAATGACATGCTGGTGCTCTAGTGCCGAATGTTCTATAGCACCGTATGTTGGGCCTCAGGGTGAACAGTTCTGTTCAGTCTCCTGTCCAGTCTTAAGTATTTCCAGACTGTTGCCTCTTTCACATGTGTTCTGAAGATGTCCCCCTAGATAACACTTTTGTTGTTATTTTATATGATGAAGTAGCTTAATGGTACCACTTCAATCCTGTAAATATTGGACACAGGCCATCAATTCTAACCTTACTTTACTTTACTAACACAAGCAGCCATTAAGTTCAACCCATAGACAAATGATTTATCTGAGAGGTGTGGGAATATTTTAGACACGGGATAGTCATTATGGCTCAGTGAAGTAGTCCTCTTGTCCGTTTGGACTGCACATGGTTTAGCGATTTAAAATGCCTCCTCACAAATCAAACATACATGTGTTGTGTGTGTGTGCATTAACATTAAAAAAAAAAATGTATCCACTTTTTCTCCTTATTTTCAATTTTTCTCCCATCCCAATTTCGCCTCGCCAATTCTCCCTTCAATTTCCCCCTCCCCTGTCTCGAACGTTGCTAGACCATGCCTCCCACTGGTCGGCTGCAGTGAGGACAAAGCCTTGCATCACGTGTCCCCTCCGGTACACGAGGAGGCGGCTGTCGCATCTTTTCACCTGAACAGCGCAATCTCTCAGTGGCGAGGAGTAACGCGTGGGAGGCTCACGCTGCCCCCGATACTTCCTGATTCTGCTGTACAGGCGCACCAACCGACCTGTAGGAGTCGCTGTCCACAACGTCCAATCCCCACCCACCGGCTTTTCCACCCTCTAACACTGCCAATGTGTGTTAGTACGACGACTGGCCAAGCCGGTAGCAACGCAGAGAGCTGGGCTCGATACCAGCATCTCCTGCGTTAGTGGCGAGCGCCTTGCCCACTGCGCCACTCAGCCGCTGCATTTGCATTTACATTTACATTTTGTCATTTAGCTGATGCTTTTATCCAAAGCGACTTACAAGTTCTGTACGACAAGTCATGTGTGCACAACTGCGCATGAGAGAGAATGAGAGAAGGGGAGTGTAATGTGATTTTATTTATCTATAAAAGTGTCAGCTAAATGACAAAATGTAAATGTAAATGTGTACAACATAGTCTACATGACTACAAAACGTGGAGTTGTACATCCACTGTAATCTTGTGATTATTTGTCACTATGAATAATAATCTTTAGCTATAGCGTGATATGGTCCCACTTTTCTGCGCATCAGCATACATTTCATCATATTTAAGCAATAATACTCAAATGGGAGCGTTACACTATAATATTTAGTCACTGTCATTGCCAAAATATGTCATTGCCAGACATATTTCCACAGTACGTTTCAGTGCTGTTCTGGCACAGGAGACACATCTGGCAGAACCCATTATCATCACCCAAGGGAAACTACTCTCTGGGTTGTTTGTATTTCTCAAATGAGGTCCACCAAATCATCCGACTTGAAACACAACACTCCCAGCCCCCACTAATCTCTCTAACATGTCTAAATAAAACATTCATTGGCAAACGACTAACACCGTATCTGTCATCTTCATCAAACAGAAAGCCCACTCTGCACGATGTTCTCACCATGAGAGTGTAGCTTGTTAGCTTGAAGACGTGTTGTTGATGTTGTTGTTATTGGTCATATGGACGTGGATTTTGAAAACAGCAAGCAGAAGGGGAGGAGAATTCCGACTGAACTAGTCTGCCAATGGGAGGTGTATTAGCGCGGTTAACATCCTGTGTGTGTTAAATCAGTAGTGTGTGCAAATCAGTAGTGTGTACAAATGAGTGTATACAAATCAGTAGTGTATGCAAATCAGTAGTGTGTACAAATCAGTAGTGTGTACAAATCAGATTTGTATGTAAAAATCAGTAGTGTGTACAAATCAGTGTATACAAATCAGTAGCACTCCCCAGTCACAGTTATTTTTTCTTTTTCTTTTTCTCCGCCTGATTTTCTATTTTTCTCCCCATCCCAATTTAGTCGTTATGCCAATTCCCCCCCTCCCCTACCTGGTTGTTGTGCGCATGTTCCTCCTACTGGTCGGTACAAGGGAACCCTGAAGCCTACCACATGCTTCCTCCGACACATGTGGAGACAGCCAGTGGCTCTCTTCTCACCTGGCAGCGAGGACTCTCATTGGTGAAGCGTAACGCGTGGGAGGTCACGCTGCCTTCACCATTTCCTGTCTTTCGCTGAGCAGGCACCCAGACCTGACCTGTAGGCGTCGCTGTCCAGGCCAAACGAGTTAGTATGACGATCGGCCCAAGCCGCAGGCAATGCTGACTCCGGGAGTCGAGGCCGCAGCCTCTTGCATTGGTGACGAGCGTAATCTCCGCTACGCCATCCAACCGCCCCCAGTCACAGTTCTGAGCCAGTCTGACCGCCTGTGGGGGAAAACTGTCCGGTCCTTGAGACTTCGTGCTAGTTTAGAACCAACAGTGACGTAGTAAACAAATCAAGTAAGGAGTGTTAAACAAGACTAGGCAAGCCTAGTTAAGCCGGACCCGGCTACAACACTCACGCATGCATGTTACCAAGGGGATAGTCAGTCAGTTAGGGTCATTCAACATTATAGGCCGGCCCTCCGGGTCCGACAAAAATAATAAAGATATGATGGAGTCCAGATGAGGGAACTATACTGTAAAGCCTAGTGAATGTACCACAGAGGCTAGAGCACAAAGATACATGGAACAAGTATCACAGAGACTAGAACACAAAGATACATGGAACACGTAACACAGGCTAGAGCACAAAGATACATGGAACACGTAACACAGGCTAGAGCACAAAGATACATGGAACACGTAACACAGAGGCTAGAACACAAAGATACATGGAACACGTAACACAGAGGCTAGAGCACAAAGATACATGGAACATGTAACACAGGCTAGAGCACAAAGATACATGGAACACGTAACACAGAGGCTAGAGCACAAAGACACATGGAACAAATGATACAAGTAAGACTAGTAGTAGGGAGAAGCATGGAGACATGGAGACGGGCTGTACCAACGTGGCAAGGCGAGGAGATAAACAATGCCCGTCAGTTCCATTTCAGACCTATTCATTAGCTCGACCACTTACCACCATGGACTGTCTGTTACGTCTGGTATTTCCATACAAAAAGCACTTAGACCCTTATGAGAACGAACAGCTTCTCTAAGAGGCCCGCGGGGCGTAACGTGATACCAGTACCCACTCCTTAGGCTTATCCATACGTACACTCACATTGGTTTAAGTCATTTAGAAGGAAAAGAAGAAAAAAAATGTCACCTCGCTCTCTCTTTCATGTCACGGCTCTTGAGTAAACGCTGGTGGTATCGTGAGGTTGTTACAGGCGATCCATTATAGACGGAGTTTCCACTACAGAGAGGGGAGTTCCCCTGTAATGTAGGCCAGTCTCAAGGCAGCTCTGGGGTGTTTCAACGTGCCCCTGAGTGGACCAAGGAGACACACACACACACACTCACACACACACACACACACACACACACACACACACACACACACACACACACACACACACACACACGCACGCACGCACGCACACGCACACGCACACACACACACACACACACACCCTGACATACACACACTCACACACACACACACACTGACATACACACACACACACACACACACACACACACACACACACACACACACACACACACACACACACTGACATACACACACACACACACTGTCATACACATACACACACATACACACACATGCACACACATGCACACACGCACACATACACGGACACACAGACACGCATACAGTACACACACACACACACACACACACACACACACACACACACACACACACACACACGCACGCACGCACGCACACGCACACGCACACGCACACACACACACACACACACCCTGACATACACACACTCACACACACACACACACTGACATACACACACACACACACACACACACACACACACACACACACACACACACACTGTCATACACATACACACACATACACACACATGCACACACATGCACACACGCACACATACACGGACACACAGACACGCATACAGTACACATACACACATACACGTCACACACCGACACACTCTGACACACTCTGACACACATACACACACATGCACTCACGCACACACAAACACACACACACACACCAGGTCGGGTCGTGGAGCCTTTCCACTGCATTACATTACACCTGCAGTTAAGAGCCGTAAATAAGCGTCTCATTCAGTGTTAGAATTATAAGGTTTCAGGCGTCCCTCTCTCTCTCAATGGGAAGCTCTCTACAGCCCCTCAAGGCACTTCACACAGAGCCGGTTACTGCGGCTTGTTAGCTTTAAGTCAGGCTTTTCTCCTCACAGTGACAAATGAGGAAGGAGAGGGTTGTCAGAAAAATCATTTCATATTGAGGAGAAGGCTGAATGGGGTGGGCGGGGGTTTGTGGGGGGGTTAGTAATTGAAAACTGTTGGCAGCCACCATGTTTTCAACACAAAAATCACTCAAACGTGTCAGGAGTCAGGGGTCAGGTGCGTGATTCTTTGACATGTGTGTGTGTGGAGTTATGAGAGGTGGAGGAGTTTGTGTGTCAGTCAGGGGAACAGGGTCGTGAGAATAGATGGAGGCCGGTGAGGTGGAGAAGCACTCTACTTACCACAGGAAGACTGATGTTTTCCACTGATAGTCCTATTAAGTGTGTTTGCTTCACCCCACGGGCAGAGAGAATGCCACAGAGAGAGGAGGAGAGCTCTGCAGGGGCTGTTCTGTTGTGTTGACGCTATTCCTGAAGCTTTCAGTGTTCCCCCTCTATTCATTAGAACACTACCACCACCACCATTAGAACACTACCACTACAGTTAGAAGTTAGAACACTACCACTACAGTTAGAACACTACAGTTAGAACACTACAGTTAGAACACTACCACTACAGTTAGAATACTACCACTACAGTTAGAAGTTAGAACACTACCACTACAGTTAGAACACTACCTCTACAGTTAGAACACTACAGTTAGAACACTACCACTACAGTTAGAACACTACCTCTACAGTTAGAACACTACAGTTAGAACACTACCACTACAGTTAGAACACTACCTCTACAGTTAGAACACTACAGTTAACAGTTAGCACACTACAGTTAGAAGTTAGAACACTACCTCTACAGTTAGAACACTACAGTTAACAGTTTGAACACTACCACTACAGGTAGAACACTACCACTACAGTTAGAACACTACCACTACAGTTAGAAGTTAGAACACTACCTCTACAGTTAGAACATTAGCTCTACAGTTAGAACACTACAGTTAACAGTTAGCACGGAACTAGGCAAAATCTGCATATGGCTTGCTGATAACAAACTATCATTACACATGGGCAAAACAGAGTCCATTCTCTTCGGTTCAAATAACAAACTCAGCAAGACCGACGGCTTCTCAGTCACAGTGGGTGACAATATTGTCACAAGGAAAGACGAAATTACCTACCTGGGTTCCATCCTAGAGGCAAATCTCTCCTGTGACAAAATGGCATCCAATGTAATAAAAAAAGTCAACCAACGAACTAGATTCTTGTACCGGATCTCCTCTCTGGTAAACAAGAATACCCTGAAGACTCTGGCAGGAGCACTCATTCAAGGGTACTATGACTATGCGTGCACCTCATGGTACCAAAGCACCTCAAAGGCGCTTAAAACAAAATGACAAACATCACAAAACAAACTGGTCAGACTACTACTTGACCTGAACCCCAGAACCCACCTCACCCCTGCCCACTTTGACAACCTAGGATGGCTTAGAGTAGACGACAGAGTACAGCAACTTGCAATGGGCCTGGTCTACAAGATACACTATACGACCGGGGTGCCCATGTACATGTCAAAATACTTCCCAAAGGTCAGTGAATACCACAACCACTACACCAGAGGAAGCTCAACAAATCATGTTAAACCCAGATTCGGCTCAAACAAGGGACTAAACACGTTTGGCAATTATGCCACAACAATGTGGAACGCCCTACCCAAAGCTGTAAAGGAATGTGAATCCCTGCCCACATTCAAAACCGCTCTTAAAGAGCACCTACGGGAGGCTGCAATTCGAAACTGGCCACCGTAAATGCCCAAAACCCCCACCACCTCCTAATAGACAGTCTCCTCCCCACCGCATGTATATATTCCCTCCCCGCCGTATGTATATTTCCCTCCCACCCACCCACCCCCTCCTAATGTACAGTCCCCTCCCCATCATATGTATATACTCTGTCTAGGATCTAGGGGTAACAGTACTGTATATTTGAATACCGCTTATGTCACAAATGTATCAGTACTAAAATAATACCTATATGTCCCTATGCCATAAATGTCATGTATGTTGTGTATGTCATAAATGTCTATATGAATTGAAAATGGGGGACCCTGATGGAAACAAGACAAAGGTTTTTCTCAGGTCTGCATCCCCTTAACAATTGTATGTATTGAGCCGTACTGTATTGTACCCATTCTGCAATCTGTTAAATAAAGTTTTCATTCATTCATTCATTCATTCATTCATTCATTCATTCATTCATTCATTCATTCATTCATTCATTCATTCATTCATTCATTCATCATTCATTCATTCAGAACACTACAGTTAGAACACTACCTCTACAGTTAGAACACTACAGTTAGAACACTACAGTTAGAACACTACAGTTAGAACACTACCTCTACAGTTAGAACACTACAGTTAGAACACTACCACTACAGTTAGAACACTACCTCTACAGTTAGAACACTACAGTTAGAACACTACCTCTACAGTTAGAACACTACAGTTAGAACACTACCACTACAGTTAGAACACTACCTCTACAGTTAGAACACTACAGTTAACAGTTAGCACACTACAGTTAACAGTTAGAACACTACCACTACAGTTAGAACACTACAGTTAACAGTTAGCACACTACAGTTAACAGTTTGAACACTACCACTACAGTTAGAACACTACAGTTAGAACACTACCACTACAGTTAGAACACTACCTCTACAGTTAGAACACTACAGTTAACAGTTTGAACACTACCACTACAGTTAGAACACTACCTCTACAGTTAGAACACTACAGTTAGAACACTACCACTACAGTTAGAACACTACCTCTACAGTTAGAACACTACAGTTAGAACACTACCACTACAGTTAGAACACTACCTCTACAGTTAGAACACTACAGTTAACAGTTTGAACACTACCACTACAGTTAGAACACTACAGTTAGAACACTACCACTACAATTAGAATACTACCACTACAGTTAGAAGTTAGAACACTACCTCTACAGTTAGAACACTACCTCTACAGTTATAACACAACCACTACAGTTAGAACATTAGCTCTACAGTTAGAACACTACAGTTAGAAGTTAGAACACTACCACTACAGTTAGAACACTACCTCTACAGTTAGAACACTACAGTTAGAACACTACCACTACAGTTAGAACACTACCTCTACAGTTAGAACACTACAGTTAGAACACTACCACTACAGTTAGAACACTACATCTACAGTTAGAACACTACAGTTAGAACACTACCACTACAGTTAGAACACTACCTCTACAGTTAGAACACTACAGTTAACAGTTAGCACACTACAGTTAGAAGTTAGAACACTACAGTTAACAGTTAGAACACTACCACTACAGTTAGAACACTACCACTACAGTTAGAAGTTAGAACACTACCTCTACAGTTAGAACACTACCTCTACAGTTAGAACACTACCACTACAGTTAGAACACTACCACTACAGTTAGAAGTTAGAACACTACCTCTACAGTTAGAAGTTAGAACACTACCACTACAGTTAGAACACAACCACTACAGTTAGAACATTAGCTCTACAGTTAGAACACTACAGTTAGAACACTACAGTTAGAACACTACAGTTAGAACACTACCTCTACAGTTAGAACACTACAGTTAGAACACTACCACTACAGTTAGAACACTACCTCTACAGTTAGAAGTTAGAACACTACCACTACAGTTAGAACACTACCTCTACAGTTAGAACACTACAGTTAGAACACTACAGTTAGAACACTATCACTACAGTTAGAACACTACCTCTACAGTTAGAACACTACAGTTAGAACACTACAGTTAGGACACTACAGTTAGAACACTACAGTTATAACACTACAGTTAGAACACTACAGTTAGAACACTACAGTTAGAACACTACAGTTAGAACACTACCACTACAGTTAGAACACTACAGTTAGAACACTACCTCTACAGTTAGAACACTACAGTTAGAACACTACCACTACAGTTAGAACACTACAGTTAGAACACTACCACTACAGTTAGAACACTACCACTACAGTTAGAACACTACAGTTAGAACACTACCACTACAGTTAGAACACTACAGTTAGAACACTACCACTACAGTTAGAATACTACAGTTAGAACACTACAGTTAGAACACTACAGTTAGAACACTACCTCTACAGTTAGAACACTACCTTTACAGTTAGAACACTACAGTTAGAACACTACCACTACATTTAGAACACTACCACTACAGTTAGAACACAACAGTTAGAACACTACCACTACAGTTAGAACAGTTAGAACACTACAGTTAGAACACTACCACTACAGTTAGAACACTACCACTACAGTTAGAACACAACAGTTAGAACACTACCACTACAGTTAGAACAGTTAGAACACTATAGTTAGAACACTAACACTACAGTTAGAACAGTTAGCACACTACAGTTAGAACACTACCACTACAGTTAGAACACTACAGTTAGAACACTAACACTACAGTTAGAACAGTTAGAACACTACAGTTAGAACACTAACACTACAGTTAGAACAGTTAGAACACTACAGTTAGAACACTACCACTACAGTTAGAACACTACAGTTAGAACACTAACACTACAGTTAGAACAGTTAGAACACTACAGTTAGAACACTACCACTACAGTTAGAACACTACAGTTAGAACAGTTAGAACACTACCACTACAGTTACAACACTACAGTTAGAACACTACCACTACAGTTAGAACACTACCACTACAGTTAGAACACTACCACTACAGTTAGAACACTACCTCTACAGTTAGAACACTACCACTACAGTTTGAACACTACCTCTACAGTTAGAACACTACCACTACAGTTTGAACACTACCACTACAGTTAGAACACTACCACTACAGTTAGAACACTACCACTACAGTTAGAACACTACCACTACAGTTTGAACACTACAGTTAGAACACTACAGTTAGAACACTAACACTACAGTTAGAACACTACCTCTACAGTTAGAAGTTAGAACACTACCACTACAGTTTGAACACTACCTCTACAGTTAGAACACTACCTCTACAGTTAGAACACTACCACTACAGTTATAACACTACAGTTAGAACACTACAGTTAGAACACTACCACTACAGTTAGAACACTACCACTACAGTTAGAACACTACCACTACCGTTAGAACACTACCACTACAGTTATAACACTACAGTTAGAACACTACAGTTAGAACACTACCACTACAGTTAGAACACTACCACTACCGTTAGAACACTACCACTACAGTTATAACACTACAGTTAGAACACTACCGTTAGAACACTACCACTACAGTTAGAACACTACCTCTACAGTTAGAACACTACAGTTAGAACACTACCACTACAGTTAGAACACTACCACTACAGTTAGAACACTACCTCTACAGTTAGAACACTACAGTTAGAACACTACCACTACAGTTAGAACACTACCACTACAGTTAGAACACTACAGTTAGAACACTACCACTACAGTCAGAACACTACCACTACAGTCAGAACACTACCACTACAGTTAGAACACTACCACTACAGTCAGAACACTACCACTACAGTTAGAACACTACCACCACAGCTGGATAAAATATGAAATTGCACAAAACATTACAAATTAGCACAATGTCCTTCAAAAAGCACAATCATAGCCCCAGTGCTTAGAATTAGTGCTTTAATCAATACTCATGTATCCAAATATGATACTGTTCCAGGGTTCCAACCTGCACTAGCACCAGAACTAAGAGCAACAAGGATGGATGTTGAACAGCGTTACCACTGCTACTAACATATTACATGCTGCTCTACCTTTATAGACAGAGATCTATATTTCAGCAAATATCAAAGCAAATGGAT
This sequence comes from Notolepis coatsorum, assembly GCF_963971535.1. Taxonomy (NCBI): domain Eukaryota; kingdom Metazoa; phylum Chordata; class Actinopteri; order Aulopiformes; family Paralepididae; genus Notolepis; species Notolepis coatsorum. The sequence continues at coordinate 22,993,014 of NC_140183.1, read as the reverse complement.
CCTTTCCAGACTGTCTTGACACATTGTTTACATTTTTCGAAACAACTGTGACGGCATTTGGACCGGCATCTCTGAACATGTGTTGGCCGCGTGTCTGCCCGCCTGTTCTGCCTGTTCTCTCAGCAATCAGACGTGGTTTCCTGGCGCAGTTTTCAGAGGAACCCCTGATTGAGCTATTTTCAAACCAAAGCCACACCGATGATTAGATTTCCCAAAGCACGTCCTCAACCTAAACATAACCAGATATCGAGCGTCCAGGGCTGCAGACGGAGAGAGCATTCACCAGGTCAGGGAAATCACTTCTGCTGCAGGGAAGGGATGGCATGGTGTTATCACAAGCATTATCACAAGCAGTTATACAATATGTCAAGCGTGATATATATCTTTTCTTTTTGGCTTTTTTTTAAGTTTTCCAGATACAAAATTGTCCTAGATGTGAAGAGGCTTCTGTGTGAATGTGTTCCCATTGATTTCATTATGTCATCCAAGTCAAATTATGCATCTCTTATTGTTCAGAATTGTGATGTGTCCATTCCTGAATAGCTATTTGATCAGATTATCTGGTCAGTGAGCTTCACTCAGGCTTCATGCGTGACTATAGACTACAGTATGTACTACAGTATGCACTAGGCTATATCATGCTGCAGCATCAGGGCTGGGATCATATTGAGACGGATCGCCTGCTTCTGTCGCCACCACTTCCACTTAATGACTGAACGCCTGTAGGATTTATATGGTGCTGGATGACTCAAATGACCCGGTGGAACAATGGCTCCAGTGATGCCATTGGAACCAGGAAATGTACCCCGTGAAGCCTGTGGACCTTGATATGTAGTAGCTCAAAATAGATATAGTTTTAGTTTACCAGTGTGCTCCACTGAAACCCAGGAACATCCATGGGCAGAGTGTGTAGGTGACCCCTGCCAGGGATCCAGAGAACCCCACCCTGAGAGAGATATCCCACCTCACACTGCAGTAGTGTTGTCACGATACTGGAATTTCGACTTCGATACGATACCTTGAAAAGTATCGATACTTCGATACCATTTCGATACCCAAAAAGAAAAAAAAAATATATATATATATATATATATATATATATTTTTTTTAAAACAAATTTAGCTTTTGTTGCTGGTTGATTCTCCTCAGCTTCGAGTCTGGTACTATAAGAGAAGATAAATATAACACTTTTAAAACCCTTTGTTTATCTTTAGATCACACATTTAAAAATAACTGTTCATCTCACTTCAATCATTTTTATTGCAAATGCAGAACATGGTATTTTCTCAATCAGACAGATGTAAACACTGTAATCTGTGTTGCATGTACCTCACAAACTGAACAGTTAGTAACAGTTTTTATTTAAAGATAACGAGAGCAAGCGAGAGAGAGAGAGAGAGAGAGAGAGAGAGAGAGAGAGAGAGAGAGAGAGAGAGAGAGAGAGAGAGGTATCGGTAGATAGAGAGAGAGAGAGAGGTAGCGGTAGATAGAGAGAGAGAGAGAGAGGTAGCGGTAGATGGAGAGAGACAGAGAGAGAGAGAGAGGCTATGCTCGGAGCATTTTAGTAATGTTACATTTTCAACAAGATTGCTGCTATTTAAACACGGGGTAACGTTAACCTTATGTCGACTGTAGTATTGTATGACCTCGACATAACGTTTACACGTTAACGTTACTCCGTTTCCATGCAGTATTTATAACGGTGGCCAGCTAAGCTAAGGGAGCTAACTGCTAGCAGTAGCTAACGTTAGCTGGTAGCTGTAACGTTACAACGAATCAGCTGTTGATATTATGCGCCATCAGTAGACAACGTATCATGTATTAAACTAGAGTTAATGGTTTAATGCTTCAGTCACAGTGACGTTGAAAGAGCAGCTGTCACGAACCTCTTTAATTTCTTTATGGAGATCCGCGCTGGCACTGCTTTGTAACACCGCTTGCAAATAGCATTGGGGAAGCTTTAGCTTGTCCTTCGTTGTTTACTTCAAACCCGAAGTACCTCCAAACAGCACTTCTGCTGTTTTCTTTATCCACAAGCACAAGTTGCGGAGGCTCTGCATTTGCCATCATTTTCTGCTAAAAGCTCTTGTTTACAAATACAAACTGAAGACTGCTCTGTGAGGGGGAGGGCTGGACTCGGAGCAGGCGGAACAGCGCGTCAACAACTTGCTGTAGAACACTCGCCAGCTGGTACCGATACTGCAGAAAGTATCTGTATTTCGGGAAATGAGTATCGAAGCAGTTTTAAATATTCAGTATCGATATGTATCGATACTTCGATATTTTTGACAACACTACACTGCAGTAGAGAACCCCACCGTGAGAGAGATATCCCACCATGAGAGAGATATCCCACCTCACTCTGCAGCAGAGAACCCCACCGTGAGAGAGATATCCCACCTCACACTGCAGTAGAGAACCCCACCCTGAGAGAGATATCCCACCTCACACTGCAGTAGAGAACCCCACCCTGAGAGAGATATCCCACCTCACACTGCAGTAGAGAACCCCACCCTGAGAGAGATATCCCACCTCACACTGCAGTAGAGAACCCCACCCTGAGAGAGATATCCCACCTCACACTGCAGTAGAGAACCCCACCCTGAGAGAGATATCCCACCTCACACTGCAGTAGAGAACCCCACCCTGAGAGAGATATCCCACCTCACACTGCAGTAGAGAACCCCACCGTGAGAGAGATATCCCACCGTGAGAGAGATATCCCACCTCACACTGCAGTAGAGAACCCCACCGTGAGAGAGATATCCCACAGTGAGAGAGATATCCCACCTCACACTGCAGTAGAAAACCCCACCCTGAGAGAGATATCCCACCGTGAGAGAGATATCCCACCGTGAGAGAGATATCCCACCGTGAGAGAGATATCCCACCTCACACTGCAGTAGAGAACCCCACCGTGAGAGAGATATCCCACCGTGAGAGAGATATCCCACCTCACACTGCAGCAGAGAACCCCACCGTGAGAGAGATATCCCACCTCACACTGCAGTAGAGAACCCCACCGTGAGAGAGATATCCCACCGTGAGAGAGATATCCCACCTCAGACTGCAGCAGAGAACCCCACCGTGAGAGCGATACATTGGTACATCTTAAGGTAAAGGCATTTGCCTCCATTATGAAGTTTAAATTGAATATATGTAATATATGTACGTATTTGTAATACGTACACATTGTACATTTTCATAAATACGTCAATATATTACGGCTTATGGCTATAACATAACGTGCACAATAATAATGTACCTTTTTCCTGTGGCTGATTAGTACTTTATTTACACATTTTAAGCGAGATCGGGCTGGTGAGAGAGATATCCCACCTCATACTGCAGCATCCAACTGGATGATTGACAGCAGCTAGCGGGTGGCCGTACACTCCTACACACACACACACACACACGCACACACACACACACACACGCGCACACACGCACACACGCACGCACGCACGCACGCACGCACGCACGCACGCACGCACGCACACACACACACACACACACACACACACACACACACACACACACACACACACACACACATTCTCTCTCTCTCCCAGGGCGCACTATTAGGAAGTGAAAACCGAGGGGGAAAGAGGATTTATGTCAGCATGAGGAGGTCTGAGCGTCTATACGGAAGGAGGTCATGGCTACGGGTGAATGGTTTGAGATGGGGGGGGGTGGGCAGTATTTGTTTTGGACCAGTACCAGGCCCGCGCCGCTCCGTCAGCTCCATTGATGGTCCCTGTGTATGTTTTAAGGATCAAACACACAGGGGTGGGAAGGAGGTGGCGCTGAGGCAAGAACACACACACATGCATGCACACATTGATACAAACATTGGCGCGAGTGAATGAATGAATGTATGAATGAATGCCCACATTCATGCTCTCCTCTCAGTCTCTCTCCCACTCTCTTTCCCTCTCTGCCCCCCCATCTCTCTCTTTCCCTCCCCATCTTCCTTCTTTATCCCTCTCCCATTCTGCCTTCTCTCTCTCTCCCTCCCCCATTCACTTTTCTCTCTCTCTCTCTCTCTCTCTCTCTCTCTCTCTCTCTCTCTCTCTCTCTCTCTCTCTCTCTCTCTCTCTCTCTCCCCCCATCTCTCTCTCTCCCCCATCTCTCTCTCTCTCTCTCTCTCTCTCTCTCTCTCTCTCCCTCTCTCTCTCTCTCTCTCTCTCCCTCTCTCCTCCAACACAGAGACAGTTGACAGCCCAGTGTGTCTGACTTTCACAGTTTCCGTCTGCGTTGGTTGTTAGACTGTGCTGGTCTCTTGGCTCTTGTGAGGGCACATGTAGCATAGTGTCACAGGATCGTTAGGCCGTCTCTTCTGAGGAGCGGAAGCCAGTAAAAGAGTTCTAACACCTGCTCTCCCGTATCCCCTCCTCCCTTCTGCTATGTTCATTTCCTCTGCCTCTCACTCTCTCTCTTTCTCTCTCCCTCTCCTACATTCCCTCCTTCTTTCTGCTATGTTCATTTCCTCTCTCCCTCTCTCCCTCTTTCTCCCTCTCCTACAACCCCTACTCCTTTCATTCTCCCACCACGTTCATCTCACTCCACCTCTCTCCCCCTCTCTCTCTCTCTCTCTCTCTCTCTCTCTCTCTCTCTCTCTCTCTCTCTCTCTCTCTCTCTCTCTCTCTCTCTCTCTCTCTCTCTCTCTCTCTCTCTCTCTCTCTCTCTCTCTCTCTCTCTCTCTCACCTGCCTCTCTTCCCCACATACTCCCTTCCCTCCCTGTTGTTCCTTCCTCCTTGCCTCCCACCTCTCCGGCACTGCCAATTAAGAAACATCCTGTAGTAAAGTTTATCATTCATCTGTCTAGTCCTGAACTAGCTGTTGCCACCTACTGTACTACCACAGCCTGGTTAAAACACTGATAGAACAGCCCTTAACTAGCTGTTACCACCTACTCTACTGTACTACCACAGCATGGTTAAAACACTGATAGAACAGCCCTTAACTAGCTGTTACCACCTACTCTACTGTACTACCACAGCATGGTTAAAACACTGATAGAACAGCCCTTAACTAGCTGTTACCACCTACTGTACTACCACAGCCTGGTTAAAACACTGATAGAACAGCCCTTAACTAGCTGTTACCACCTACTCTACTGTACTACCACAGCATGGTTAAAACACTGATAGAACAGCCCTTAACTAGCTGTTACCACCTACTGTACTACCACAGCCTGGTTAAAACACTGATAGAACAGCCCTTAACTAGCTGTTACCACCTACTCTACTGTACTACCACAGCATGGTTAAAACACTGATAGAACAGCCCTTAACTAGCTGTTACCACCTACTGTACTACCACAGCCTGGTTAAAACACTGATAGAACAGCCCTTAACTAGCTGTTACCACCTACTCTACTGTACTACCACAGCATGGTTAAAACACTGATAGAACAGCCCTTAACTAGCTGTTACCACCTACTGTACTACCACAGCCTGGTTAAAACACTGATAGAACAGCCCTTAACTAGCTGTTACCACCTACTGTACTACCACAGCCTGGTTAAAACACTGATAGAACAGCCCTTAACTAGCTGTTACCACCTACTGTACTACCACAGCCTGGTTAAAACACTGATAGAACAGCCCTTAACTAGCTGTTACCACCTACTACCACAACCTGCAGGGCTCCAGAGTGTAACTGTTTTGGTCGCACTGTGCACCCAAAAATCAGTATTTGAATTTTAATATATTGAATATGCACACGCATGCAAGTATAAGATGGCTTCAGTCTCCTCTAAGGCCAGTGTATTCTGGATATCCCTTCTCTCTCTCTCTCTCTCTCTCTCTCTCTCTCTCTCTCTCTCTCTCTCTCTCTCTCTCTCTCTCTCTCTCTCTCTCTCTCTGATCTCTCCCTCTCTTAATCCTGACTATGATAACTCTGGGATAAGTCTGTTGTTCCGTGGTGCTGGCCCCTCCCCCTCCTCAGAACCAGGCCAGTTCCAGGCCTCCTGTTGTTTTCACAGCGTCTAGACACACATGCCACTGTTAATCAACCCAGAGAATAATGTGTGTCTCTGTTCCACTGAACAATGTGTTACTCCGCCTCCCCTTCTCTTATGAAACTAGAAAGGTGCGCTCTTTAGAGCGCAAATCTCCACCAGGTGACAGCCACCTATTTATTCTGTAAGGGGCGGGGCAGGCATAGACCAACGAAATCAGATCTCCCCGCATTATTACACTATTATTACACTATTACACTAGCACACTATTGCACTATTACATATGTTACACTATTGCACTATTACACTATTACACACTATTACACTATGACCTTATTGCACACTACTACACACTATTACACTATTAGACACTATTACAGTATTTCACAGTATTACACTAATACAGTATTACATTTACACTTACTCATTTAGCTGATGCTTTTATCCAAAGTGACTTGCAAGTTGTGAACAACAAGTCAGCAGGAAGGGTTCACCTCTGGCAGCTAAGGGTGACAAAGGGTCAGTGGCATTTGCCTCCCTCTTTTTTCCGTTTTTCTCCCATCCCAATGTTAGTTGTTATGCCAATTCCCAATCCCCTTCCTGGTCGTTGCGCACTCTAACCCCTACCGTCGGTCCGGGAGGGCAGAGACTATCACATGCTTCCTCCGACACATGTGTACCCAGCCCACTGCTTTTTTTCACCTGGCAGCACAGACTCTCACTGGGAGAGTGTAACGTGTGGAAGGTCACACTACCTCTCTTAGATCCTCCCCTTGCTGTGCAGGCGTCCCCGACCGAACTGTAGGAGTCGCCGTTTACAACGACCAGGACCCACCCTCGCCGGGTTCCCACCCGCTAACACTGCCAATTGTGTCAGTATGGACGGCCGACCAACCCGGAAGCACCACAGCTGGATTCGATCCCACTGTCTCTGTGGTGGTAGACAGACGCTTAGTCCGCTGCACTACCCGGCCGCCCTAAATAGTGTTAATCTTGAGTGTAGTACAGACAGTAAGAAGTAGTATTTAAAAAAAAATATATATATATATTGTTTGAAGAGGTGTGTTTTTAGTTGACAGCAGAAAATTGGATGTGTTACAGCTGTCCTGACTGTGGTGGGGAGTTCCTTCCACCATTGTGGAGCGAGGTCCGAGACTAGCCTGTTTCTCTTTGATGACCCCCCAGGAGCCCGAATAGGAGGTGTCTTGGGGGGGTGTATTTAGAGACCATTGACTGCATGTAGGAGGGAGCCGTTTCCCTCTCTGCACTGTATGCCAGGTCAAGGACCTTGATGTGGATTTGTGTGGCAATGGGAAGCCAGTGCAGTAAAGTGGGCTGACTTTGATAGATGAGTTGAAGTGGTGGTAGCCAGTAAACCAGCTAGCAGTGCATTGCAGTGGTTGAGGTATTACACACTATTACAAACAATTACACTATTGGGTGGAATAAACCTTTAAAACTATTTGGGTCGAGTAAACCTTGAAAACTTTAGGTTTATTGACACCTCCCATAAGATTCACAAGATATGACCATTTTAATGGACAATGATAAAAAATAACGAATTAATCAATGTTTTCAATGCATAGGTATATCAATAGGTTCACTATGGCATGTTGTAAACAGGTGCCAGAGAGCTGATTACTACTGAACCGGTGGAGTACTGCCCTCTTGCCTGTAACTTAATTCTGGATATGTATTTCAATGGACAATGATGGACATTTATTCAAATAAAATACTTGTCTATATATTCTCCCTGTCTTCTGTTCCCAATGTCATTGTTTTTATGTATTTTACTATAATTTATCTGATTTAATTTAATTCGTTATGGCTTATTTAAATTGTTATCATTATTGTTATTGTATTTGATAAAACATTTGATAAAAAAAAATTAAGAAAATACTTGTCGTTGAACGATATATTCCAGAAAAAGATTCCAGAATCCAGGGCCCTCATTCATCAATAGTGTGCGTAGAACATTTCTATTTCCACACGTAAGCACGGAATGTAGAACTAGTGTACGCACAGGGAAGTCGGGATTCATCACACTGTGCGTACGCAGGCTCTATGCCCCTCCGTGTTGATGAATACCACTTTGTTCTACCGTCAATGCTCGTGCATGATTATCCATATATGGTCATGAAAATGAGGAAACACCCCCCATGGGATGTGAAATAATGGACTGACCCGAGCGGAACCCTGAGAAACTCCACGAAGATTGTTCACTGCTGTCGAACCAAGAAGACACTATCGTGTATTATGGGATAAATAATAAAAGGCGGACTTGTAAACGGTGATGTCAGATATCAACGGCTCCCTAAGACCATTGCTGCAATTCTGCCTGGACAGCTCAGAATACTAATAAAGACCGTTCGTTGACCACTGTTTGGCGTTGGTTGTGTGTCATTATAACCGTGCTGTAATATGAATGCCTTTATTAGTTGTGTTCGATTGGCTATATGATTTTTAGAGGCATCTATTTTGTTGTCGGCTAATAAAGACCGCGCTGGAATATGACTGCCTTTTCCCGTGTTGTTTGATTGATACCCAGGGATTAAAGTTCTCCTCAATTCTATTCCAAATCGCGATGGATCTCCCGTCAATTTTCTACCTGCTGCATATGATTTCTAGAGGCATACTACAATCTATTTTGATGTCAGTATTGGGTAGCCTATATAAACAATAATAGAGAGCATATACAAGAACAATGAATCTCACTGCATGTATGATGTAGGCATGCCTTTCAATACATGAACTTGAATTCCATCATGTTTGTGTGCGGGACTCACAAGGCTGTTGTCACAATGGGTGGTACCGGTACAGTAATAATTACAGTCCACACAATATCACGATCCATGCCATAGCCTATGTTCTATTAGGACATGATCTGTGACGACAAATGTTCTAGAATGTTTGATTAAGATATCATACTCTGACAGCATGCCTATGAGCAACAAAAACGCGAACTTGAATCCCATCATATACATAGTCTGTCCACTATCTGCATGGTGTCATTGCAATGCGTTTTCTATTCTTTCTTATACAGTAAAAAGGGGGAAGAACACTATATTCATATGACTTATTCTGCTTACAGCTTCGAAATTCCACTTGTTTCGTTTAACGTAAAGCCTTTTTAATATAATCAAAACGTTCCCGTGTTTCGGCGGTCTGTGCGCAAAATAATAACGAGTTGAGCTTTATGATTTATGATGAATTGAAAATGGGGGACCCTGATGTAAACAAGACGAAAGTTGGTCTGCATCCCCAATTAACAATTGTATGTACTGAGCTGTACTGTACTGTACCCATTCTGCAATCTGTTAATAAACTTTTCAATCAATCAATCAATCAAGCTACGCGGAGCGCAGTCAGTCAGTAGCCTACACCCCGTATATTCCGATAACGCTATATAAACCATGCTGCATTCATTCTGAGAGAAAGATCTATTATTCCAAATGCTATTTATAGGGTTTTGACCATAATTACACTACTGTTGCTATTTTACAATGAACTATAATGAACTACGGTTCGTACAGAACATGCCAGTGTTATTATGCACAGAAGCTCATTTCCTTGTTGTAATAATATATTCTACCACTGGGCGTCAGGTAAGTGTGGTCTGACCTGTGCGTAGATGTAAGCACGGAGTCAAGTTCAAATCGAAATTGATGAATCCCACTCTTTGCTTAGAAATGATCGTACGCACAGGGTAAGCACAGATCTGTGCGTAGAACACGTTGATGAATGAGGGCCCAGGTCTGCTGTGAGCCTATGAGCCACGGCTCATCCAAATCAGCCCTGTAGTTTGTGAGATTAGCTGCGGACAGATCACGGACTCGCGCACAGACGGACACACACAATTTTACAGCAGCCGCTGGCACATGGCTGACTGACTGCTCTGGATTATATTTTATCAGAGTGTTTGTTTGTGGTGTGTAGTTTGTAGAGTATTGTGTAGTGCAGGGGTCAGCAACCTTTTTGACATGGAGTGCCTGTTTGAAATATAGTTGTAACTAGTGTGCCTCAACAATATTCCATGCATCGTAAATTTTTTTCTTCTCATAATCAGGTATTTTTTATGATCATTTTTACATTATTACATCATTATTGTTATTGTTATTATTAACAATATTATTATGATGGTTGTATCAACCCTAAATCTGAGTGGGGGGGGGGGGGGGGGGAATGCAATGCAGACAAACAGCTGCATACAGTGCGACCATGTCACTCACATTTGCCCATTCATTTTTGGACACATCACACACCGGTGTGTGTACTGTACGTGTGCTGTCATAGCTCCACCTACAGGCCTAATGGAGAACACCAGGAGAACACCAGGATGTGAATGGAGGGTGAATGTTAGGACAGCCGAATGTTAGGACAGCCGAATCACGTCCAATCTTTCGCCGTCGACTAAAGACGCACTTCTTCAACCATTATCTGAATTAAAAAAAAAAAAAAAAAAAAAAATCTAACCCTAACTAACCGTACTGTCATGCACTTGTCCTAATAAACTAACCTACACTGTAGCACTCAACACTTTGATGAACATTGTTGCTCAGCTGATAGAGTTGTGCCCTTCCTGATGGCTTGTCGTACAGAACTTGTAAGTCGCTTTGGATAAAAGCGTCAGCTAAATGACTAAATGTAAAATGTAAATGTAATGTGAGGTATATCGTGTAAATAAGTTTTGATTGATCGCAAGACTACACTGTAAAAAAAAATATAATAATAAGTTACCAAAACTTACAAATATTGAGTTCAGTTACTGTGCATTAAGGTTTTCAGTTTTCAATCCATAATAAGTTAACAGAAAAATAAGTACACAACCACATTATTTCAACCTAATAAAACTATGTTTATTGTCATTGTTTTAAGAACACAAGTTGACTTGGTAATACTCACATTTTGAGTAAAAAAAATTGCTTTTAACATGTGCAATGTTCAATGAAATAGACAAATAAATAATAAAATGTGTTGATTAATCCCACTGGTCACAATGGTGACCGTAATAATGTTTTTGTTATAAGGCTCTGCAAATGTTACTGAATGATGTAGCAATGTATTTCCAGCTAAATTGAAATAATAAACAAATAAAGGGTCTCAATTAAATATGTGGTAGTAAAAAGAACCTGTGGGAGGATTTCAACAAGATGCGACAACAGTGCAAAATATTTCACTATAATATTTCAAAGCAAAAAAAGAAAAAAAAATGTATATATATTTTTATTTTATTTTTTATTTTATTTTTTTACTGCTGCCCCCTCTGCCTATGCAAATGCCTAGGGTTGCCTACCCCTGGTGTAGTGTGTCCATGTGTGTGTGTGAGTGTGTGAGTGTGTGTGCGTGCATGTGTGTGTGTTGTTTAAAAACAATAAGAAGGGTATATGAGTCAGCCTCTGTCAGCCGTTAGCCTGTAGTATGTAGCTTATAAACAGTAGACAGGGTATATGAGTCAGTCTGTCAGCCGTTAGCCTGTAGTATGTAGTTTATAAACAGTAGACAGGGTATATGAGTCAGTCTGTCAGCCGTTAGCCTGTAGTATGTTGTTTATAAACAGTAGACAGGGTATATGAGTCAGTCTGTCAGCCGTTAGCCTGTAGTATGTTGTTTATAAACAGTAGACAGGGTATATGAGTCAGTCTGTCAGCCGTTAGCCTGTAGTATGTTGTTTGTAAACAGTAGACAGGGTATATGAGTCAGTCTCTGTCAGCCGTTAGCCTGTAGTATGTTGTTTATAAACAGTAGACAGGGTATATGAGTCAGCCTCTGTCAGCCGTTAGCCTGTAGTATGTAGTTTATAAACAGTAGACAGGGTATATGAGTCAGTCTGTCAGCCGTTAGCCTGTAGTATGTTGTTTATAAACAGTAGACAGGGTATATGAGTCAGCCTCTGTCAGCCGTTAGCCTGTAGTATGTAGTTTATAAACAGTAGACAGGGTATATGAGTCAGCCTCTGTCAGCCGTTAGCCTGTAGTATGTAGTTTATAAACAGTAGACAGGGTATATGAGTCAGTCTGTGAGCCGTTAGCCTGTAGTATGTAGTTTATAAACAGTAGACAGGGTATATGAGTCAGCCTCTGTCAGCCGTTAGCCTGTAGTATGTTGTTTGTAAACAGTAGACAGGGTATATGAGTCAGTCTGTCAGCCGTTAGCCTGTAGTATGTAGTTTATAAACAGTAGACAGGGTATATGAGTCATACTGTATCTCAACATACTGTATCAACATACTGCATCTAACATAATGTATCAACATACTGCATCTCAACATACTGCATCTCAACATACTGTATCAACATACTGTATCAACATACTGCATCTAACATAATGTATCAACATACTGCATCTCAACATACTGCATCTCAACATACTGTATCTCAACATACTGCATCTAACATACTGTATCAACATACTGCATCTCAACATAATGTATCAACATACTGTATTTCATTTCAAACCTTTATTTATACTCGTGAAAGCACTGAGGTTTCCCTCATTTACAGTGATGACGAGTATCCCAACATACTGTATCAACATACTGCATCTAACATAATGTATCAACATACTGCAGCTCAACATACTGCATCTCAACATACTGTATCAACATACTGCATCTAACATAATGTATCAACATACTGCATCTCAACATACTGCATCTAACATAATGTATCAACATACTGCATCTCAACATACTGCATCTCAACATACTGTATCAACATACTGCATCTCAACATACTGTATCTCAACATACTGTATCAACATACTGCATCTAACATAATGTATCAACATACTGCATCTCAACATACTGTATCTCAACATACTGCATCTCAACATACTGCATCTCAACATACTGTATCTCAACATACTGCATCTCAACATACTGTATCTCAACATACTGCATCTCAACATACTGTATCTCAACATACTGTATCAACATACTGCATCTCAACATACTGTATCTCAACATACTGCATCTCAACATACTGTATCTCAACATACTGTATCAACATACTGCATCTCAACATACTGTATCTCAACATACTGTATCTCAACATACTGCATCTCAACATACTGTATCAACATACTGTATCAACATACTGTATCAACATACTGCATCTCTCTCAACATACTGTATCAACATACTGTATCAACATACTGTATCAACATACTGCATCTCAACATACGGCATCTCAACATACTGTATCAACATACTGCATCTCAACATACTGTATCTCAACATACTGTATCAACATACTGCATCTCAACATACTGTATCTAACATACTGTATCTCAACATACTGTATCAACATATTGCATCTCAACATACTGTATCTCCATGTCTCAAACTTTGACAGGTCACTCTTTCAGGTTCAAGATAATTCCACTTATTTTGAGAAAATCTTTGAAACAAGCTCATTTCCATTGGAACAAGTGGACATTACCCCACCCTAAATTGGCAGGTGTTTTACACATGTTTAAAAGAAATGAACATGTAACAACCCAGTACAAGATGAAATAAGTTGTTCTTGATATAGTGGTACAGTACATACACATGTAGAGGGGCTACACTGCACTGCAGTGTTTGACAGTGTGGAACACGTGGCAGTAATGGTGGGGTTGTGTTAGTGCTTTACAGAACCGTCCTCAGCCCCCCTTCCGCTCCCTGTTTAGTCAGCTGGTGAGAAGGTTCTGCTCTGAGAACCGCAGCGGTATGACATCATCACCAGAGGACGATCCAGAGACACACGGCTCAGTCGTTTGTGTTCGCTGCTTTCTCACCACCTAATCCTGTGTCAGGTCATGTTTTATGCCCCCTTTCAAGGTATGGCAAGGGTCCTTTATTAATCCCCTCGGGGAAATCCAGGTCTCATAGAATAATGGAGGTGGAGGAGAGGTACAGGCAGGAAAAAAGATAATAATAGAAATAATAATTGTAGAGTACAACATAATAATAGTGGAATGGCAGTATATCAGTAATAATAATAATAATAATAATAATAATAATAATAATAATAATAATAATAATAATAATAATAATAATAATAATAATAATAATAGTATACTACCTGAGGAAGACCCATATAAGTCTGTTTTAAGTTTAAGGAACAATGTTTTCAAACGTCATTATCTAAAGATGGTAAGTTAGAGTGTTCATTCATATGTAACAGGGTGGATTATCCCTGCTTAGTGAGGGTGAGGTTCTACAAACACTGGGTAGCAGGAGCACGGAGGAGCTATGTCCAGCCGGGCCCCCAACCATAGCTGCCACACTACAAGGCGTAAGGTATATGAATACGGTTAGTGGGGCCTAGGATTGACCAACCTAGGAGTTTTTACAGTAGGCATCAACTGCTCTTTAGTGACTGATACCCGTTAACACACTGTAGTTCCCTCTAATAACTGCGTCCCATCTAGTAGGTGACCCCCCCCCCCCCCACACCCAGTGTAAGTAATAGACCAAACAGTTTTCCCCAAAATAGTAACATACCTTTCATCTGTTGAGTCTTCCAAATTAACATATGGCCCCTTTAAATACCTCAGACAATTTATCACAACGTTCTTGGTCACAAGCATTTCACTGAGGTAAGTAATTCTCTTACTCAAAGTAAATATATACACAACACAGTGGATTACATTTTCTGAGTCTCTCTTTACTGTAAATTGCAGGTTGGCATGGCAATAGAACAGCACATCACAATGTTACCTTAATCGTAAACCTTCGCCCTATGGCGGCACGACAATAACGCAACGCACAACTACTGTACTGGTAAACGCTCGCTTCATACACTTCCCAACCCAAGAGCCCCAAATGCTCACTGTTTTCCCTGCATACACTTCACAGCCTAAACACGCTGGTAACACAATGCATTTATGGGCCCACACTTTGTAAAGAACATTCACTATAGCTAAGCCGGCACCTTGAAATAATAAACCCCCCCGTTGCAGCGCTGTGTCGTGGCTAGCGAACGTAGTGGCCCAAAACAGAACGGCCCCTTCACTCAGTCCTGAGCTTGTTACTGAAATCAAACGGGTGATAATTCTCAACGCTGAAGGTACGGAATGCACCTTTAACAAACTCGCTCGCACGTGAGAGTCTACAGCCACGGCGCAAAATGGTCCCACATACACAATGTCTGAGTCACTCTGTAAAAAAAGTAGTCTGTACCTACAGCCGTGGCTGCCTCAAGCACGCAGTGTAACAGAGGCAACTCGCCCCTGCCACGCATTCGACCATGCCTTGAGTGGGAGTCGAACCCCAGGCGTCCGCACTGCGGGCGACATCACAAACCGCTGCGCCAAGAAAGGAATTCCCTTCTAAGCGCTCAGTTTGGATGCCTCTGGGGAGTGAGTTTTACACCCGTTACACACGCATAATACATAATGTCTGTGCCTGTTCCACAATAAAATGGTCCCGAAAGACCGTCACCCGGTACACAAAGGCAGAGCTGAGCTGGCGGTCAGTAGGTGGTCCGGAGTGATGCAGTAGACAACCAGTACTAGGGTTTCTTCATGATGAATCTTTCTCCCGCTGTAGCAGGGATGATGCTACACGCTAAGCTAATATGCTAATTCAAGGCACTTTAGCTAAGCTAATAGCCAGGGTGGCTAACCTAACTCTCCGACTCACTCTTTATATGCAAACTTGCACGGCGTGCAACCCCGTCCCGTGACCAACGCACCCCTGTTCATAGTTAATAATTTATCCTCTTAACCTGCAATGGCCATTTTGGCCATTTTAGTTTTCGCTTTTGAGGACTGCATACTTTTTTTTGCAAACCAAAACAACATACTTTAATACTTATAGCACATGCATGAATGAGCCTGGTCTCTTTTGAAAGATGACATTCTGAAGTTTCTGATTCCAGAAAAGAAGTGTGTGTGCTAACGTAATCGAGTAACATAGGTCTGAACTTGAGTTGTAGAAAAACTTGTTACTCAAGTTTCTCTGTAGTAGTTAGTAGTCCAGAGGTAGTATTTCCCCAGAAGGTGGTATGGCTTACAAATCCATACGGACCCATAACCTGAAGCCTTATGTAGTACAGGTTTCATAAAGATCCATTCAGAAATGAGTGATTAGGAGTGATTTTGGTAAACTGTGTACAAAAGAAAAACTGAGTTTTCTCATAGACTTCAATTCATTCTGCGGTTTTTCTCTTCCTGTTTTCGCTCATTAGTTTTTTGTTTGTTTTTTAGATTCATACATCCCCATGTGGGTTATCATTGGAAAGCCACACTCATTGGCTACAATAATCCACAATCATTTTCTAGATCGGATCTAGATTGACGGAACTACTGCGCCAAGAGTCGGGAGTGGTATTTTGCGCAATACCGTGTACTTTGCACAAAACTCAAATACCGGCATGTAACTCGAGAACCGCTGAACGGATTTTGTCGGATTTTGCTGCTATCGACAGGCAACAAATAATCCTTCAATTCGATATATATATATATATATATATATATATATATATATATATATATATATATATATATATATATATATATATATATATATATATTAGAGCTGGGCCGTTAACGGCGTTAACGTGCTGCGTTAACGCTATACTAGTATCGCGCGATAATATAATTAACGCATTAATCTAAAAAAAAAAAAAAAAAAAAAAAAATTTTTTTTTTACATTTTTTTTTCTACCTTTATTTACCCAGGGTAGGTTCGCTGAGCACAGATGTTCTTTTCCATTCACACCTGGGAGCTGCCCAGTACAACCACAGTTGACACCATTGGCCTCTGAGCAACTGATTCAAGCCAGTTGATTCAAGCCATGTCACATAGTTCAAGTTTGAAATGATTCTTTCTGTTTTGCTCCTGAGAGTGTGCTAGATACTGTACTGTACTGGTAATATTATGTATTTGTGTTAACTTCTGAATAAAACAACTTATTAAACACAAGTACATCTTATTGAACATTATTTTGATATTTCATTACCAATTATTATAGCAAAACAGCTTTTTCAAACAGTCTGTAATGCATTTTGGAAACGGGAGATGGGCTCATGGTGTAATGGGCCACCTGGCCTGAGAAACATAAGGAGGAAAGAAAAAGTAAGGACTTACTTCTGGTCATTATTTGGGTAGAACACACATATTTTGAATGCCTTCGGCAGGTTTTTTTTTTTTTTTTTTTGAGCCATTTTAATCTAGATTAATCTAGATTAAATCCAGGATTGCAGATAGATTAATCTAGATTAAAAAAATTAATCTATGCCCACCTCTAATATATATATATATATTGTATTACAGAATATGCACACCCGAGCCACTAGGGGTCGCCAAAGTGCCTGTGGGCAAATCGTCCTAAAAACTTCCCATATGCAGGTCGGCGCATGCTAAGAGGAGACAGTAGATGTTTAGTCGTTTCTTGTGATATATCACATTCACACTCCAAGTGATTTAGATTAAATTCAAAACTGCAAATACATGGGCTGGATCTTCAGTGCAAGGGTTCATTTAATCATGATCAGTCTCCATAGGTATTCCTTAGGCGTTGCTGCCACTAGCTCTGATCGCCTTTACACTGCAGAGGTGTTGGTGGGAATCAGTGAATTCCTTGCAACTACGTAGCGTGTCTTGTGTGACAATAAACATTATCTTGCTGTGTGATAATTAGCTTATATAAAGCCTGACTTCTATGCACACATTGCTGACAGGTGGTGGAATGCTTGTTATGGCATGAGATGTTTACCATGGCGTTTTTTCCAGCAATTCTCCTGCTTTACTTCACTCAATTACTAGGCCAGCACAGGTTTTTTTTCTGGTATGCTCCTAGGTTGTCAGGTGGGTCATGTCCAACCTCCTTTTCTCTGGCTCCACGTCTTTCCATAGAAATCTGGGTTCAGCTCTGCCTATAACCTGGTGTAAAGACTGTGTAAAGACTGCATACAGGCTGTGTAAAGGCTGTAAAGGCTGTGTAAAGATTGTGTAAAAGATGTGTAAACGATGTGTAAAGGCTGTGTAAAGACTGTAAATTACTGTGTAAAGACTACATAAGGGTTGTGTAGAGACTGTGTAAAGACTGTGTAAATACTGTGTTAAAACTATCTAAAGGCTGTGTAAAGGTGATGTAAAGATTATGTAAAGGGTGTGTAAATGCTGTGTAAAGACTGTAAAGACTATGTAAAGGATGTGTAAAGACTATGTAAAGGATGTGTAAAGACAGTGTAAAGACTGTAGAGGCTGATCAAGTATTTCTTTTTTTGAGCCACCTCTTGGCCTGTAATGGGGGAAAGGGCTCCTTATCTGCCTCTGGTCTCTCTTAACAGCAGGTCTTATCTACCATAGCATGGACAGCTCCCCGTGGAGCTCCAGCCCAGGAGACCGCGTGAACCAGAGAAGCCTGCAGCTCCTTGACCGATCTCTATCTGCATGCAATGTACAAATATACAGAACAGGGAGGTTCCCTGCTCTGGAAGACTTGCTATCGTATCTGGAAATCGTAGAATTTGCATCAATTATGGCCCTTATGATGTGTGACATCATTGCGTAGCGTTTCTTTTTCCAGAGGCCATATCAGGACAGTGTGTGTGTGTAAGGAGTTAAAGCTTTCTTTCAGTAATTTTCAATAGCTTTTTTTTTTGTTTTGTTGAGCAGGGAGGGAATTACATCAGATTCAGTTCCACACATGTGAACGTGAAGAGAAAAAACATGAGAAAACGGAATAAAACAGCAGAGTAGAGAAACAAAATGCTGCTAATCACGACGCTAATGTTGCGCTAAGCAGCCGGCTCCCCTGGAAGGAGAGGTCCAAACGGTAGCATGAAGGAATCTGACCCCTGACATGTGGACTGAAGCTTTAACTGTAATTAACAAAGGGAGTGGCTTTACAAGGTTGCTGTTTAGACACAAGCTGCGTGCGGTTGTGATGGACTGAGATCACAAGGCTCGGGGCAACAGAATCTTCACGTCCAGACTGAAAGAAACTCTGCAAACCTCTTCCTTTGAACTCTGGAACGCACAAAAAAATGGGCACTTTTTTTTATCAGTTTCAAAGGACCTGGGCTTTCATCTTTTGGTGTTTAGTCATCTGGTGAACTAATTACCCGTTTCCTTGGTAATGTATGTTTTCGGGGCGGGCACAGCAGTAGAAGGGTGGCACTGTCCGGTGGACAGATTACAGCTTTGGTTGGTTACCGCTGCTTCTGGGACATGGAGCTGCGGGCAACGCACGTGTTGGCACAGGGTGCGGGCATCTCAGATGTGGTCTGGCGCATGTGGAAACGTTCTGATGCTCAGCCCGGCCCGGCCCGGCTAGTGGCTCCCAGGGGAGAGAGAGCAAGCAGTGCCCCGAACAAACATTAAAACCAGCGTGCAGGCAAACAAACATGAGGACGTTTTACGAGGGCATGAAAATGTGTGCGTGTGTGCGTGTGTGTGTGTGTGTGTGTGTGTGTGTGTGTGTGTGTGTGTGTGTGTGTGTGTGTGTGTGTGTGTGTGTGTGTGTGTGTGTGTGTGCGTGTGTGTGTGTGTGGGACATCTGAACCATGCATCAGTCTCTCAGCTGTTAGCCCCCCCACCAACCCCACAGTGGCTCAGGTAGAGTGGTCCTCTGGTAATCAGAAGGTTCTCCTGGCAGAGTGTGAAAGTGTCCTTGAGCAAGACACGTAACCCCTAACTGCTCCCGATGAGCAGGTTGGTGCCTTCGCGGTCGGTGTGTGAATGTGAGTTAATAGGTGAATGTGACGCATAAATTGTGAAGTGCTTTGGATAAAAGCTGTTATATAAACGCAGTTCCATTTATCCATTTATCCAACCATCATATCTGTGGTGTGTTTACTCTGGGCGTATATTCTGACCACGGCTTTCTTCACGGCTGTTTGAGAGAAAGCCTCCTCAGACCGACAGACGCATTGACTAGAAGACAAAAAAAAACAGAAAGTCAGATAGTGAGATTGGCATCTCTATTGAAGTATTAGGACCACGGCTGATACTGGGCCAATGCTGCAGTTCCTCTGAAGACTGGCACGGCGGTTCCCACGCTCCCCCTGGCTCAGTCTCAGGGTCATTGTGCTAATCTTTCTTACCATCAAAGCGTACTGTGGAAAATGCCAGGACTCGCCCCTCCCCCCTTCTCCTCCTCCAAATCTCCCTCCTTGCCAGTGTCCAGCCCCCGACGCAGGCAACCATCCGTGTCCCCAATCAGAAAGTCACTTCACGGCCCCAGCGTTTCCCCTCTCCGCGTCGGCCAGGCTCCGCGCCTCATTGTGGGGGATGTTAATGGGATGTTAATTGGTCGCTTTTGGGCTGGGCTCCCGTGTACGGTCTCCGTTTCACATTATGACACTGGCAGCCTTTGAGGGGCCCTCAGAGCAGTGTGGGTAATTATTCTTAATGAGTCAGAGGTGCCCCCCCCCCCCCCCCCCCCCACACACACACACACACGTACACACACACACACACTCACTCACTCACTCACTCACTCATTACAGCCTGACAAACTGTAGCTGAGCTCTGACACAACAAACAGCCGACTGTCTCTGCGCTCAGCCAAGGACACCCTGCTACTGTGAGGTATTGTGTTTGATTAACTTTGTGCCCCTGCGAACGTTCATGCAGAACGCTTTCATTCATGGGGAACCAGTAGCCTGCCTGTGTGTGTGTGTGTGTGTGTGTGTGTGTGTGTGTGTGTGTGTGTGTGTGTGTGTGTGTGTGTGTGTGTGTGTGTGTGTGTGTGTGTGTGTGTGTGTGTGTGTGTGTGTGTGTGTGTGTGTGTGTGTGTGTGTGTGTGTGTGTGTGTGTGTGTGTGTGTGTGTGTGTGTGTGTGTGTGTGTGTGTGTGTGTGTGTGTGTGTGTGTGTGTGTGTGCGTGCGCTTGTGTGTGCGCTTGTGTGTGTTTGGTGTAGTACTTGTTGTAGTGTTTATTGCTATATATCAGTATGAGCGTGAGAGAAAGTGAGGGTGTGTTGTACTGACTGCTGTGTGTGTGTGTGTGTGTGTGTGTGTGTGTGTGTGTGTGTGTGTGTGTGTGTGTGTGTGTGTGTGTGTGTGTGTGTATGTGTGTGTGTGTGTGTGTGTGTGTGTGTGTGTGTGTGTGTGTGTGTGTGTGTGTGTGTGTGTGTGTGTGTGTGTGTGTGTGTGTGTGTCTGTCTGTCTGTCTGTCTGTCTGTCTGTCTGTCAGTGAACAACAGCGTTGTTCTGTGGGCTTGATGTCATTTTTACAACCGCATATTAAACAGAGCTCGCCTCATGTATTTTAAGGCCTTCCTTCCTCTCTCTCTCTCTCTCTCTCTCTCTCTGCTCTCTCTACTCTCTCTGCTCTCTCTCTGCTCTCAATTCAATTCAATTCAATTCAAATGGCTTTATTGGCATGACATACTACTACATGTTGCCAAAGCAATATTAAACATAAACATGGATTACAAACAGATATAAGTAGTACATACAAAATATCATCGTAAAATAAAACATCAAGTATTACGGCGTAAACATGTCAGGTGACTGTCACTCACTGTCCCTCAGTTTGTGGCAGGCAGCAACATATGCTGCTGCTAGCTCACAGCTTGTTGAGTCCTCCCCTAGTAGGACTGGTAGTTTTTCTGTATCTGGTAGTGCGAGAAAGCCTTTTTTTATTAATTCAAATTTTTTAAAATGCGTTTCTCTAATATATTTATATTTTTCACATTTGGAAAAATGTGGCTCACTGAGGGTGCAATGACAGCACAGCCTTTGCTCTGCAGGAAGCCTCTGCTCTCTCTCTGCTCTCTCTCTGTTCTCTCTGCTCTCTCTGTTCTCTCTGCTCTCTCTGTTCTCTCTCTGCTCTCTCTCTGCTCTCTCTGCTCTCTCTGCTCTCTCTGCTATCTCTCTGCTCTCTCTGTTCTCTCTGCTCTCTCTCTGTTCTCTCTGCTCTCTCTGCTCTCTCTCTGCTCTCTCTCTGCTCTCTCTGCTATCTCTCTGCTCTCTCTGTTCTCTCTGCTCTCTCTCTGTTCTCTCTGCTCTCTCTGCTCTCTCTCTGCTCTCTCTGTTCTTTCTGCTCTCTCTGCTCTCTCTGCTCTCTCTGTTCTTTCTGCTCTCTCTGCTCTCTCTCTACTCTCTCTGTTCTATCTGCTCTCTCTGCTCTCTCTCTGCTCTCTCTCTGCTCTCTCTGTTCTCTCTGCTCTCTCTGCTCTCTCTCTGCTCTCTCTGTTCTCTCTGCTCTCTCTGCTCTCTCTCTGTTCTCTCTGTTCTCTCTGCTCTCTCTCTGCTTTCTCTCTGCTCTCTCTGCTCTCTCTCTCTGCACTCTCTCTCTCTTTGCTCTCTCTGCTCTCTCTCTGCTCTCTCTCTCTCTGCTCTCGCTCTGCTCTCTCTGCTCTCTCTCTGCTCTCTCTCTCTCTGCTCTCTCTGCTCTCTCTGCTCTCTCTCTCTCTGTTCTCTCTGCTCTCTCTCTGCTCTCGCTCTGCTCTCTCTGCTCTCTCTCTGCTCTCTCTGCTCTCTCTCTGCACTCTCTCTCTGCTCTCTCTGCACTCTCTCTGCTCTCTCTCTGCTCTCTCTCTGCTCTCTCTGCTCTCTCTGCTCTCTCTGCTCTCTCTGCTCTTTCTGCTCTCTCTGCTCTCTCTCTGCTCTCTCTTCTCTCTCTGCTCTCTGCTCTCTCTCTGCTCTCTCTCTGCTCTCTCTGCTCTCTCTCTGCTCTCTCTCTGCTCTCTCTGCTCTCTCTGCTCTCTCTCTGCTCTCTCTGCTCTCTCTCTCGCTCTCTCTGCTCTCTCTCTGCTCTCTCTGCTCTCTCTCTGCTCTCTCTGCTCTCTCTGCTCTCTCTGCTCTCTCTCTCTTCTCTCTCTGCTCTCTCTCTCGCTCTCTCTGCTCTCTCTCTGCTCTCTCTGCTCTCTCTCTGCTCTCTCTGCTCTCTCTGCTCTCTCTCTGCTTTCTCTCTCTGCTCTTTCTGCTCTCTCTGCTATCTCTGCTCTCTCTGCTCTCGCTTCGCTCTCTGCTCTCTCTCTCTGCTCTCTCTCTGCTCTCTCTTCTCTCTCTGCTCTCTCTGCTCTCTCTCTGCTCTCTCTCTGCTCTCTCTGCTCTCTCTCTCTCTGTTCTCTCTCTGTTCTCTCTGCTCTCTCTCTGCTCTCTCTGCTCTCTCTCTCTCTGCTCTCTCTGCTCTCTCTGCTCTCTCTCTGCTCTCTCTCTCTGCTCTCTCTCTGTTCTCTCTCTCTGCTCTCTCTGCTCTCTCTCTGCTCTCGCTCTCTGTTCTCTCTGCTCTCTCTCTCTGTTCTCTCTGCTCTCTCTCTGCTCTCTCTCTGCTCTCTCTCTGCTCTCTCTGCTCTCTCTCTGCTCTCTCTGCTCTCTCTCTGCTCTCTCTGCTCTCTCTGCTCTCTCTCTGCTCTCTCTTCTCTCTCTGCTCTCTCTCTGCTCTCTCTCTGCTCTCTCTGCTCTCTCTCTGCTCTCTCTGCTCTCTCTGCTGTCCTCTCCAAACTCTTCTGTCCTGTTCTGTCGTCATCAGCCTTGTAGTGTGGGGTAAATTAACCCGATCAATGAATGTAGATAGTCAAATATAGACTTGGTAAACACAGGTTTATTACAGTGTTATAGCATGGATGACTCAACGAGGGCAATGACCTCTTGTCCAGGGGTGCGTTGGTCATGGGACGAGGTTACACACTGTGCAACCGGGTCTGTGACCAGAAGCATGCGCACGCACACAATAATGCCCTCGGGAGCGTGCACCCGGGAGCGCACGTGCACATGGCGTCATTAAAACACAGTGCAACCAGGTATGAAATCACCAACGCACCACTGCTCTTGTCCCCAGGTGAGCTCTGGAATCCAGCGAGACGTCGGTCTTTATAGTTTGAGAGCTGGGTGTTCTGGGTAAAATGGCCCAGGTCCACGATTGGAGGAGGAGGGGGTCGGGGGACATGGTTTGGGTTAGGAGGGGGAGGAGTCAAGTCAAGTCAAGAGTTTTATTTGTCACGGCATACGAGTATACAATGAAATGCGGGTGGTCTTGCCCGCAACGTTGTGCATAATACAATAGTAATAACATATAATCCAATAGAACGACATTGTGCAATAAAACAAGTAAACAGAGTAGGGCATATCGGTATATGTACATAAGACCTACTCCTATCCAAGCTCCCGGAGGGTCATCAAAGAGAAGCCGCCTATTCTCAGTCCTTGCCCCACAATGGTGGAATGAACTGCCCATCCCAGTTAGGACAGCCGAATCCCGTCCAATCTTTCGCCGTCGACTAAAGACTCACTTCTTCAACCATTATCTGAAATGATATAAAAAAATAAAAATAAATCGAACCCTGACTAACCTTACTGTCATGCACTTGTCCTAATAAACTAACCTACACTGTAACACGCAACACTTTGAGGAACATTGTTACTCAGCTGATAGAGTTGTACCCTTCTTGCTGTCTTGTCGTACAGAACTTGTAAGTCGCTTTGGATAAAAGCGTCAGCTAAATGACTAAATGTAAATGTAAATGTAAATAAGTTATTTACAGAGCATGGTAGGACATGCTAGGTCCTGTGGTAGTGCAATACACTGTTAGCTACGGATGAGGCACTGGGTCTTTCTGTACATGCTATATTATACAATCTCAGTTATACTATACTATTCTTAAAGTGACCTTTCCTTAGTGGCCATAAGTGTGGGCGTGTGCAGCATGAGTGTGTGCTTGCTCATGTTAAGGAGGAGGTAGACATGGGGGGGGTGATCAATGGAGGAGGGTAGACAGAACTTGAGTATTGGAGAACGATAGGCTGTCTATGGTAGGTGTGTGTGGGGGGGGGGGATCACAAGTGGGAGGGAGGGGGACATACAGTTATTCTACAGTAGGACAAACATTGTCATTGAGACAATTAAAAACAGACAGACAGACATGACGGATCAGTGTGAGCCGTCCACATTATGAATCAAGGTTAATTTCCTTGACAACAGTATAGAACTGCTAGGGTAGCCATCGTCTATCAAACTAAATGGCCACGAGATGCGAGCAAAGGCGTTTTCTATCCTTTCAACTTCTGTGCTCAAAGCTCAACACGGGGCGCTACATGATGCCTACCAGTGGCTCTCAGGAAAATAGAATTGCCCTTTATGATTATTGTAATTAGTAATTCAGAGCTGGCTTTAGTCAGCATAGGTCCTTTCTGCTGCTGTCTATTTGAGATGTTTTAAGTACAGCCTGTGACAAGCCTCATAAGTGACACAGATAGAAAGACTGAAATAACAACAACCACCAGTCAGATGGTTTGGGCCTGTTATTTCAACTAGATGACAAAGTGAAATGTGTGTGTGTGTGTGTGCATGTTTGTGTGTACATGTGCACGTGCCTGTGTCCATGTGTGTTTGTGCTTGCGCATGCGTTTGTGCTTGTGTGTGCATTTGTGCTTGTGTGTGTGCGCACATGCGTATGTCTTTGTGCTTGCGTGTGTGTGCGCGCATGTGTGGGTACATCTGTGTGCGTTTGTGCGTACATGTGTGTGAATGTGTGTGTACATTTGTGTGTGTGTGTGTTTGTGCTTGTGTGTGTGTGCACCTGTGTGTGTGTTTGTGCATGTGCGTTTGTCCATACATGTGTGTGAATGTGTGTGTGCATTTGTGTGTTTGTGTGTTTGTGCTTGTGTTTGTGTGTACATGCATGTGTGTGCATTTGTGCGTACATATGTGTGCGTGGGTATGTGCTTGTGTGTGTGTGCACATGTGTGTGTGTTTGTGTGTATGTGTGTGTGTGTGTGTGTGTGTGTGTGTGTGTGTGTGTGTGTGTGTGTGTGTGTGTGTGTGTGTGTGTGTGTGTGTGTGGTGTGTGTGTGGGTGTACGCAGTGACACACTGTACCTGCTGCTGATGATTAACAGACGTCTCTCGGATGTTTCTGCCGAACTGGAAACGCGGTGTTTCTCTTTGTTTCTTTATCTTTCTTCTCTTTTTCAACAGTCATCAGAGCCGTTAGTCTCAGGATCCACTCAGATTCCATCTAAACTCAGTGACGCTAGTCTCAGGATCCACTGAAATAGAAATAGAATCCAAAACCAGTTTCAAGAAAAAATTTAAATACCATCTACTAACGAGCATGCACTGAACCCGTATGGCATAGCGGTGAAAACCAATTGACTGTTAATTGTATTTATGTTGATGGCAGTGAGTGCTGCTCAGGAAGCACTATTTATTTGATTTAAATTATTTTATTTTAATACTTTATACTAATAAGTATCTTGTACAATACCATCCTTAACTGAGGATGAGATTGTTAATGAGATGTTGATAATGATGTAATTGATGTTGATAATGATGTAATGTATTGAATATTGTTGTATTGTTGTAAGTGAAGTTGGAAGAATAGCTTTTGTCAAGTGCAAAAGCTAATGGGGATCCTAAATAAACATAAAACATAAAACACTTAGATTCAATCTAAACTCAGTGACATTAGTCTCAGGATCCACTCAGATTCCATCAAACTCAGTGACATTATGGAAGTTGTCTGCTTTTCCGTTTTAAGAAAAGGAAATAAATATTCAGAGTGTGTCCGTGGTCAGCTCTGATGTTTTCTTCTGACGTCAAGACCACCACATTTTATTACAATGTGCCGTATAATGTAATTCTCTGTGTTTTCCTACCTCCCTCCAGCCCAGAGGAAACCCTTTAACATAACCATATACACAGCAAGAGTCGCTTGCTTGAAAGGGTTATAAATTGCATTGGCCAGTATTAAGTGCCCATGGATGCGTTCCAAAACGCAGAAATTGTCCACTGCCAGAATTTTTGTAGCTTTACGATCGCAAGAAATAACACAGATTCTTCCAAACCCCTCAATATTTGTGACAGCTTGCAAATTTCATGAATCCCCGGCCAAAATATTTCTGTATAAAATGGTCAAGCTAATCTAGCAGGCTGTCATTTAAAATAACTAGGGTTGTCTTGTTGACCGAGTAGGGGAGAAGGATCTTTATTGAGACAGTAGGACGACTGAGAGGGAGACAGAGTAGAGGAGACACAGGAGAGAGACGGTTCTTTATTGAGACAGTAGGAAGGCTGAGAGGGAGACAGAGTAGGGGAGACACAGGAGAGAAGGTTCTTTAGTGAGACAGTAGGAAGGCTGAGAGGGAGCCAGAGTAGGGGAGACACAGGAGAGAAGGATCTTTATTGAGACAGTAGGAAGGCTGAGAGGGAGACAGAGTAGAGGACAGGACACACAGGAGAGAATGATCTTTATTGAGACAGTAGGAAGGCTGAGAGGGAGAAAGAGTAGAGGACACACAGGAGAGAAGGATCTTTATTGAGACAGTAGGAAGGCTGAGAGGGAGACAGAGTAGGGGAGACACAGGAGAGAATGATCTTTATTGAGACAGTAGGAAGGCTGAGAGGGAGACAGATTAGGGGAGACACAGGAGAGAAGGGTCTTTATTGAGACAGTAGGAAGGCTGAGAGGGAGACAGATTAGGGGAGACACAGGAGAGAAGGGTCTTTATTGAGACAGTAGGAAGGCTGAGAGGGAGACAGAGTAGGGGAGACACAGGAGAGAATAATCTTTATTGAGACAGTAGGAAGGCTGAGAGGGAGACAGAGTAGGCGAGACACAGGAGAGAAGGGTCTTTATTGAGACAGTAGGAAGGCTGAGAGGGAGCCCGAGTAGAGGAGACACAGGAGAGAAGGATCTTTATTGAGAAAGTAGGAAGGCTGAGAGGGAGACAGAGCAGGGGAGACACAGGAGAGAAGGGTCTTTATTGAGACAGTAGGAAGGCTGAGAGGGAGACAGAGCAGGGGAGACACAGTAGAGATGGTTCTGGTGGGATTTGAACCCAGTCCAGCAGGGCTATGTGTGGTTCCAGGGGTGGGGGTGTCAACCACTACACCATCTATGGACTCTGAGGTTTTTCTGTTGTTGTTGAAGAGTAGAGCCTTGCCTTGACAGTTACCTTCTCTCTGGTCACCCCATGTGCAGACAGCACAGCACCTCTCTCCTGCCTAGCGACTGTCTCCTCCTCTACCAGAATAAACCGCTCCAAGTGTCCAAGGTCACAACCCCGACACTAAACACGTGTTTATCGAAATTCCCGTCTGGAAGGTCAGGTGAGTGTCAGAGGAGAGGTCAGGGGTCGCAGCGGCGGAGCAGGTAGTTAGACAGGGCTCCCTGGTGGATGTGTGTGTACGTTTCTGGGGATGTTGACAGACCCATCGCACCGGAGCAAGAGCCAACAGTGGCCTCTCTGAACACCCACTGATCACTAGCGTCAGGCTAATCTTTGCAGGGAGCCCCTCTTAAGAGCAAACACCCTGGCTGAACAGAGGACGCGTTTGACATCCTCCTACTCTCAGCTCTCAGGAATGTTTGAGTAGAATAGACCCATGAATCCTTTCCTGATTATCTGCTTGTGCAAAGTTCAAGTAGAGATCAAGCTTAGCCACTCCAGTGACCATAAATGTCAATGGGATACAGAGATTTGCAATCTGTACACAAACACACACACAGAGCTTTCCGCCATAGAACCGTGGCCCTGGAAAAAGGCCTTTGTCTGAAAATCATCCATAGTACCGTCACGCTCAGCGTTGCCCATTTTCCAAAATGATTCTCAGTTGTCCTTTTTTTCACTATGATGTTACTATGGACTGTAAACAGAACACACGCTGCTCTGCCATGAGAGACGAGGGTAGATGACATGTGCTCTTATTGAATATAAGACCTGTATTGAAATAACTTTTGTGAATTAAAATGTTCATGGAATGTTTAGAATGCCCATTTGTCCTCCATGGTGACAGAAACGGAGGTTGCTATGTGCAAAACAACGGTTGCTATGTGAAGATAATTCAGTCTTTAAATTGAAATGAGTCATAATGTGTTGCTCTATTGCTGGTGGTGTAGGTCCATCCTTTGTGGGGCTTGGGTAAGAAGCAGAGACCAAGGCAGAGAAAGACAGAGAGAACATTAATAGTACAGAGAGTTATTAAATGATCCAATCAAACAATGAATAGAGTTCAATAGAGGCATGAGTTGTTATCTTATTGCAGGGATTACATTTCAACAATAATCTCTGGCATAACATTTAACATGATGATGATCAAAGGTTTGTCATAAATAGACAACAATAAACATTGACCATTAATCAATATTAATCAAACGGCATATCAAACAATAGCTCCAAAAGCTCTACACTGGGAACAGGTTTAATCACATTACAATATCGCTATATTCTACCACGCAGATCGAACGTCAATTGCGGGAGGAATGGACCTGTCTCAAACCCTGCCCTCTTTTCTTGATCCTCCAATCACAACTGTCGCTTACCTCGGACAAACCAAGTTTGTCCGAGGTAAGCGACAGTTGTGATTGGAGGATCAAGAAAAGAGGGCAGGGTTTGAGACAGGTCCATTACATTTACAACTAAATAAGTTTGTACTGAGATGACAGGTTGGTGAAGATAAGGAAGGGTAGAGAGATGCGACCAGGTGACTGGCCGTCCTCTCCACTGTCAGACTTCAGGTGACTGGCTGCCCTCTCCACTGTCAGACTTCCCAGCAGCCGTCGTTGACATTATTTAAAGAGGAGCCTCGTATGAGGGTTAAAGGAACAGGTCGGAATTCTGAACACCATGTGTTGATATGATAAATATTTGGTGTCTAATTATTGAATATTGCAAACAAATCACAGTGGAACAGTAATATTGTGCTTTTCCAGTGTTACCAGTGATCACAGTGTTGGAAGAACTCAACTCAAAACAACTCAAACTCAAAACAACTCACTGCAGCACCCTAAACACACTTTATATTGATTGGTAAATCATTTGCACTACAACCCATACCTCATTACACCTTACTGTAAATTGTACCTAAATTGTACCTCATCCCATTTCTGCATTGTACTGTATAGTATATAGTATATTGTATTGTAACTCAGTTACTTTTCTACTCTGCATTGTACATTGTATATATGTATATATTGAACACTTTTGTCTACGTACTTGACTTCTATTTTATACTTACTATACTTATTTTATACCTATTATATCTATTTTTATCTAGCACAATCTCTGGAGCAAAACAGAAAGAAGCATTTTATATAAAAGTATTCTGTACTTCTGTAGGACAACTAATAAAAAAACTTGAAACTTGAACTTGAGAAGGAAAACTGCATAATCATTCCGTGCAAGGCCTCTCCTGATAAGTCACGTCACGTCAAGTCAAGTCAAGTTTATTTGATACAGCACATTTTATACGACACTTAGCACCCAATGTAGAACATACTTAAATACAAACAGCGAAAATAGTATTCTAAATAGCATTTCACTTTATTCCTGTCTGTTTCAGAGCAGCAGTAGCTAGTAGCTAGCTTACTGCTTAGCAGGCCTGATGTGTAGACTAGCAGTAGCTAGTGTCCAGCATTGTTATGGTAACGTCACGCCCACTTTTCAGAGATCAAATCAAATTCCTCCCACCTGCCTATCCTGCCTTTGTCCTGTTACGTTATGTGTCACTCAGAAATACGTCACAATACAGAAACTAGATACTCTCCAAAAGGCCATTTCAGCTCGACATTAACAGCCCATTGGAAGCTGTGAATGATGCAATCCATGAGATGCCTGGTTTTTAGTGAATCCCCTATTGATGAACGTTAAGCCTTTCATTTACCAAACAGCCTTTGCATTAGCTAAAAGTAGCACAAAAAGAATACATTTAACTAGGCATCCTAGCTATCCTTTCAGTATACATTCTGTTTACATTGTAACATCATACGGTAGGTCTGGGCAATGGCCCACAACATCATGTTAAGTAAGCCATCATTTTAATTGTCCTGGAGTGTTTATAATTTACTTTTAATGTTGTGGGTTTGAGCCTGGCTCACAACCTGTGGCTCATCATCATCATCATCATCATCATCTCTCTCTCTGGGAATAGAACCTTTTCCTCTCTCTCTCTCTCTCTCTCTCTCTCTCTCTCTCTCTCTCTCTCTCTCTCTCTTGGGGGAATCTGAGGTTAAGATGAGGAGGGGTTGAATATAGTGTTTCAGTGGAAATGTGTTGCCAGGGAACAGCTTGGATAGAAATGCGTTATAAGAGGACAGGTCACAGCCTCAACGCGCAGCCCTAGCAGACCACGCTCCTTCTTTCAATGCATTTTGAACTCCCAGCGGTAACAGGGAAGCCATTTTGGAACATCTCCATGACATCACTAACCCATCCTTGTCTTATTATTCTAGGATATTAGATCATAATCATCTGTCATATATCAACACATTGCAATAGTTGTTTTTCCACATTGCCATTGTCCCCCCCCCCAACATTGAAGGAAAATGAACATTCCAAACACCCTGTGCAAAACCTCTATAGCTGTGTGTGTTCTGGAGGTTGATAGTGGTTTGTATGTCTTCAGGGCATGGCCTTCACCCTGGAGGAGCGCCACCAGCTGGGGATCCACGGCCTGCTGCCTCCCTGCTTCATCAGCCAGGATCTGCAGCTGCTCCGGGTCCTCAAGAACTATGACATGAAGAAAGATGACCTGGACAGGTGAGATATATTATTTACATATACAGTACTTTATTGAATCTGCAGATTAAATCACAAACAACAACAGAGGTTCAACATGCTTTCAGAACACCTATGGGTAGAAAAAGCATCTTCACAGCCACACTGTCTGGCTACCATTACAGCAGAGATAGAACAACACCACACTGTCTGGCTACTTATTACACCAGATATATAACTAAATCACACTGTCTGGCTACCTATTAGGGATGGGCGTTAATCGATTACTCGTAGCTATGAGAGAAAAAAAAAAGAAAAAAAAAATCGAAATTATTCATTTGTATGAAAAAATATATATATATATATATATTTTTTACATATCTTTTCACATGTATGTGTACGATTATTACGGAAGCCCTAAGAGGCCGTACATTCATACATTTTATTTGCTCCGTTTTCCCATCATAACGAGTTAATTTAATTAGTTTTCTCGTAATAACGCGATAATTTTCTCGAGATCTCGAGAAAACGAAACGATAGTCTATATATTAAATCACTGCAGGAAACATCATTCAGTGTCGCAATGTCAGAGGAGCAGGTAGCCCCGTTTGTGACTATGATGCACTCTGTGCATCACAGTCACAAAAGGGGCTAAGCAGGAGGATATTGATCACCGCGTCACATATCTCTTCAATCAAGGCCTGACACAGGCTGAAATAGCTTTATGCCTTGCTGTTACAGATAATAAATTATACACATTAATGTGCCTCAAAGTGCAATCAAAGTGAGCTCTCAAAGAGCACCTGGCTACGGGAGGCTGCAACGCGAAACTGGCCCCCGTATGTCCAAACCCCTCCCACCCCCTCCTAATGTACAGTTTCTTCCCCATCGTATGTAACAGTACTGTATATTTGCATATCTTGTATGTCGCAATTGTAACAGTACTGTGTATACCTGTATGTCATGTACCCCCCTGAAATAAATGTATCCGATTTAATAAATTTTCTCGTGATAACGGAAAAACGGAGCAAATAAAATGTATGAATGTACGGCCTCTTAGGGCTTCCGTACATTATAACTGTTTGTTGGTTTCCTTAAACATATATACGTGAATGAACAAAAATACGTTTCTTTTCCCTTTTCGAGTAATACACAATCAATCGAGTATAGCATGCGATCAATCGATCTGGATTTTTCTTTAAAATACCCATCCCTACTAACTATTACACCATAGAACTATCCCCATTCACATTCCCATTCCAATCCCAATCCCAATCCCATTCCCATTCCCATTCCCATTCCCATTCCCATTCCCATTCCCATTCCCATTCCCATTCCCATTCCCATTCCCATTCCCAATCCCATTCACATTCACATTCACATTCACAGATTCAATAATCAGATTCGATGCTAGATTTCATATTCAATAAAATGCTTTGAAACCCCAACCCTGACTGTACAGGTTGTGTAACGTTGTACTGGAGAGAGAGAGCACTCAGATGAAGCCCACAGGCAGAGAGGTCCTCGTGGCTCCAGAGGGGGCTCCATTTATCTCCTGACACCCTACTGTTTACTGAACCAAGCTCCCTCTCTGTTTCTCCATCTCCTCCCTGCTCTCCTCCAGGCTGTGACAGACCTCAGCAGGAAGCCAGCATAGACTCCATTGAATTTAATTTAGATGCACAGGAGCTATTTCATGTTATATAATATATGTGCCACATGCTAACGTTTTAGTCTGGTCCACTTTGATCAATTGCTCGGTCGTAGATACCGCATGCTTGTTGTAGGATGTTTGTAGGATGTTGTAGGCTGTTTTAAATCATGGTTTGAGTGTTTTATATCAGCTTTCTCGGAGTTGCCTTTGACCCCAATTACCATCTGTTAGTCAACCATCAAATGGGCTTGTCAGTGGTGATGAGGGGTGAGCTGACGAAGCCAAGATAGGACTTGAAGTCGAGTATAATAATAATACATGTTTAATTTAATCATAACATCAGCGTCCAGAAACGGTCATTGTGGGCTTGTCATTTTCATTCCCATGCCCTATCAATGTCAACGACAATCTATCTCTGGTCCTGGCTGCTCTCAGCCAATGGGATTCAGTCCAGCGCAGTAGAGAATGTTATTCTGGCCGCTGTTGCTCAAGCCTGTTGTGTTTACATACGGTCTGTTCTCCCAAGTACTTTTGAACCTTCTTTGGTATTTACTGCTAGACCATATCACTTTTTTCCCTCTCTCTCTCTGACCCTAGATCAAAAGTGTAGATAAATGCTACATGCCATTCTATTCCAATTAGCGGCTATTTGGACTCAATGTTCCCTTTCACAAGCGTACTACGCGATTCTAAATGAAGTATGCAGGTATTACGGAAAACTCAACTGTCTCCGTGCTCCGACGTTTATGGAGTGAAAGCATTGAGTGAATGGAGTACCTGCAGTAAGTATGCTGTCAATGGAGAAAATGAATGGTTGCTCGAAAACCTTGCCAACTAAAACGCTGTATGAAGAGCATGAATCGAGCAAAAACCCCTTTTCCAAAGAAACGGAGAGAGAATAGCGATGTGTACGGGACTTAAGAGGCTTTGGAGTGACCCTGAGAGTGCAGATTGATCACCCGGGCTAATGCATCCAGAGAGTCTGTTGGCTGCTTTCAAAGGAAAGACTGGACTCAATAAGTCATGAGGATCGCGCTTCACAAAACCATGTCAGTAATGTAAATGTTCACACTCTCCTGGGTGTGTCTGAGGCTTATCCCTTGTATGGTTCCCAGTGTGAGGGGAAAGAGAACTCTCCGTCTGCCGGCTCAAAGTAAGCAGAGTGAAAGAGGGTGGATTTGAGTTAAATGAAGTGCTATAAGTGCTACAGTGTGATTGGATGCAGGATTCTTGTTGTGGTTTAACACGTAGGAACAATTAATTGAACCCTTGCACGGAAGAACCATGTAGATTAACTTGACACTGTGCAGTTAGGAAGTTAATCTAAATCACTTGGGTGTGTGTGAATGTGATATATCACAAGAAACTACTTAACATCTACTGTCTTTAACTATGAATGAGCACAACACTCTTAACTTACCATCTTTAGATAATGAAGTACTCAACCTCTACTGTCTTTAACTATAAATGAACACAACACTAACTTACCATCTTTAGATAATAAAGTACTCAACCTCTACTGTCTTTAACTATAAATGAACACAACACTAACTTACCATCTTTAGATAATAAAGTACTCAACCTCTACTGTCTTTAACTATGAGTGAACGCAACACTCTAACTTACCATCTTTAGATAATAAAGTACTCAACCTCTACTGTCTTTAACTATGAGTGAACGCAACACTCTAACTTACCATCTTTAGATAATAAAGTACTCAACCTCTACTGTCTTTAACTATGAGTGAACGCAACACTCTAACTTACCATCTTTAGATAATAAAGTACTCAACCTCTACTGTCTTTAACTATGAGTGAACGCAACACTCTAACTTACCATCTTTAGATAATAAAGTACTCAACCTCTACTGTCTTTCACTATGAATGAACACAACACTAACTTACCATCTTTAGATAATAAAGTACTCAACCTCTACTGTCTTTAACTATAAATGAACACAACACTAACTTACCATCTTTAGATAATAAAGTACTCAACCTCTACTGTCTTTAACTATGAGTGAACGCAACACTCTAACTTACCATCTTTAGATAATAAAGTACTCAACCTCTACTGTCTTTAACTATGAGTGAACGCAACACTCTAACTTACCATCTTTAGATAATAAAGTACTCAACCTCTACTGTCTTTAACTATGAGTGAACGCAACACTCTAACTTACCATCTTTAGATAATAAAGTACTCAACCTCTACCGTCTTTAACTATGAGTGAACGCAACACTCTAACTTACCATCTTTAGATAATAAAGTACTCAACCTCTACTGTCTTTAACTATGAGTGAACGCAACACTCTAACTTACCATCTTTAGATAATAAAGTACTCAACCTCTACTGTCTTTAACTATGAGTGAACGCAACACTCTAACTTACCATCTTTAGATAATAAAGTACTCAACCTCCACTGTCTTTAACTATGAGTGAACGCAACACTCTAACTTTAGATAATAATAAAGTTTGAAAACATTGTTCCTCTGAAAACTTGTATGGTTCTGCGTCTGAGGTGCTCAATTGACAATGACAATATTGTTAGCGCCGCCGTCAGAAGTCTTGTTCCTTGTTGTCTCCCTCCGCCTCCACAAAAGGGCGTGTCCTAGTTGCTGTATGACATACTCCTTGCTTCTTCACAGGCTCTTTCAGCGCGGGGAAGTGTCACTGTGCTATATTAAACCCTAGACCAGTGGTTCCCAAAGTCGGGGTCGCGACCCAAAGGTGGGCCGCGAGATGATTTAAAAAAAAAAAAAAAAAAAAAGAGAACATTTAAATTTTAAATTTTTAATTTTTTTATTCTTTTTTTTTGTCAGGCCACTGAACTTAGAAGCAGGCCAGGACAGTGTTTCTAGTTGTATTCTAAAATTCTATTCTATTGTATTCTAAAATGTGACTACCTATATGGTTTTATATTAACTTAATAAATAAACAAAAACTAAAAATCTACTTATTTCAACGAACATTTCAAACTAAATAACAGATTATGCACATAAAACGCTGAAAACAACCGAAGCAACAATAGTATTTTAATGAGGCTATTATTATTATCATTATTATTTTGCAACAAGTTAGCCCTCTCATAAATAGCACATATAAATGAATAATTAACTTGAACTAACTTAATAGGATTGAAGTGATATTTGGCTTAAAAAATCGGTCGCCTGGCAAAAAAAAATAAAAATAAAAAAAAAAGCCTGACGATGTGCATTGGGCCGCGGCTCTCTGACGCCTTATTTTCTGGGCCCTGGCCTGAAAAGTTTGGGAACCCCTGCCCTAGACCACCCAGAGCTGTAGGAAGAGTGGGCCTAGTCCAGGGTGCTTTCAGTTCACGCTAGGGCACTTGAATGAACTGGTATATTCTGCAGTTACACATCATTATGACTAGTATTTAAAATATGGCGGCTTTTAGGCTACAGGGAGGAAAATTAAGGAAAGACTGGTTGAGAAGGTGAGGATGGTAAATGGTGCATTCATATAGTCCTTTTTATCTAAAGCACTTTCCAACGTATGCCTCACATTCAACCATTCACTCACACATTCACACACCGACGGTGAGGCGACCATGCAAGGTGACAACCTGCTCATCGGGAGCAGTTAGGGGTTAAGCGTCTTGCTCAAGGACACTTCGATGTGCTGCCGCGGGAAGAGCCGGAATCAAACCGGGAACCTTCCGATTTACCAGACGACCGCTCCACCTCCTGACGTCGCCCCCAACCCTAGGTCACACCCGAGTTCCTCTGAAGTGGTCCAAAGTCAGAAGCAAACTTCCCTTTGGAAGCGGCCCGAGACCGACCCGTACAGTACACGCCGACCAGGGTGCGGTTGTTTGGTGCGGATCCACGGTGGTGTTCCAGCCTCCCCAAAACAAGCAAACCCAACCCAGTTGGGGGCTAAACGGTCAGGGTTTGATTAAAAATCACGCAGAGATGAAAGCGTTCTCAAAGATGAACCCAGACGGGGCGAACCTCTTGAGATTTGATGGGAGTGCCACAGACGGCCTCATTGGAATGAAACGTACAAAGGAAGACAATTGATGTGGTATTTGGTTAAGCCTGGCAGAAGCCGTGGATAACACCAACATTTTCACCAGGGATTGTTAACACCTTGTACCGTCTAGCGGCTAAACAGGAGATTCACCAGACATGCTTTTCATCTTCTTAACAAGAGGCGCCTTGTGCCTCTGCTTTCACGGAAAGCTCTCTGATTATGAATAGAGGCCTTCCCGGAGTGCTCTGCTTAATTTAGGTCACATGTAAACCTGTCGGTGTTGGATGGTAACAAGGGACTTGTGTAGGATCAGGAGGTCTAAGGGGGCGTGTTTGTGCTCTGTGTATTTTTCTAAGCATTTGTAATATAAGCAGGAGAAACTGTACCCAGTAATTATTGTACAACACAGAACTCTCAGCATTCTGGTCGGCTCTGTGTTAGTCAAATGAGACAGCGTGGCGTTCCTTCTAACCTCTTTCTCTCTCTCTCCCTCCCTCTTTCTCACCATTCTTCTCTCTCTCCCTCCCTCTTTCACCGTCTCTTTCTCTCTTTCCCTCTCTCTCACTTTCTCTCTCACTTTCTCTCTTTCTTTGGGACCATGTTGGAAACAAGTCGACAGACTTTCACATGTTATCCTTGTACCCCTTGTTTTTAATACTTTTGTATAAATTGTATGTACTAAATAAAAATCAATCAATCAATCATTCCCCTTCTCTTTCTCTCTTCTTACACACTTTACTCTTTTATCTCTCTCTCTCTCTCTCTCTCTCTCTCTCTCTCTCTCTCTCTCTCTCTCTCTCTCTCTCTCTCTCTCTCTCTCTCTTTTTTTTTTTTCCTGACACGCTGTCACTCTTTAGCACTCCCACACCAACCATCTAATCTGTCCCATACCTCTCCCTTTCTCTCTCTTTCCCTCTTTCTTTCTCTCTCTATCCCTCTTTCTCTCTCTCTCTATCGCTCTTTATCTCTCTATTTCCCTCTTTATTTCTCTATATTGCTCTTTATCTCTCTCTTTCCCTCTTCTCTCTCTCTCTCATCTCCCCCTATCTCTCTCTCTCTCTCTCTCTCTCTCATCTCCCCCTATCTCTCTCTCTCTCTCTCTCTCTCTCTCTCTCTCTCTCTCTCTCTCTCCCCCCTCTCTATCTCTCTCTCACACACTATATAACATCTGAGTTTCATAAAGTCCTCCATACTCCTCTATTACCCCTCCAGGTCTTGCCTGTCAAGATGTTTCAGGTTAACACTTGTTGTTGCCCTTCCTCTCTCGCATGGTGTCCCTGAGAGAGAGAGAGAGAGAGAGAGAGAGAGAGAGAGAGAGAGAGAGAGAGAGTTCAAATTGGCAACATAAACATTCTAAATGGACCCATGTTTATTTCCTTTTACTGTATTTGCTAATAATATTAGCTCACAGAAAATAAACTGGGGTCCAAGCTGTTCCTCAGTCTAGAACATTCTACTATGTGTTTCTGATTTTGACTCTGTCTGTCATCATTCTGAGATATGTGTTTCTGATTGTGACTCTATCTGTCATCATTCTGAGATATGTGTTTCTGATTGTGACTCTATCTGTCATCATTCTGAGATATGTGTTTCTGATTGTGACTCTGTCTGTCATCATTCTGAGATATGTGTTTCTGTTTGTGACTCTGTCTGTCATCATTCTGAGATATGTGTTTCTGTTTGTGACTCTGTCTGTCATCATTCTGAGATATGTGTTTCTGTTTGTGACTCTGTC
>NC_140183.1:22924280-22951780 GCF_963971535.1 Notolepis coatsorum | reverse complement strand
GGCTCTCCATGCTTCAGAACCCTAGAATCAGAGGGTGTGGTCTGTCTGTCAGCTGGACCTGGTCAGACCCGGCTCAGGACAAGCCAAGCTATTATAAGCTGCTGAAGTCAGACTTCACCTTGAGTGGATCTGGCAGACAGTGGTTACTTCTCCTCCCCCAGACACACACAGTCGCACACACACACACACACACACACACACACACACACACACACACACACACACACACACACACACACACACACACACACACACGTACACAGACACACACACACACACACACACACACACACACACACACACACACACACACACACACACACACACACACACACACACACACACACACACACACACACACACACACACACACACACACACACACACACACACACACACACTACTGTTGCTCTGTGTTTCTCCAAGCTCCAAGGTCTCTATCCCCCCCCCCCCCCTCCCACCACCAGGGAGATCCCTGGAGATCCCTCCTTACAATCCTAAGCTGTTACTAATAGATATGAAGCTGATACACCAGTCACACTATCTCAGCAGCCAAGGGCTGCGTTGTGTTTTACTTGGAGCAGCCTGACTGGACTGAACCTTTCTGAGGTGACTACAGGGGTTGGACCACCCTAGTCAACCGTCCTTCACCAGCTCCCTCACTTCTGCTCTTTTCCTGTCAGTTAAAGACTTTCTTTTCTTCCGCAAACCACATGTGGAAGAAGGCCAGTCGACTCACCAGTTGGCAGTCAGCTGATCGGTGAGTCAAGTTGGCCGTCAGTGGCCACTAATGAAACACGGGCCGCACCTGGATCACCTCACGGAAGAGGGGGAGTACCCAGGTTGTGCCTGTTTCCAGGTGGCTTTGTTATAATGCCACATTGTATACGTAGTCTGTGAACAACAGAATAACTACAAGACCCTTGCCCTTCTTCAGGCCACATGAGACCAACATGAGCTCCTGGGGGGTCATCAAAGTGAAGCAGGCTATTCTCTTCCCAGCACAGTCAGGACAGCTGAAACCCGCCCAGTTGTCTGCCATCGACTAAAAACATACCTAATATCTGGAAAGAAAAAAGAAACAAACCATCTTACTGTTTTACTATTATGTACACTTTACACTACCACTATCTACTATGTAGTACTATGTTACTATCCTTATACTACTACCTATCATGCTAATATGGCTATACTACTATGCACTGAATGAGTGTAGCACTCAAGTTCAACACTGTTTGAAAACAAATCCTTTCATGAGGCAGAACACAATTCATAGTATTCTTGGGAAATGTTTTTGCAATACGATATGGCGCATTGCCACAGCTCACTGGCCACGGTTGTCATTTCATGATAATCACCTGCTGTTTGATTACAATTACCTGTTGTTTGCGACCAATATGTCTGTGATGGAATACTATGAGTAGAACACACACTTGGTATGTCTCCTCTTCGAGGAGGTGACACAGGTGTGGCTGATACCTCATTAGTGGGGTTTAGCCCTCAGCTGATGACCTTCTGCTGAGGCAAGTGGCCCTCTTCCACACCCTAATACACCATTTAAGCACATTGCAACAAAAGACAACATAATATAGGTTTACTGCATTCTGTGAGGGAATGAGTGAGTTAGTCGGGCAGTCACTCACTCACTCGCTCACTCACTCAAATGTGTAATAAAAACCAAACTCTTGCCAATGTAGAGGTTCTGCTAAACAGTTCCCCCTCGAGGGTGCAGCAGTAGAGCAGCAAGCAGGTACAATGGGAAACTTCTGTGATGGCCACATTTGTATTAAGGCTGGGCGATATGCCCAAAAATATCATATTGCTATATTTTTCTACAGACAGTATATTTCTATTTGGTCTTTGACAGTATAGTTTTCCAGTACAAAGCAGGGGTGATCATATGAATTCGGGAAAGCACAGATAATGAGATGGACAGATATTTTTATTACACAGATATTCATATTATTTCTGTTATGAGCTCCATCTGTTTGCTGTCAAAACGACCTGTAAAAAAAACTACCTGTAGGATAAAAAAAAAACTACCTGTAGGACTGCCATCAAAAAACTACCTGTAGGACTGCCATGAAAAAACTCCCTGTAGGACTGCCATCAAAAAACGACCTGTACTGTAGGACTGCCATCAAAAAACTACCTGTAGGACTGCCATCAAAAAACGATCTGTACTGTAGGACTGCCATCAAAAAACTACCTGTAGGACTGCCATAAAAAACTACCTGTAGGACTGCCATGAAAAAACTACCTGTAGGACTGCCATCAAAAAACGACCTGTCCCACTTTGACAACCTAGGATGGCTTAGAGTAGACGACAGAGTACAGCAACTTGCAATGGGCCTGGTCTACAAGATACACTATACGACCGGGGTGCCCATGTACATGTCAAAATACTTCCCAAAGGTCAGTGAATACCACAACCACTACACCAGAGGAAGCTCAACAAATCATGTTAAACCCAGATTCGGCTCAAACAAGGGACTAAACACGTTTCGCAATTATGCCACAACAATGTGGAACACCCTACCCAAAGCTGTAAAGGAATGTGAATCCCTGCCCACATTCAAAACCGCTCTTAAAGAGCACCTACGGGAGGCTGCAATTCGAAACTGGCCACCGTAAATGCCCAAAACCCCCACCACCTCCTAATAGACAGTCTCCTCCCCTCCTAATGTACAGTCCCCTCCCCATCATATGTATATACTCTGTCAGGATCTAGGGGTAACAGTACTGTATATTTGAATACCGTTTATGTCACAAATGTATCAGTACTAAATACCTATATGTCCCTATGCCATAAATGTCATGTATGTTGTGTATGTCATAAATGTCTATATGAATTGAAAATGGGGGACCCTGATGGAAACAAGACTAACGTCTTTCTCAGGTCTGCATCCCCTTAACAATTGTATCTATTGAGCCGTACTGTATTGTACCCATTCTGCAATCTGTTAAATAAAGTTTTCATTCATTCATCCATTCATTCATTTCATTCATTCATTCATTCATTCATTCATTCATTCATTCATTCATTCATTCATTCATTCATTCATTCTGTAGGACTGCCATCAAAGAACTACCTGTAGGACTGCCATAAAAAAACTACCTGTAGGACTGCCATCAAAAAACGACCTGTAGGACTGCCATCAAAAAACTACCTGTAGGACTGCCATCAAAAAACGACCTGTAGGACTGCCATCAAAAAACTACCTGTAGGACTGTCTCTTCATTTGGACCCACACAAATATGAATAATCATATTTTGAAAGTTGCGTGTCAAACTAGATAAAGAAAAAGGCTGGCATTTTCTCAAGTTTTCTCTCGTATCTCGGCTGCTCCTTGACAAGCAAGATCTCCCCTACATTTTCAAAAGCCTAGAGAAGGCTTGTCTTAAGCTTGACTTAAGTCAAAATCATGAGTTATGCATGTGAAATTGATTTTCTTTATCGCGTGCGTGTCTTTGGAGACTGATGTCAGAACCAACCCGAGACGCACAGCATGCTCCCTGCCTCTCCTCCAGCAGCATTCTATTGTGCCAATTTCAGGAATATATATATATATATACGTAGATATCATGTATCTGTTCAATGAGTTGTCATGGGTTGTCCTGGTATGACAAATCGCAAATCCAGTTACTGGTAATGGAGATACTGACGTGCATCCCGATGCTTTTATCCAGACACACACCGTTCCAAATATTACAAATATTTCCACTACTCTAAATCGAGACAAAATCAATGAATATAAGTATATTTTGATGCCGCACATGGTGGTTATGTCAGTTTCAGAATCAGAAAACAATGTTATTGGAACCGGGGGGCGCTATCCGCTCCTCATTCCTCATATAAAAACAGCCCACGAATTTCATATAGGCTATTTATCATTCTTAGTTTCTGACATTCATAAGTATCATGCTTAAATGTGTTCTGCTCTATAAAGCTGTTTTTAAGAACATCACACAAGATTAGATTAGATTCAACTTCATTGTCGGAGAACAACTAAATCTTATGGGCAGCCAGCCTACATATCGGTCTACAAGCTGCTTCAATAGAAC
Source organism: Notolepis coatsorum (assembly GCF_963971535.1). Lineage (NCBI taxonomy): Eukaryota > Metazoa > Chordata > Actinopteri > Aulopiformes > Paralepididae > Notolepis > Notolepis coatsorum. The sequence goes on along the minus strand of NC_140183.1, from coordinate 22,947,715 downwards.
ACACCTGATTTACCAGAAGACGGAAGGTGGTGAGCGCTTACACAAGATTTGCCTTGTTGTTTAAGGTGGTAGGTGATTGACAGGTGGAGGTTCTTCATCATAATGTATGTGGGAGGTATCCTGGCCTGGGTTAGGTAAAATTTACAATTGGGCAATTGTCTGCGAAATCCGCCTTGTTTTTGGGAATGGTAGACGGCTTTGATTGACAGGTGGGGGTCTTCAAGTGGGTTATGCTGATGTACTTGGAGCCCAGCAAGGGTCCTTCCACTTGAGCCAAATCCACTGGCTGCTTCTTTCAGCCGCCGCTGAGACTGATCTGATGGTCTGCCTCTGAGACTGATCTGAGGTCTGCCTCTGAGACTGATCTGATGGTCTGCCTCTGAGACTGATCTGAGGGCTGCCTCTGAGACTGATCTGATGGTCTGCCTCTGAGACTGATCTGATGGTCTGCCTCTGAGACTGATCTGAGGTCTGCCTCTGAGACTGATCTGATGGTCTGCCTCTGAGACTGATCTGATGGTCTGCCTCTGAGACTGATCTGAGGTCTGCCTCTGAGACTGATCTGATGGTCTGCCTTTGAGACTGATCTGAGGTCTGCCTCTGAGACTGATCTGATGGTCTGCCTCTGAGACTGATCTGAGGTCTGCCGCAGAGCCTGTCAGTGGTTTCCTAGTTCCCTCAGCAGTCTGATGGTAGAAGAAGCCACAAATCCTCTGCATCCCACTTCAACCGGATAGACTTTGGTTTTCCAGCCATTCTGTTTCACTGCTGCTGCTAGTTCTGCATAGTGCAGCTTCTTTCATTCATAGGCCTCCTCAACCGAGTTCTCCCATGGGACTGTGAGTTCTATGATGTAAGTAGTTTTCAATGAAAGGGACCAGAGTACCAAGAAATTGGTGGAAGCAATCTCAGGCGGAAAGATTAATCGCTGGCCGATGTCCACCAGCATCTTACTGTTGCAGCATAGGTGTCCTGGTTCTGGTTTGGTGGAAGGATGTTTGAATAGGTGTCCTGTTCCTGGTTTGGTGGAAGGATGGTTGCATAGGTGTCCTGGTTCTGGTTTGGTGGAAGGATGTTTGCATAGGTGTCCTGTTCCTGGTTTGGTGGAAGGATGTTTGCATAGGTGTCCTGTTCCTGGTTTGGTGGAAGGATGTTTGCATAGGTGTCCTGTTCCTGGTTTGGTGGAAGGATGTTTGCATAGGTGTCCTGTTCCTGGTTTAATGGTGGAAGGATGTTTGCATAGGTGTCCTGGTTCTGGTTTGGTGGAAGGATGTTTGCATAGGTGTCCTGGTTCTGGTTTGGTGGAAGGATGTTTGGTGTTTTCTGTCCTTCTCGGACGAATGTTGTTGCCTTCAGATGGTTCTCGGGGGGGAAATTGTTGGTCGCAGTCTGCTTGTTCTCAAAAGCTGATGCCAGGCTCTGATTGTACAGGCTGTGAAAAAGGAGATGGACAACATTATTTAAATAAATTAAATAAATAAATAAAAAGTTAATGTATACAATTACTGTTATGGAATACTGTTTTAAATATATTTATTTGATTGTTCAATGTCCCCCAGTTAAAGGGGGCAGGGTCAACTTCAGATCATACAACTTAGTTTAGTTAAACATTTTAAATAAAGAGAGAGAGCACAAGTACAGATGACAAGTACAGTATGAGGAGTTAGATATATATATTCATAATTAATTATATGCCAAAATTAAATCATGTTGATGCTTTGAAGGCACAACAAAATGCATTTTCAATAAATATTAATTTATTTAAAATGTATTTACAAATACATTTGCTGGATTTAACGTGACTTTCTATCTAATGTTCATTTGTTAATTTGATTACATCAGTTCCCATCTTAATCTTTTAATAATAAAATATATATAATTATATTCTTTAAATAATAACATCTGATATAAACCCACTTCCGGTTTTCTATCAAAATACAGATACAGATCATTTTAATGGTTGAACAGATACAGATACAGAATAAAATAATGATGTGTTTGCACACCCCTAGTAAAAAGTACAATGTAATATTACATATTTTGTATGTCATTATTTTGTAATAGAATTGTCATGGTTCCATTTAATTCAACATGGTCTATTTTATTTTACTTTTTAATACTGCTGCAATTAATCTTTTTTTATTCACTTAAACATTATATTATACAGTATGTATATCGTTTTTTATAATATGTATATAGCGTGGATGACAGTACACCTTCCTATTCAGTATATTATGGTCAAACTGGTCAAACGAGAGATGGTGGCAGAGGAGGATGAGAAAAAAGCTGGATGCTATACTGGAAAACCCCTCCCACCCTCTCTACGAGGAGCTAGCCAAGATGAGGTGCACGTTCAGCCATAGACTTACTTACAAACCGCCTTGGCCAATCCTTCATGCCAGTAGCCATCAGGCTCCACAACCGTGGGGCATGGACTGCTGCCAACTAATGGCTAGAGAGAACTTGAGAACTGTTAGGATTGTCTGACTCTTAATGACCAAACACTGCACGGACTCTGGCACGGCGTGCTACTACTATTGTATACCATGTATACTATTATCGATAGAATATTATACCAACATTCCATTATTTGTATTATTATTTTCTATTCTATTATTGTTTATATTATTATTATTATTATTATTATTATTATTATTATTATTATTATTATTATTATTATTATTATTATTATTATTATTATTATTATTATTATTATTATTATTATTATTATTATTATTATTATTATTATTATTATTATTATTATTATTATTATTATTATTATCCTCTATTCTATTGATATTTCTACTATGATCTATTTTCCTTGCCTGTACTTCACCCTCCCTCCCAGATGCTGCTATGACACCTGAATCTCCCCAAGGGGATTAATAAAGGAACACCTGACTTATTTAAAATTGTGTTACACTGGGGTGCATTTAAAAAGCCTATAGGAAAACATAGTGGCCTCTCACACATAACTCTATATTACCTAACAACCCCCTCACCCTCCGTCCCAGTCCCCACCAAACCGCATGGAAAATATGCCTAGTATGCTCCGTACCTCCGACACGGGGAGTCCTATCTCACAGCCTCAGAGCCGCACAGCCGCACAGCCTCAGAGCCTCAGAGCCTCAGAGCCTCAGAGCACAGCTGCTTAACGTGCACCAGAGGGTTAGTGAGCAGCGTGCTGGAGAGAAGCCCGGGCTGTTCTGACAGGTGAGAGATCTCAGGCCAGCGCGGTTGGGAAAGTTACTTTATAAAAGTAATATGTTACAGATTTTTGGGGCGGATACTGATATTAGGGAGTAAAATATTCCATGATCAATATATCAGCTGATATTCTTCATATATACAGTATATATATTTTGTATGTAGTCCCACACTTTACTTCTTCCACTCTGAACCATGTGTAAATTCTATTCTAAATAGCGTAGTATTCACTAATGATGAATTTATCTTTATATTTAGGTAATAGGTAGGTATATTAACTATAGGGACCAGCCACGAGTTTATACGTGTTACGGTGCCATGCGTTGTGGACCAGAGCCACGAGTTAACTCGTGGCGAGTTGTTATTGTTTTATTCCATATTAATAACGCTATTAACGTCCCCGATCGACTTGCAGGACCTACCCGCATATTTGATTTTCGAAACATGCAATACCGGCCAGATCCGCTTAGGGACGCCATCGCTCCACTGCAGTATCATTGAGGGCGATTGAACAAATTTTTTTTTACTGTCTGTGGGCGTTTCATATGAGCCTCGATCCCAGCCGAACATACTCCATCTTTGATCCCGTTACCAAACGCAGATTTCAGCCTGGAATAATGGGATTTATGATTAGCCAATGGACATATCGATCTACCAGATTCCGATGACTAATGACGAAATGCTGCCGGCGATCACATGGCCTGACGGTAGGATACTATTCACCCAAATTACAGCTGGATTGGACATTGTTTTAAAACGCAGCGAAAATGGCTACTTGAACGCACACTGTATTGCTAATCAATAATAGTAATCGGCGTCCCCCGCCGCCCCCATTTCATCCATAGATGCTCTGTAATAGTCCGGATGCTACGCAGTTTGTTTTATTTCATTCGTATATATACAGCAGAAATGGCGTTTGATATAACGTGACTAGCCTTTAGCCTATTATCTAGCTCTCCAGAAAAAAGACGAGGCGAAAACCGCGATAAACCTTATATTCACGGCACTATAAAATGACAACCAACCGATGGATTTTTTCTTTTCTTTAAGCCATTATGAAGGCACGGTTTATGCACTCAAGTGACAATGAGAATGGACAGATAGCAATACTATAAAGTATATATATAGCTGTTAGAAAGTACATCGGTTTGTTGACAAAGCGTTGTCCTCCAGCCATATATTACACTGCAAGCCATGGTCGTCAATGTGTTAAGAATTACTACATAATGAGTGAAGTCACTGAAAAAAATTCTGATGTCCTCTCTACAACTTTAAACCACGTATTCTCTCTATCACGCTAGACGTCTGATGTCCTCTCTACAACTTTAAACCACGTATTCTCTACTCTATCAAGCTAGATATCTGATGTCCTCTCTACAACTTTAAACCACGTATTCTCTACTCTATCAAGCTAGATATCTGATGTCCTCTACTAACTTTAAACCACGTATTCTCTACTCTATCAAGCTAGACGTCTGATGTCCTCTCTACAACTTTAAACCACGTATTCTCTACTCTATCAAGCTAGACGTCTGATGTCCTCTCTACAATTTTAAAGTTTAAACCACGTATTCTCTACTCTATCAAGCTAGACGATTGAGGTCCTCTCTACTAACTTCAAACCATGTATTCTCTACTCTAAACTAAAGTTTCTACTAAAGTTAGAAAGAAATGCGGTGGTAGAACCTGGGTCTGATACATAGATCACCCTTCTCTGGTGTTGCTCTGATGGGCCCGGTCTCAGAGGACCTGGCTAAGTGTGGTTCTGACCTGGTTCAGCTGTGTGGTTCTGACCTGGTTCAGCTGTATGGTTCTGACCTGGTTCAGCTGTGTGGTTCTGACCTGGTTCAGCTGTGTGGTTCTGACCTGGTTCTGTGGTGGTGTTCTGACCTGGTTCTGCGCAATGTGTCTATAAATCTGGTTCTGTTTCCTTCTGTGTTTTAGTCACACAACTTTTTAACATGACAGCATATTTTAGAAAGACCAATAATGGATTCCTGATGCCACTGTATTTGTGTACACACACCTGTGTGTCTTTTCTGTGTTCATGCATGTGCATGTGCCTGTGCTTGTGTGTGTGTGTGTGTGTGTGTGTGTGTGTGTGTGTGTGTGTGTGTGTGTGTGTGTGTGTGTGTGTGTGTGTGTGTGTACATGCGTGTGTGTGTGTGTGTGTGTGTGTGTGTGTGTGTACGTGTATGCGTGTCTGAATGTGTGTGTGTGTTGTGGCAACCCCAAGCCACCACTGGGCTTGGTGATTGAAGATCGCTGTGTGTGTATGTGAGTGTGCCCTCCAGACCACCATAGAGGCAGAACAGACAGAGATGCTATAATCCCCGGCTTGCTGTGTGCTGCCCTGTCTGACTCTGCCGGCTCTACCCCACGCAGACTAAACACTCCCACCCCGCGCTCCACTCCCGGGGGGTCAAAGTTCAAGCACCATTAAGTGTCCAAACACGGCTGATTCTCTGATCTCTCTGGATGGTGCAGGAGCAGGAAGTGGAGACAGAAAAAGGAACACATTCATCTCATTAGAAGATTAGCGGAACACGCGCCGGGTTTTCAGAGGCTGGTTATTATAAGCTCATAATCGGACACAGTGAATCTGTAGTAGCCGGCGGAGAAAGTCGCTCTGTCCTCGTCTCAGGACACAGTTTGTGTTTGTCCTCGTCTCTCTGAACACAGTTTGTGTCTGTCCTCGTCTCTGGACACAGTTAGTGTCTGTCCTCGTCTCTGGACAGAGTTTGTCTGTCCTCGTCTCTCTGGACACAGTTAGTGTCTGTCCTCGTCTCTGGACACAGTTAGTGTCTGTCCTCGTCTCTGGACACAGTTTGTGTCTGTCCTCGTCTCTCTGGACACAGTTAGTGTCTGTCCTCGTCTCTGGACACAGTTTGTCTGTCCTTGTCTCTCGACACAGTTTGTCTGTCCTTGTCTCTCGACACAGTTTCAAGTTCAAGTTTCTTTATTAGTTGTCATACAGAATACTTTTATATAAAATGCTTCTTTCTGTTTTGCTCCAGAGATTGTGCTAGATAAAAATAGATAAGTATAAAATAAGTATAATAAGTATAAAATAGAAGTCAAGTACGTAGACAAAAGTGTTCAATATATACATATATACAATATACAATGCAGAGTAGAAAAGTAACTGAGTTACAATACAATATACTATATACTATACAGTACAATGCAGAAATGGGATGAGGTACAATTTAGGTACAATTTACAGTAAGGTGTAATGAGGTATGAGTTGTAGTGAAAATTCTTTACCAATAAATATAAAGTGCGTTAGGTGTGTAAAGTGGGTAAAGTGGGTGCTGCAGTGAGTTGTTTGTTTAAAGTGAGTGTGTGCGTGTGAGTTTGTCTGTCCTCGTCTCTGGACACAGTTTGTCTGTCCTCGTCTCTGGACACAGTTTGTCTGTCCTCGTCTCTGGACACAGTTTGTGTCTGTCCTCGTCTCTGGACACAGTTTGTCTGTCCTCGTCTCTGGACACAGTTTGTGTCTGTCCTCGTCTCTGGACACAGTTTGTCTGTCCTCGTCTCTGGACACAGTTTGTATCTGTCCTCGTCACCACTCTCACCACTCTCACCGCTCTCACTGCTACAGAGGCTCTCAGAGAAGCATCTCATTGGCTCTTGAAAACGAGAGTGGTATTAACCTGTGGAACCCATCTGTCTAGATTCTAGGTAGCTAGGGAGAGACGGATGGTTCATTGGGAAGCCATTAGTGGATTCTGAAGGTGGAGGTCAGGGGTCAGTGACTCTGGCCTACTGCAGTACTCTGTCAGGGGCTGGAAAATAAGATATGGACATTCCTCAGATCTCCAGGGAGGCCATGAGGCAACAAACAAGATGTAGTTCTATCTATCTATCTATCTATCTATCTATCTATCTATCTATCTATCTATCTATCTATCTATCTATCTATCTATCTATCTATCTATCTATCTATCTATCTATCTATCTATCTATCTATCTATCTATCTATCTATCTATCTATCTATCTATCTATCTATCTATCTATCTATCTATCTATCTATCTATCTATCTATCTATCTATCTATCTATCTATCTATCTATCTATCTATCTATCTGTCTGTCTGTCTGTCTGTCTGTCTGTCTGTCTGTCTGTCTGTCTGTCTGTCTGTCTGTCTGTCTGTCTGTCTGTCTGTCTGTCTGTCTGTCTGTCTGTCTGTCTGTCTGTCTGTCTGTCTGTCTGTCTGTCTGTCTGTCTGTCTGTCTGTCTGTCTGTCTGTCTGTCTGTCTGTCTGTCTGTCTGTCTGTCTGTCTGTCTGTCTGTCTGTCTGTCTGTCTGTCTGTCTGTCTGTCTGTCTGTCTGTCTGTCTGTCTGTATGTCTGTCTGTCTGTCTGTCTGTATGTCTGTCTGTCTGTCTGTCTGTCTGTGTCTGTATCTGTCTGTCTGTATCTATCTGTCTATGTATCTGTCTGTCTGTCTGTCTGTCTCTGTCTGCCTATCTATCTTTATTTATTTATCTATTCTATCTTTCTATCTTTCTTTATGTCTGTCTAATGAGTAACAGTATGTATCTGATCAGTATTACTATGATGACAGTATGTATCTGATGAGTATTACTATGACAGTATGTATCTGATGAGTATTACTAAGACAACAGTATGTATGTGGTGTGTTGTGTGTTTGGAGAGTGCCATGTGGTTGTAGTGTGTCGTGTGGTTGTTGTGTCGTGTGGTTGTTGTGTCGTGTGGTTGTAGTGCCATGTGGTTGTAGTGTTGTGTGGTTCTAGTGTGTCATGTGGTTATAGTGTGTTGTGTGGTTGTAGTGTTGTGTGGTTCTAGTGTGTCATGTGGTTGTAGTGTGTTGTGTGGTTGTAGTGTTGTGTGGTTCTAGTGTGTCATGTGGTTGTAGTGTGTTGTGTGGTTTGAGAGTGTCGTGTGGTTGTAGTGTGTCATGTGGTTGTAGTGTTATGTGGTTGTAGTGTGTCGTGTTGTTGGAGAGTGTTGTGTGGTTGTGGAGAGTGTTGTGTGGTTGTAGTGTGTTGTGTGGTTGTAGTGTGTTGTGTTGTTGTAGTGTTGTGTGGTTGTAGTGTGTCGTGTGGTTGTAGTGTGTCGTGTGGTTGTAGTGTGTCGTGTAGTTGTAGTGTTGTGTGGTTGTAGTGTGTCATGTGGTTGTAGTGTTGTGTGGTTGTAGAGTGCCGTGTAGTTGTAGTGTGTTGTGTGGTTGTAGTGTGTTGCACGGTTGTAGTGTTGTGTGGTTGTAGTGGGTCGTGTGGTTGTAGTGTGTCGTGTGGTTGTTGTGTCGTGTTGGTTGTAGTAGTGTGTCGTGTGGTTGTTGTGTGTCGTGTGGTTGTTGTGTCGTGTTGGTTGTAGTAGTGTGTCGTGTGGTTGTAGTGGTTGTAGTGTTGTGTGGTTGTAGTGGTTGTAGTGTTGTGTGGTTGTAGTGTCGTGTGGTTGTAGTGTATCGTGTGGTTGTAGTGTCGTGTTGGTTGTAGTAGTGTGTCGTGTGGTTGTAGTGTGTTGTGTGGTTGTAGTGTGTCATGTGGTTGTAGTGTCGTGTTGGTTGTAGTAGTGTGTTGTGTGGTTGTAGTTAGAGATGTTCCGATACCATTTTTTTCTTTCCGATCCGATTCCGATACCTAAGCTTTGGGTATCGGCCGATACCGATACTTATCCGATACCAGTGCATACATTAAAAAAATAAGAAAATAAAAAAAATATTATATAAATTATAATACAGCTACTGTTTATATACTGTTTTTTTTTTAGTAATAACTATAAAGTTTTATTCAACAACAGGTGATTGTATAGATTAGTATTAGTATCAGTAATTGAAAACTATCTCAATGAGTTCACCCACGGAAAGGTTGTTGGCACATTAGTTCCACACGGACATTATTCGTTGCTGCACTTGCTTCCACAAGAAGGCTCCGTTTAGTAGCAGAGGCTCTGTTGTTGTGATTTTTGCACAATAAATATTCAACATTCTCTTTTGAGACTCCGCCTCAGACTCTTATCATTTGGCACTAAAAGCTAAACATTGTCGCCGATATGGCTGTCCGCAACATGTCATTAATTGTGTACGCGACGTGCAATTGTGCAATGACGACGTTACCCTGAGCTAGGTTAGCTAGCATCAGAGCTACCGGTATATGGAAAAACTAACGTTACTGGTGACATTGTGATTTAACTTGGAATACTCCTTTGCCAACTTGCTGTACTTTGCTTGCATGTCTGCAGCCATTATTGCTGGATTATGAATAGCCCCAACTTTAGCCAAGGTAACGTTATGGCTAAACCTTTAACGTTAGTTAATGCTAGCTTTCGGTTAGCTGTTCAGCTAATGCTAATAACATCAGAGCTCCCCGTCAACAGCGCTCTGCCGGGACGATGGCATTTTAAGAAAGTATCTGCTCTGCTGTTAAAATGGCAATTGACACTTTAATTCACGGTCGATTAAGCACACGTTTGTTTTATAATGCTCACTCAGCGAGTAGGGTATATCTACAGAGCCCAACGTCTGCAGTGTTGTTGATAAATTACGTCATATGGTATCGGAGCGCAACATTAGAGGGTACTCGCCGATACCGATACCAGCATTTTAGGCAGTATCGGCGGCATTTCCGATACTGGTATCGGTATCGGAACAACTCTAGTTGTAGTGTGTTGTGTGGTTGTAGTGGTTGTAGTGTCGTGTGGTTGTAGTGTGTTGTGTGGTTGTAGTGTGTTGTGTGGTTATAGTGTTATGTGGTTGTAGTATGTTGTGTGGTTGTAGTGTGTTGTGTGGTTATAGTGTGTCATGTGGGTGGTTGTAGTGTCGTGTTGGTTGTAGTAGTGTGTCGTGTGGTTGTAGTGTGTTGTGTGGTTGTAGTGTGTTGTGTGGTTATAGTGTACCATGTTGTTGTAGTGTCGTGTTGGTTGTAGTAGTGTGTTGTGTGGTTGTAGTGTGTTGTGTGGTTGTAGTGTGTTGTGTGGTTGTAGTGTGTCGTGTGGTTGTAGTGTGTTGTGTGGTTGTAGTGTGTCGTGTGGTTGTTGTGTCGTGTGGTTGTTGTGTCGTGTGGTTGTTGTGTCGTGTGGTTGTAGTGTCGTGTGGTTGTTGTGTCGTGTGGTTGTTGTGTCGTGTGGTTGTAGTGTCGTGTGGTTGTTGTGTCGTGTGGTTGTTGTGTCGTGTGGTTGTTGTGTCGTGTGGTTGTAGTGTCGTGTGGTTGTTGTGTCGTGTGGTTGTTGTGTCGTGTGGTTGTAGTGTGTCGTGTGGTTGTTGTGTCGTGTGGTTGTTGTGTCGTGTGGTTGTAGTGTCGTGTGGTTGTAGTGTGTCGTGTGGTTGTTGTGTTGTGTGGTTGTTGTGTCTTGTGGTTGTAGTGTTGTGTGGTTGTAGTGTTGTGTGGTTGTAGTGTGTCGTGTGGTTGTTGTGTCGTGTGGGTGTAGTGTTGTGTGGTTGTAGTGTTGTGTGGTTGTAGTGTGGGAAAGCTCTTACTGCAGTACTTGAGGTTTTCTGTCTTCGTGTGAGGTATGAAATGATAGAGGAAACTAAGTACCAGCGACCGTACTATCAACTCAACGATGGAGCTTTCACACACTTGTGGTGAAAGGAACTTGTGGTGAGGAGGACCTTTAAGAAAGTGAATATCAGGAAGGCAGCAGGACCGGACGGTATCCCCGGCCGCGTCCTGAAAGTCTGTGCCGACCAACTGGCCCCGGTATTCACTGACATATTTAACCTGTCCTTGGAACAGGCTGTCATCCCCACCTGTCTGAAGAAGTCCACTATTATCCCTGTACCCAAAAAATCCAAGCATGCTTGCCTCAACGACTACCGCCCTGTAGCTCTCACCTCCATAGCCATGAAGTGCTTTGAGAAGCTAGTAAAGGGCTACATCTGCTCCTCCCTCCCCATCAACCTGGACCCCCTGCAATTTGCATACCGCCCCAACAGGTCCACGGAGGACGCCATAGCCCATGTGCTGCACACAGCAGCATCACACCTGGACAAGAGGCAGGTGAACTATGTGAGAATGCTGTTCATCGACTACAGCTCAGCATTCAATACCATAGTCCCCTCCAAACTCATAGCCAAGCTCAGGGACCTGGGCTTGAACTATGACCTCTGCCAGTGGGTCTTGGACTTCCTGACGGGCAGACCCCAGGTGGTGAGAGCAGGCAACTGCACCTCCTCATCCATCACTCTCAACATAGGGGCCCCCCAGGGCTGTGTTCTGAGTCCCCTCCTCTACTCCCTGTACACACATGACTGTGTGGCACAGCGGAACAACAACACAATCATCAAATTAGCTGACGACACAGTAGTGGTGGGCCTGATCTCTGCAAACGACGAGAGGGCCTACCTGGAAGAGGTCAAGGTCCTAGCGGGATGGTGTCAAGAGAACAGCCTCTCCCTGAATGTCAGCAAAACAAAGGAGATGATTGTGGACTTTAGGAGGTCGGGGGTCAGGGACTACAGCCCCCTCAGCATCGACGGGGCACCGGTTGAGAGAGTGAACAGTTTTAAGTACCTCGGAGTCCACATATCCGAGGACTTGACATGGACCACACACATTGACAGTGTTGTGAAGAAGGCACGGCAACGCCTCTACTTCCTCAGGCAAGGAAGTTCCAAGTCAGTCAGAAGATCCTTAAGAACTTCTACTCATGTACAATAGAGAGCATCCTGACTGGCAATATCACCTCCTGGTTTAGGAATAGCACCGCACAAGACAGTGGCCCGTTCAGCCGAACGCACAATTGGAGGGGGGCTTCCCACTCTCCAGAACATTTACAACAAGCGGTGCATGGGTAAGGCTAAGAGAATTATCAAAGACTCCAGCCACCCAAACAATTGCCTCTTTGAACTGCTGCAATCAGGCAAGCGATACCGGAGTCTCATGGTAAGCACAGAAATACTCAGAAGAAGCTTCTATCCCCAGGCCAACAATAACACTATGTAACAACCATCAAATGCACTCACAGCACACACATCCACATGCACACACTCACTTTAAACAAACAACTCACTGCAGCACCCACTTTACACACTTTAGAACACCTAAACACACTTTATATTTATTGGTAAAGAATTTGCACTACAACCCATACCTCATTACACCTTACTGTAAATTGTACCTAAATTGTACCTCATCCCATTTCTCCTTTGCACTATATAGTATATTGTATATTAGTATTGTATAGTATATTGTATGGGAACTCAGTTACTTCTACTTCTGACAACTAATAAAGAAACTTGAACTTGAGAAACTTGAACACTTAACAGTCCGGAGAGGCTGGTCTTTGATTAAAGCAGAGAGGGGTTCCAGTACAAAGCTCTAATGAAAGGTGTCAGAAGAAGTCGTCTGCCTCTGAAGTGGCACATGTGCACGAGGAAGTGTTTCGACCTCGGTGGGACGAGGCTTTGGAGTTGTAATCTCTCACCGCTCAGGTCCACACACAGTGTGCAAGAGGAGTCATTTGGATCGATGAGCATCCAGGGCAGGTAGGAAAATATCTGCCCTTTGAATTGTTAATCCACAACACACACACACACACACACACACACAAGATCAGCAAACTGTTACAACTAAACCGGAAGCAGGAAGAAAGCACTTCTCCAGATCACTGGAGCTCCACGGGGAGTTGTTGATTGTGACTGCTTGCACGATCCCAGTTGATGTCTTTGTTTATTGCATTCTTGGACCTTTTACGAAACATAATCTATAACCAATACTGTATGAAAAGAGTTCATAGAGAACACAGCTGTTGGAAAGAGAAAGGTAACAGGGACAGAGATTCAGGAGGAAAATTAGAGGAAGGGTTTGGAATTACACTGACCTTGATGAAAAACGTGGTGAAACATTTGGGTTTAATTCCGTCTCAGACTTTGTAAAACAATCCAGACCTTATGTCCGAGGTCTGAGGTATAGAGCCAGAGAAAGCAAAGAAACGCCTGAGGAACAGTCGGTTTAATATACTTCTTCAGGTAATATCCACCTGTAAAATCACTCCTGTTTATTCTGGAACCATCGAGTAATCACTGTGATTGGGGGCGACAGTGGCTCGGGAGGTAGAGCAGTCATCTGGTAATCCGGAGGTTCCCGGTTCGATTCCCGCTCCTCCCGGGCAGGGTGCCGAAGTGTCCTTGAACAAGACACTTAACCCCTAATTGCTCCTGATGAGCAGGGTGGCACCTTCCATGGCTGCCTCCGCCGTCGGTGTGTGAATACAATGGGTAAAATGTGGGGGACCAATTGTAAAGCAAAGGATAAAAGCGCTATATAAATGCAGCCATTTACCATTTGATTATCCATATTATGCAACTGTTTTTTATATTAGATAGATATAGATATAGATGTTACGTATTCATTATTATTTGCTGTATCAGACCTGTATCTATTAATAATTAAGACACTTTCCATTACTTTGAGCATTTGCTCAGTAGCCAACCTGGGATACACAGTGGATTTTGCACTTTTTGGGGCAATTCAATTGTGTTTATTTGTTTATATAAATGGATCCCCATTAGCTGATGCCTTAGCAGCAGCTAGTCTTCCTGGGGTCCAACAACATACATATACACAAGATAACATACACCGATAGAACCGAAGAAAGCATATATGTATCACAAAGAAAAATGTATCATAGAATAGAGAAAAACATGTATCATAGAATAAAAATAAATGTAAAACAGGAGATGAAAAACAAGAGATAAAAAACAAGAGATAAATCAGTGTGAGATCAATCAGAAAGTCATCATATGAAATCATAAGGGCACAGCAGATTAAATCCTAATGGCACAGCAGATTAAATCCTAATGGCACAGCAGATTAAATCATAATGGCACAGCATATGAAATCATAATGGCACAGCAGATTAAATCATAATGGCACATCATATACAATTATAATGGCACTACATATGAAATCACAATGACACTACATATGAAATCATAATGGCACAGCATATGAAATCATAACGGCACAACATATGAAATCAGAATGGCACAGCAAATTAAATCCTAATGGCACCGCAAATGAAATAAAAATGGCACAGTGTATGAAATCCTAATGGCACAGCAAAATCGTAACAAAAAGGGAGAAGTGAGCCACCAGTGAATGAAAGGTTTATCTTTTTTTTTTTATCCACTTTTTCTCCCATTTTCTATTTTTCTCCCATCCCCCAATTTCGTATCATCCAATTCAACCCTCCCCTGTCTCGAACGCTGTTTCTTGCCTCCCACAAGCCGGCTGCAATGTGGACTAGGGCGCCGCCCCCATCGCTTCCTGATTCTACTGCGCAGGCGCACCAACCGACCTGTAGGAGTCGCTGTCCACAACGCCCGATCCCCACCCATCAGTTTCCCACCCCCTAATACTGCCAATGTGTATTAGTACGGACAACCAGCTAAACTGAAAGCAATGTGGAGCGCTGGGCTCGAACAGGCGAACCCAGCGTCTCCAGTATTCGTGGTGAGCGCCTTGCCCACTGCACTACGTAGCCGCCCCTAATGAAAGGTTTATCTAAAGGGTAAATGATCAGGGTACTTTACAGGTTTAGAGTCCAACAAAACGTTAGGTTATGACTATAACCAAGTTCTGTTAGTTAGGGGCGATGCTTGGCATCGCCTTCTGCACTATCTCGCGTACGTGCACGCGTACTGAATAAACCACAAATGTACCTCTAATACCAGTATTAGTCTGACCACACCCCTCATCAGCTTACCTTCATAAGCAGGTGTGTGGTCACCTGCTCTCCTCCTTCCCAAGCTTTCACCACAAGGTGAGGACAAGGGCTGCAGCGGCGTCCGATGCCAAGCATCGCCCCTAACTAACAGAACTTGGTTATAGTCATAACCTAACGTTCTGTATCGTTAGTGGCTTAGCTTGGCATCGCCTTCTGCACAAGGGAGGCCAAGCGGAGCCACTTGGCTGACAAATACACCCCGCTGACAGCCCCCCAAAACCATCAGAACAGGGAGGGCCGAGCCCCCCCGACCCCCCCTAATGGAGGGTAGCCCCCCTATTAGGGACGTCACGGGAGGGCGACGGACCCGACCGTGCGAAGAGGCACTCAAGCAACTCAACGCACAGGGTGAGCAGACCGTGGCTTGACCCACGACTACACACACGCACAACCCGCATGCCACCCGGGAACGAACGGAGGAACAACCTCGTTACTGCCCCCAGAATCACGGGGTCAAGGGCAAACCCAACCCCGTGGCAAGGCCGTAGCAGCGGAGCACGAAGGAAGACCCAGACCCACCAAAAGGACTGGACTCCCTGGAATGGGGGCCCGGAGAAGTCCATGATGCCAGCATCAAGACCCCACCAGGTGGGCACGTAGTGCCCCGCCCCCCACATCGCCAGCGTATTCGGACAAAGGCCCCTCAGTTACTGCACCTGGTATTCCCAGGCGGAACCAACCAGGCCAGTAAGCCGAGCGGGCCCCGTCCCCCCAATAGTACACCGCCTGGCACACTGACCCTGCAGAATAGGCAGTCAGCATGGCCGTAAGCACACAAAAAAGGTTAACCAACGGAAGCAGGCAGCGCACCGGGGAAAAACCAGGCAACAGGCTGTTAACCCTAGCCTGGAGACTGCGGACGAGACAGGCGCCAGAGGGGACAGCTGAACACAGCCGCCCCGGCGGAAGGAGCGTAAGCTGGCGGTGTTGCATGACCAAGCCTCCATTTAACAACCCCCACCCAGAGGGGTCGAGGCAGAGAAGGCTGACACGATTGGCAGACGTCATGAACGTGCAGGGGCACCCTCAACCGGTGAACCCGGGAGTTGACACTGCTCCAACACACCAGGGAATCAACCACCTCGGTGTTACCCAATGCGGTGGTTGTTCCTATAACCCCTCAAGAAAAAACTCCAAAACACACCTGCGGGTATACACCGGCTATACCGCAGTGTTTCAGTTTCCAAAAAGGGTTAACCCAGGCCTACGGGTCGCAAACATCACTTCGGACCGGGCCTGGCGGTACGGGAAGCACAGGGTCACCAGAGGAGGTCAAAAAACCACCCCCACAGGCCCCTCTTCGCCATGCGTGAGAGAGGAGCGAAAAACAATGGAGAACCAGCCCCTAAGCACACCGTACCTGGTATTCCCCGGCGGTCTCCCAACCAAGTACTAACCAGGACCAACCTGTGTAGCGGCCGAGATCCGACGAGATCGAGCGCGTACAGAATGGCATGGCTGTAAGCCATGACGACAGTGCTGAGTAAAAACATACCCAACCAGGGTCTCCATAGCGCTTAACCCTGTGACACCCAGACCGACCTGGCATTTTTCCCCCTGAAAAAAGCCCAAGTCCCTCAGGGTACCAGAACAGCAGATCTGCATCCCCGGCGGACAACGGGTTCAACTGATCTGGACCAGCGTGACCAGAACCAGTCCCGTGCCCTAACCACGCCGACATGCCTACTCCAGGAGAAGGGCAGATATGCGTGTTGATCTTAACATGAAAAGAAGGCGCCACCCAGACGTCGGGACGAACCGCGCCTGGTGGCCCACCCCAAGGGCGTGAGACCCCACTACATATGTTCAGATCCATCCCGTCATCATCCCCCAGACATGAACGAGGATCCGTCGACAACCCACCCAGGTCATGGGATGTGGTCGCCGGAAGAGGAAAAACCCCCATCTCAGTTGCTTTATAAAAACGCTGTTTCAACCACAAGCAACTAAGGCGTGCCAGTCAATCGCCTGTTTACAGCGAGCTAGCACTATACGTGCGTCGGGACACACCCCCATCAATGAACAGGCTATTTAGACCTGTCATTGAATCCCCAAGGCGCCCAGGGGAACGACAAGAGGGGTGTGACACTCCCTAACTCCAACACTTCTGGAATAGAAAGAAGGAAGCATCAACAGTATGTATCCCAGTCTACACAGCCGGGGTAAAAAATGTTCACATTTTTACATCCCACCACCCTCCCATAGGAAAGAGACGGGGATCCCCAGAGAGACTTCCCACGCGAGCTGTACAGATTGAAAAGAATATATTGCACCTTGAGCCATGTAAAAAACTGGTTTTAGGGCCTCCGGGGAAGAGGCACCGAACCCATACACACTCAATAAACGAATTGAATCGAATATACATACAATAGAAAAGGACCCTTCTAGAGGGTCCACTCACTTTGACAATCTGAGGAGGAAGGCTCTGTACTCTGATGGAGGCTTCCTCACATGGATCACATGGAAGAAGGAGTCCGAACTCACAGAAGGCCTGAGTAGGCGCTTGGTGAGGAGGAGCCCTGACCACCCCCCCTGAAAACAGATCCATCACATGGACCTGAACAGCACACGGAAGTCCTACCAACAGAGACGCGCACGGTGACGTACTCTATGGCGGGGGAATTCCTGCGGTGCACACGCCCAATATACCAGGCCGTGGGACCAGGAACTCCCTCCCCCCCCCCCCCCCCCCCCCCCCGTAACGTGCCGAACCGCCACGTGACGGGAACCTTGAAGGACAGGGGGTGTACCCCTGACCGACAGAACAATGGGGAGAGGAAAGGTTACCAGTTCACCCCTTTACGACCCCACACCCATGATACGACGTAACGACAAAAAGAGAATATGACACAGTCATAGTCAGCTCTATGAAGCGTTTCACAGCTCCACACAGCGCACGAGCTAACCTGCTATCTGATTTTTACTAAGGAAAAACACAGAATAGAGAGGGCTCTAAGAACCCCGGTCCAACATACACATGTGCTTCTGTGGCCAGTACAACCCAGTTGTAGGTCACATGACACACACAACCCATCATCATCACAATGAGAGAATATCATTCTTGATTAGTATCGACCACAGGCCTTGCTAAGCACACATGACAGCAACCAAACCAATTTCCCTTTAGGAAATAAGTTTCTCCAGCAGATTTAGCACAACCTCAGCAATCAAGCTGAGAGTTACATCGTATCCCTACCACACAAAAGACACAATTAATGCACAACATGTCTGATAGGAGGTGATAAAGTCCCCAGGGAACCGGGGGGGGAAAAACACAATCCTCCTATTTTACCCTCAATACGGCCAGTTAAAACAGGAAAACCTGTTAATGTGTGAACTCACTGTCCATTGTCATTACAGTCTGAGAAAGAACATTCTTTTACTCACTCGTCACCAAGCATAGCTTCATAGGTTAGTTGCCTTAGTAGTGAGTACACGGTACACATAAACACCATGATTGTTTCTCACACAACAACCAGATCAATACATCACGACCTGCACGGAGAAGCTACTGCCAGTGACAAAAACAGCTCACACACAACCCGCAACGTATCTCAAATGCATTGCAACAACACACGTTTTGGGAAAAAACACCGTCATTCACAATACATTTAGCAAGGTAAAACCAGAAGACGTGTTATGAGGGTCTGGCCAACCCCGTACCTGCCCGGAACGCAGATCAGCGAAGTGCAGTCACAAGCCACCGTAGAACACAGCCCTCTTTGTTGACGCAATCCCCGTCTAGGCTCAGGCAGGGTTGACGAACATCCCCTGTCAAGGATGACGTCGTGGTCAAGAGTGTAAAACATGTTAAAAATCAAAGCACGTTCAACAGAATAGCATCAAGCTAACGGCTGCTCCAACCGTTCGGGTGCTATCGCTTCCGCTCGCGAGACGCCGATCTACGACGCACGCGATCAGGAGCGAGCTCCCGGCGGCGCGCGAGAAGCCAAGCTACCCGCGCCAGGCCACCGACCGGCTAACCGTAAGCTATGAACATGTAAACAATGACATAACACTCACCCAGACAGGCCGCCGTTCTGAACCCTCCTCACTTTTTAAGAGAAAAGAGAAAACAAGACGTCAACACCGCTTCACAACGGTGACATTAACACGTCCGGCGGAATCAGCACAGTACCAACTGGCCTGTATAGCTGACTTTGAACATGAATCTGCCGCTATCGCACATTACATGCACATATCCCCTCGTGAAGGAATACTCTCATTTGGATATGAAAGATGGGGTCTTAACACGGTGACAGAGAGAATCCACTCGTCCAGAACACACAGGGATCACCAGTGTCAATGGTCGCGGCCCACTAGTTAAAACTATAATGGTCGCCAGACCAAGGCCTTCTGTCGCCTAGACGGCTAAACAAAGGACCCTAGCCTGGGGCCGGTTTCCATAAACTTTGTCTAGTAGCCCCCATAGCACTAACAGACAAGTGGAGCCCCCCAGCAAACACTACTCACCCAACCTGGAACGCACCGCTCCTCACAACAGCGGCATGTCCGACAGTTCAGCTGTGGCCTGACAGGTTTCACCCCAACAAACACAGCAAGGAACTGCAGTTGAGAAGCATGCAGCGGCGTGCTCCCAATACGAAAACCGGTGGAGGGTTTGTAGAATGATCATCATCTTCTAGACACTCCAGTACGAAGACAATATCGCCGTATTTTCTCGAAAATAGTGAGAGAGAAAATAAAGATATGATGTCAACGTATCCTTGTTTCCCAAGCTGTTCCTAATCCAATTTCTTCCATCATGGTGTCAAGTGTGGGGATCTACCGAGGCACCTCTTCCTTGTGGTGAAAGCGAGAAGGAGGAGAGCAGGTGACCACACACCTGCTTATGAAGGTAAGCTGATGAGGGGTGTGGTCAGACTAATACTGGTATTAGAGGTACATTTGTGGTTTATTCAGTACGCGTGCACGTACGCGAGATAGTGCAGAAGGCGATGCCAAGCTAAGCCACTAACGATACAGAACCTAGAAGGTACAGGGACTGTCATGTACATTGACATGATAACTAATCAAACACAGCTTCCTCAGGACCAGCGACCCCTGGGGACCTCCGCGCTGCACTTTACCCTGTAACTCTATAGGCAAAGTTTTGGCACACAGCTGCACCCCCTAACATCCATGGCAAATAGGTCCCCACTGGACTACCTCACATTTCCTCTGCAAGGTCCATTCTCACCACTTTCATGGCTCTCACAGTGTTTACATCACATCCGTGTTAGGTTTCACTTTCGGTTTGGGCCAAAGTTGTAATGGTTCCGACCCCATTTGGTTGACAGGCAGTTAGCTTGTTAGATTTTGAGGCAGGTTGTATGTAGATCGATACATTTGAAGCACAAGGGCATGTTTACATGCCTACAGTGCACTCTATTTGTGTTCGACGTCACCCCAATGCTTGTGACATGTTTGTACATCCTCGTACTGTGCTCTATAGCACCATTCTCATCAACTAGTGGTTTGAGAATGTGGCATGTTTGTACATCTTCGTACTGTGCTCTATAGCACCATTCTCATCAACTAGTGGTCAAACGTATTTTTTTTTGTGAATCCCAATTTGAAATAGTGAAATTGACTTATTCCCCATTTATTGGGGAACCCCCGTCAAGGACCTCGTGTGGTTCCCTGGGCCTCATGTTGAGAATCAACATCAATCAATGCTCGTTGGACACATAGTTGGAGAGGAGATGGTGTGGCTCCCTCCGGAGGATCCTTCAGCTCAGAGATGTGTTGGATTCAGGCTCTCTGGTCTGGTTCCTGTTATGATCAGTGAGCCGGCTGTCAGTTGCAGCCTTCGGACGCCAAACTGTAGCTGTCATAGCACACAGCGCGGTCAGAGTGAGAGCACGTTCTCTCTGCTTACGCTCACCCCAGCGCTCTCTCTCTCTCTCTCTCTCTCTCTCTCTCTCTCTCTCTCTCTCTCTCTCTCTCTCTCTCTCTCTTTCTCTCTCTCTCTCTCTCTCTCTCTCTCTCTCTGTACAAAATGTATTATGTATGAATTACTTCAATGTTTTGTAAATGTTTTTAATAAGCTAAAAGTGATCCAAACAAATCAATCAATCAACATATTGTCAACCATGTCAGACTCCATCTGTCTCAGAGTGAAACTAAATAAATCACCACACAAAATCAGCAGTAGTGTCGTTTAAAATGGAATAATTGAATATGATCTGATCTGTTTACTGAGAAGTCAGACTCTTTGATACGCCCTTGGCTGCAGGCCTCTAAACACCTAAATGCCTTCAGCGTGTGCCGGGTAAGGTCAAGTCATTTAACATAGCTTAGACGTTGATTTACAGCAGTGCCTACTTACAGCAGGTGTAATGAGCCTGAAGGAAAAAAGCTATGGAACAGTTTTATGACGCCAGGACCCGAGAGAGACATAGAAACTGTTGAAATTCAGCACGTTCAGCCCAAGTCACCCAAGCACAGCCACCTGCCAAAGCTTCCACCATGTTAATAAGCTGGCTGGTAGAAAGTAGGACCAGACCACCTCCTCCTATCTTGGGAAAAGATCCAAGTCACCCAAGCACAGCCACCTGCCAAAGCTTCCACCATGTTAATAAGCCGGCTGGTAGAAAGTAGGACCAGACCACCTCCTCCTATCTTGGGAAAAGATCTACCTAGCCTAGAGCAGGGGTTCCCAAACTTTTCAGGCCGGGACCCAGAAAATAAGGCGTCAGAGAGCCGCGGCCCAATCGTCAGGCCTTTCTTTTTCTTTTTTTTTGCCAGGCGACCGATTTTTTAAGCCAAATATCACTCCAATCCTATTAAGTTAGTTCAAGTTAGTTATTCATTTTTATTACATGGCGTTTTCACATTCGCCGAAATGCTTGCTTGTGATTGGTCAATAGCGCGCATCAGAGGTCCGTTATCAGACAATAATGACCGCTGTGGAACAATAATGACCGCTGTGGAACAATAATGACCGCTGTGCGCAGCTGTTCGCAATCAAGCCCACTGACATCAGTGCATTCAGACACTGCCGGCTGCCGGGGAAGCTGCCAGCGATGACAGGGCGGAGCAACGAGCGGAGCCAGAACCAGTGTTGCGAGTCGATGTAAATGAATTAGGTACATTGTTAGTAAGTTAGCCATGTAATAAGCGGGATAATGTATAGCTATACTCGATCATTGTCGCAAAATAATTGACCTTCACTGACGTTTAAAACACCTCGCCGAGGCGGCTCGGTATTTTAAACTCTGTGTCGGTCAATTATTTTGCGACAATGACCTTGTAGCTATACATTATCCCTTACATGTGCTATTTATGAGAGGGCTAACTTGTTGCAAAATAATAATGATAATAATAATAGCCTCATTAAAATACTATTGTTGCTTCGGTTGTTTTCAGCGTTTTATGTGCATAATCTGTTATTTAGTTTGAAATGTTAGTTGAAATAAGTAGATTTTTCGTTTTTGTTTATTTATTAAGTTAATATAAACCCATATAGTCACATTTTAGAATACAATAGAATATCATTTTAGAATACAACTAGAAACACTGTCCTGGCCTGCTTCTAAGTTCAGTGGCCTGACAAAAAAAAAAAAAAAAATTAAAATTGTGGGTCGCGACCCCGACTTTGGAACCACTGGCCTAGAGGAAAAGACGAGGAACCATAAATCCTGTAAGTGGGCGATGCTGGTGAGTTGAATACGATGCTTTATGGAATACCCCGTGTGGGCAAACGTTGGCCACTTCCACTATCTTATTATTATTATCCCTAATGATGTTGTTTCCCCCAATCTGTGATTCAAATGTAAACAATTGAGCAGCTCTTGATATAAAGACAAACGGTTAACAACAGGTAAAAATCACATTTGCTGAAATCTTTGCTGAAAAACGATAAAGAAAATCATCTACAGTTACAGACTGATACACAATGGCTAGTGATTAGGCTAGCTTGCAGCCGAGTAGCTTTCTACTAAACGCACAGAGAGGAAATTGGTGTCTATCTTGTCTGACTCAAGAGAAGCATTTCCCATAATATTGGTGTGTTCCTTTTAAAGGGATATTTTACGTTAGTAGAACTTGTCAAGTTTCAGAAGTCTTTCCTCTATTTAAGGTCAGCAAGTAAGCTAGCTGCTGTCCCTGTCGTCCACTGTCAACACCACCATCCATTCACTTCCATTAATGTTGGGGACCTAGTCTAAATATTATACTTCTGAAGTATAAACAAACTACTGTTTACATTTCAATAAAAAAGGTACATGTTTGTTTTGGAATTTGATGTGTCTTTACAGATGTATTACATACATTTATTGAGTACCTAAAGTTAACTTTAAAGGGGTACTTTACAGATTTCTGTTTGTTGTTTGATGATGGCTCAGTGTCATCTAACTCTAGTCTCTACCTGGGTTAAAGGTTAATGCTAACACATCTGACAAAATAATACATATATCTGAGTAGGACCTGTCATATACACTGTAGCTTAATACAGAAAAATTAAATTGTCAGATGCCATTGGTAGGCCATTGTATTCTTAGCTCTTCCTGTATGTTTGTGCTTTGAGA
>NC_140183.1:22883388-22918388 GCF_963971535.1 Notolepis coatsorum | reverse complement strand
GATATGTTGAGACAACATGTGATTTTTTACAGTGTGCGTGGGTTCAATGACAGCTCCAGCTGGCTGATGGCTGGACCAGGTACAGACAGACGATACACCTCAAGACTTAAACTAACCCTAACCTTAACCCTAACTTTCGATCCATATCAATTAAACGTTAAAATGAACCTTCATCATAGTATTGCTGTGTTTGTATCAGGGTGGGTGGATGGCTTAGTCTAGTGCTGAGAGCATTTGCCCGCAACAAAAATCATCTGGTCACGGTGATGTGTGTTGTTTTGGACTTTTTCCGATACAAAACATAAATATTAAATATATTACTTATACAATATGTAAATATATTACTTATGGCTATAACACAACATAAATTATGTACCATTTTTCCTGTGGTCGATTAGTATTTTATTTACATTTTCTGATGAGACCGTGTTGATATAATACCTTGTAGTGAAGGGCAGCACAGGGACACAGGGACACAGGGACACAGGGACACAGGGACACAGGGACACAGGGACACAGGGCCAGGGACACAGGGACACAGGGACACAGGGACACAGGGCCAGGGACACAGGGTCAGGGACACAGGGACACAGGGACACAGGGACACAGGGACACAGGGACACAGGGACACAGGGCCAGGGACACAGGGACACAGGGCCAGGGACACAGGGACACAGGGACACAGGGTCAGGGACACAGGGACACAGGGACACAGGGTCAGGGACACAGGGACACAGGGACACAGGGACACAGGGACACAGGGACACAGGGCCAGGGACACAGGGACACAGGGACACAGGGACACAGGGTCAGGGACACAGGGACACAGGGCCACAGGGACACAGGGACACAGGGACACAGGGACACAGGGACACAGAGACACAGGGACACAGGGACACAGGGTCAGGGACACAGGGACACAGGGACACAGGGACACAGGGACACAGGGACACAGGGACACAGGGACACAGGGACACAGGGTCAGGGACACAGGACCAGGGACACAGGGACACAGGGACACAGGGACACAGGGACACAGGGACACAGGGCCAGGGACACAGGGACACAGGGCCAGGGACACAGGGACACAGGGACACAGGGACACAGGGACACAGGGTCAGGGACACAGGACACAGGGACACAGGGACACAGGGACACAGGACCAGGGACACAGGGACACAGGGACACAGGACCAGGGACACAGGGACACAGGGCCAGGGACACAGGGACACAGGGACACAGGGTCAGGGACACAGGGCCAGGGACACAGGGCCAGGGACACAGGGACACAGGGACACAGGGTCAGGGACACAGGGCCAGGGACACAGGGACACAGGGACACAGGGACACAGGGACACAGGGCCAGGGACACAGGGACACAGGGTCAGGGACACAGGGCCAGGGACACAGGGACACAGGGACACAGGGACATAGGGACACAGGGACACAGGGCCAGGGACACAGGGACACAGGGACACAGGGTCAGGGACACAGGGCCAGGGACACAGGGACACAGGGACACAGGGACACAGGGACACAGGGCCAGGGACACAGGGACACAGGGACACAGGGACACAGGGCCAGGGACACAGGGACACAGGGACACAGGACCAGGGACACAGGACCAGGGACACAGTCCTGAATGTTTTATGTAACAAACTGTTTGTGTCTTTGGCTTGGCGTCACGAAAGCACTTAGTACTGGTCTCCATCTGAGTGACATTTCAGAATGTTTTACAGAATCCAAGGCAGTTCGTTTTATCAAACCGGAAAGGTTCGGGTTGCAGACACGGCCGTGCGCAGGATCAGGCCAGAGATAATGGATATATAGAATATGTTGAGCTGTGCCAATGGAATGAAAATGGAACAGTTCCTGTCTCCTAAGTGGGCATGGCTCTTACATGAGTGATATGGTGGAAGATCTGAGATAACTGAACAAGTCTCAAACTAATTTGAGGGGCTACAGTGGCTCAGGAGGTAGAGCGGTCATTTGGTCATTAGAAGGTTCCCAGTTCGATTCCAGCTCTTCCCGGCAGTGTGTCGAAGTGTCCTTGAGCAAGACACTAAACCCCTAACTGCTGCCGATGAGCAGGTTGTCACCTTGCATGTTTGCCTCTACCATTGGTGTGTATGTGTTAGTGAATGGGTGAATTTGAGGCATAAGTTGTAAACTACTTTGGATACAAGGGCTATATAAATGCAGTCCATTTACCACTTAAATTGCTTTGTGCAGAATCTAAGTCAGAAAACACATCCGACAAAGGTACAATATTTACTTTGATTTCTATGGGCCATAAAGAATGAGAAATATTCTGTAAAAATTCCCATTAGCGTGAATGGAACCTAATGGAACCATTGGTGTGAATGGAATGCTCTAATCTCCTAAAGTGAAGCGTGGGTGCAAGGCCTTGTGAAATCCACATGACCCATTCCAAGGAGACAAAATGGAGTAGGCCATGGCCATCATGTGAGAAACTGTGGCTTAACACAGCATGCACACTTAAAATTGGTTAGCATTAGCATTCAATTTGTTACCCAAACATTCCTCCTGCACAATTTGAGTATGTCTCGTAACCCCATCTCCCAATGGGTGACTCAGCCTCCAATATATTCCAGGAAATCAAAGAGAGTTGAATCGCCTCGCTTTATGAAAAGTCTTTGATCAGGCATTGTTGAGAGTATGGCTGCCATACAATAATAGTTAACAAAGCTGAGTAAAACCACAGTCTGGCCTCTGAGCCACTGCCTTGCTCAAGGACGCTTTAGCAGTAGCTGTATGTTGAGGGAGGGAGACAATCAAAAGCAGATTCTCTAATGTTTAGGCCACAGCTGCCCAAGTTTAATTACAATTTTGTTTGCACACACAATTCTAGACACTGCTATATGACCTAGCCATTGTTGTTATGACCTAGCTAACTAGCCAACAGCTACACTGTAACATTGTTGTTATGACCTAGCTAACTAGCCAACAGCTACACTGTAACATTGTTGTTATGACCTAGCTCACTAGCCAACAGCTACACTGTAACATTGTTGTTATGACCTAGCTCACTAGCCAACAGCTACACTGTAACATTGTTGTTATGACCTAGCTCACTAGTCAACAGCTACAATGTAATATTGTTGTTATGACCTAGCTCACTAGCCAACAGCTACTGTACACTGTAACATTGTTGGTATGACCAAGCTAACTAACCAACAGTTACAGTACATAATTGTAACATTGATGTCATTGTGTGGAAAGTAGCATCAGACATGGTTTTCCATGGAGGGTGTTTTCTGCTGCTCTGCTGCCTTGTGTTAGCTAGTGAGCTAATGTTACATTCTGTCTACTCATGGCTTGGCTGAGAAGCTCAAATGTCTCTTCTTTTGAGAAATATTTTTCATCATCCTCATAAGTCCCTCATCTTTCTCAAATAACTCTCTCCTTTTGCTCTACCCCCCCAAAGAAAATGCAGCCACTGAGCTTATTCAGCACCTTCTTGAGATCAAGTGTATTAAGCATCTAAGCAAATTAATAAAGGGCAGATGATTTACAGTTTTTTTTGTAGATACAGTACTGAATTTGGCCATCTGAATGAACTCTACTGTACTCTACTGTAAGTACAGTTACTTTTGTATAATGTCCATAGCTCCGCCATTTTACAGCGTTGCATTTCAGAAATGCAACATTAATTAAGACGATCGAATCCCACCAGGTGGCAGTATCGCCTACCTTTTGCACTGGGGATCTCAGTTGTCTTTCAGTACTGAGGTACCTCCGGCTGCTTCCCCCTCAAAGTGAATCAGGACATAGCAATCGGTTGGAGATTTGATCGCCTCAAACCTATTGTTTCCCATATGATAGCCATGCCCAATATACACGAGTAATTGCGATCGCGATGGGACGACTGGGATTATTCATTTTGGAGTACCTGCTGACTAAGGTAAGGTCTATTTTAGGTAATCTGATGGTATTTTTTTTACCTAAAACATGCTTTTGTATCGATCACAGTGTCGTATTTTACCAAACCTAAAACATGCTTTTGGTAACGATTGCATCTTCGAGGTAAAACGACCCCCTCCCCCCCTTGATGATTTTGTGAAGAAACATATATATACAGGGCTCTACGCTAACCTTTTCCCCAAGCAGCACATGTGCTCCTAAATGAAAAAATTTAGGAGCACACAAAGAAATTTAGGAGCACACAAAAATATTTAGGAGCACAGTGAAAATATTTCAAGTAAGAGTTTTTTTATTTTATTTTTTATGAATGTATATTTGTACTGTGCGTGCATGTGCAAACGGGAACGGGACACACATCTGTGCAATAGCACATACCACCAAAGTCACTGGCCCACTGTGTGCGTGTGTGTGTATCTGCGTGTGCAAACGGGAATGGGACACAGACATTTTAACTATTAAGTGATTAATGCCTACTGTGGCAAAGTTGTAGCCAACAACTAGGCCTAATAAAAAAGCCAGTGACATTGAACAAAAAGGAGACACTGGCATTACCACCAGGGCCATCAGTAGAGGGGACTGTAAGGTGCCTTTTCGGTATACTACCTTTGCTAAAACTGTGTTCTCTGTTAAAGGTGGTAACTACTGGAATAGCCTACCAGTTGTGATTAGAGAGTGCCCCACATACTCCATGTTCAAGACTCATCTTAAACTGCATCTTAAGGCAAACCAGAACTGTGATAATTTTTTATCTGATTTAGTTTATGTAACTTGTTTCTTGTTTTTATTGTTGTTTTTATCATTGATTGTCACAATGCTTTTACCCTAAGCAGGCTATTTATTTATTGAAAGAGTTTTGCTGTCTCCTGGTATAAATTAGCTCTTGCTACAACCCTGCATGTTTACATTTTGTATTTTGTACTCGATGTTCATTAACATGTGCTATCCCTATCAAATAAACTATCAAATCAAACTACTGCTACAAAAGTAACAGTCACTTAACTTTAGCTTTTGCCCCTTTTATGCATACAATGCCTATGTTTTGGCTAGTGTTGCTCTTCTAGAAAGATAATCCTTTCAGGGTTGCCTATTGAAATACTGTACACCTCCAGTACAGAAGCATTGTTTATGAGTTTGCGTGTCAGGTAGACCATTGATTGACAGTCGATTCTGCCAATTACGTCACACCGCTTGCACTCCAGCGCTTCAGCTGGACCCTATTGCCCACCTCTGCTGTTGATAACACAACGACATACGCCACTGCATCAACGTTATGATTAACACTTTAAGGACCAGCCACGAGTTTATACGTGTTACGGTGCCATGCGTTGTGGACTCGTGGCGAGTTGTTATTGTTTTATTCCATATTAATAACGCTATTAACACTTTCACTGCCACTCACGAGATATCTCGGGTTTATTTATAGGTGGTTGAAAGCCACTCACAAGATTTCTCGGAATTATTATTATTATTTTTTTTTAGCGATCTGAAATCATATTGCATCACCCGAGCCTACCCGAGTATAGCCGAGCGGCGCCGGCGATCATTGTGGAAAAAAGCGCCCCCTGTCGTCTCCCAGATGACATAAGTGATTTTGGAATTGGCTCAATGAAAATGAATGGGGAAAAAAATCCGGTACTCCACATTTTCCAGTCCACTGATCCAGCCGGGGTTACCAGAGTTCATTCTGGATCCTCAGAACCCCGCGGATCATGGAGTTCTACTGTATCGCGTTGGATCCATACACGTATCGATTTTTTCGAATGGTGATCAGGAATTGGAATATACCAGTTGGATACCATCTGATGTCAGGTAAGGACTCTATGTTATCAGTGTTAGGATAATCAGAGTAAGTTTGATGAAGTTATAAGCTGTTTTGTGAAATGTCTTCTTTCGGTTTCACTGTAAAAGTCCGCGAGGAAATCAACGGGGCGATTATCCGTGTGCGGCTCGAATGTGCTTGCGTGCACGTATAATATTGATCATCTAGCGTTTATTTGAAAACGATTCATAAAAAGGCCGACGAATATCAACGTTGTGGAATATTCCAGTAAAAGACGATTTTCATAGAATGCTCCACAATGGGCTGAAAACGGGTGTTTTTCTAAATGCTCTGAAACGGAAACAACGCGATAAAAAAACAATCTGCCTTGACAGCACTGACTGGAAAATAGTCTTTGATAATGCGATGGGCAGATTAGACACATAGCCATAATTTAAAACATAGATTAGGCGATATTAACGTTAACATTGGCGCCGATGGTGGCATTCAGCCGGTAAAAAGGATAACCCGGCGTGGCGCTCAAAGTGTTAACGTCCCCGATCGACTTGCAGGACCTACCCGCATATTTGATTTTCGAAACATGCAATACTGGCCAGATCCGCTTAGGGGCGCCATCGCTCCACTGCAGTATCATTGAGGGCATTTCATATGAGCCTCGATCCCAGCCGAACATACTCCATCTTTGATCACGTTACCGAACGCAGATTTCAGCCTGGAATAATGGGATTTATGATCAGCCAATGGACATATCGATCTACCAGATTCCGATGACTAATGACGAAATGCTGCCGGCGATCACATGGGCTGACGGTAGGATACTATTCCCCCAAATTACAGCTGGATTGGACATTGTTTTAAAACGCAACGTGATCGATCAGTGAAAATGGCTACTTGAACGCACACTGTATTGCTAATCAATAATAGTAATCGGCGTCCCCCGCCGCCCCCATTTCATCCATAGATGCTCTGTAATAGTCCGGATGCTACGTAGTTTGTTTTATTTCATTCGTATATATACAGCAGAAATGGCGTTTGATATAACGTGACTAGCCTTTAGCCTATTATCTAGCTCCCCAGAAAAAAGACGAGGCGAAAACTGCGATAAACCTTATATTCACGGCGCTATAAAATGACAACCAACCGATGGATTTTTATTTTCTTTAAGCCATTATGAAGGCACGGTTTATGCACTCAAGTGACAATGAGAATGGACAGATAGCAATACTATAAAGTATATATATAGCTGTTAGAAAGTACATCGGTTTGTTGACAACGCTCGGTCCTCTGGACTATAAATCGCCGCAGGACTTTGGTCGCCAAAGTGTTAACAAAGCAAGGCATTCGTTTTATTGCATTAACGTTATATTACTATTGCTATCGATAAATCTAGGTGTTCTAAAATGTATTGCTATTGGTAAGACTAGAATAAGTTACTGTCTCTGAAAAGCCTTGCATAGCGCAATGGCGGACTTTCAGGAAGTAAACAAGCTAAATGAGAGCTTCCGATTGGTCATTTCCTTTATTTCCCTTGAAACCAGTCACGTCACTCTACTGTGATTGGACCGTTGGCTTGAGTGCAATGTGGGACTTGTAGTTTTTTAACGATTTATCAGCAGAGAAAAAAAAGCACGACTGAGGCTGTAAACTTCACTCGCACACCGTGCGAGTAATTGATTTTCCCGGTTCGCACACACATATTTCTAGGGGCATATGCGAGCAATATGGTCGCACTGTAGAGCCCTGATATATAGTATATACCTTTGATGGAAATATAGTGTGTAATTGGAAATATTTGGAGTTTCAGGCAAGCAACCCGAACGATTTGGGCATATGCACGTCATATCTCGCAATCTAGAAAAAAAGACTGGATTATTTTGGAAAGGGGCGATGTTTAGCATGGAATAGCGCACAAACTATAGTATGTAGAAATGAACTGGTTAGTCAGTGTTGGACTATAAACAATGCCTGTCAAATGAGCCATACTATTGTCTCCATAGCTATAATACAGAACACACTATGGGTCCGCAAACATCGCGAAAATGGTCAATAACGCTGGCGCCATTGAGTAGAGATGGTAAAACAGTGTGGCGGCCATTTCTGAATGTACTACATACCTGTAGTAAGACTTAAGACTTAAGACATAAGACTTCAGGCTATGGACCCGCTGTGTTTTCCAGCGTATACTGTTACGGCTCAGGTAGGTGTGTTGAACCCAAATGCAGTACAGAAGAAAGGTGCGGAGACGGTAGTTGCTCTTCTCACCAAAAACAGTGTTTCCTTTTATTTTTTAAACATCAAGAGCAATACTGGTATTATACAAAAGGAAAACAAACTAAATAATAATTAAACAATAATTAAAAACACGGCAGCCACGTCCTCCAGGCCTGGAGCGACGCGACTCTCCGTAGACAGCTACTCACGGTAACGTTAGATGAAGAACTGACAAATGAGAGAATAAACACAAGGCCATTATAAAGAGAGTCAAACACACAGCAGGCGTCAATCAGCAATCAGGACAACCTGGAAGAATAGAGAAGGTGAAATACTCCAGGGTGGCGCTAGGAGCTTCTACTCCTAGGAGAGAGTAAAAGACCCAAACGTTACAGTATACCAATTGTTTGGGATATAATTTTTTTGGGATATTGCAACTACTACAGAAAAACGTGAGTACACAAGTACAATTTAAGTTCCAGCATAGAGGTATGAACTGGAAAACACTGCAGTTCTTAATTAGTACAGGTCCAAAATGTATACAAATCCGTTCAGAAATGAGTGCTTTTTAGTAAACCATGTCAGGTGAATCTTGTGAAACCCCCAGCGTCCAGCATGGTGACGGAGGAGGTAGTGGGGTGATTCTCCCTGTGTTTGCTTGGGTTTCCTCCAGGTACTGGAGGGTTTCCTCCCACACCATAAAATACATGCATGTTAGGAAGGAAGTACGGATTAAAACTAGCTTATTAGCTAACTCTGGCACATTTACATTGATGTAGAAACTGAAAGTGTTGATTGATGTGCACTGTCCTTGGGTCAAAAATTAATTTACTTAAATGGTAAACGGACTGCATTTATATAGTGCTTTTATCCAAAGCGCTTTACAACTTATGCCTCACATTCACCCATTCAATCACACACTGACAGATGATGCAACGATGCACAGTGCTCATCGGGAGCAGTTAGGGGTTAAGTGTCTTGCTCAAGGAAACTTCGACACACTGATGGGAGGAGCCGGAATGGAACCAGCTGGCCACGGGTTATGTGTGTGTCTTGTGGATGTGTTCTGGGTGAGAGTCTTGTGGATGTGTTCTGGTTGAGAGTCTTATGGATGTGTTCTGGTTGAGAGTATTGTGGATGTGTTCTGGGTGAGAGTCTTGTGGATGTGTTCTGGTTGAGAGTCTTATGGATGTGTTCTGGTTGAGAGTATTGATGTGTTCTGGTTGAGAGTCTCATGGATGTGTTCTGGTTGAGAGTCTTATGGATGTGTTCTGGTTGAGAGTATTGTGGATGTGTTCTGGTTGAGAGGCGGGTGTCCGTCAAGGACGTGGGTCAGCACTCAGAGGTCTGGTTGTCTCCTGAGGTTCTCTCTGCTCCATGCTATGGAGTCATTGTGTGGAAAATAGCTTGGGACGTGGTTTGTGGTTTGTACTTGGCCTCTGACTGGACCTGTGGCCTCACATGTTCCCAGGGGGGTGTTTGCTGCGGGGCTGGTGGGCTGGTGGGATGCTGGTCAGCGGTTGTGCTGATTCAGGCTGTCAGGGGGTCGGCGGGTGTTTTCCTGGTCACACCACACTCTCTATATGAAGGAACTACAGCAGACTGCTCTACACATCTCTGACCTGCACTCAGCCAAACACACACACACACACACACACACACACACACACACACACACACACACACACACACACACACACACACACACACACACACACACACACACACACACACACACAGACACACAGACACACAGACACACACATATACACACACACACACACACACACACACACACACACAGGGCTTTTTTTGCCCCCCCCCCCCTTAATTGATTTTTGGGGGCTTTTTTTTAATTTCAGGGGCACAGAATTTTTATAATGAAAATTAACAAACATTTTTTACAGTCTTCGTCCCCATGTTTGATAACGTAATGTTAATGTCTCCATATATAGTGCTCTACGCTAACCTTTTTCCCAGGGAGCTCCTAAATCAAATTTAAATAAATAAAATCTAAATAAAAATTTAGGAGCACACAAAGAAATGTAGGAGCACAGTGAAAATTGTTCAAGTAACACAAGAGTTTATTAACAAACTATTTATTACATGCATATTATACTGTGCCTGTGCATACTAAGGGGTAAATATCTGTGCAAATAGCACATACCACCAAAATCACAAATTGGCCCATGCCTAGACGCAAAGGATATCGGTTGTCAAGCTGCTTTTGTATGTTGTAGTCTTGTCACGATACCAACATTTTGACTTTGATACAGATAGGAAAGGCAATGGAATATATTATTAGATGACAGAACATGGAAAATTCTTTATACAATTATTTAATTCATTATAATTGAAACGCTATTGAATAATAGTTAATTAATAGTTAATACAATTATTCTGTTACAGCTACAACTGAGCTATAATTTATACGTATAGCTACTGTCCATCAATGGCTTCCTTTTGAATGAACGTTGATTGGACGTTTATGCGCCTTGTGGAATGTGGGACTTGTAGTTTCTGAACTATTAACAGCGGAGCTTGTAATCTTCACTCGCACACTGCGAGTAAATGATTTTTCCGGTTCGCACACACACATATTATTAGTGGCAAATACGAGTGAAATGCTCGCACTGTAGAGCATATATATATAATTAGTAAACTGTCTGGGGCTTTTCTTGCCCCCCTTAACTGATTTTCGAGGGCATTTGGTAAATTTTCAAGTGCATTTTGCCCCAAGCCCCCGTTAACTTCGAACCCTTACATACGCATACACATATGCACATTCACTCACACACACACATACACACGCACTGCTTTAGTAGCAAAATGTCTCTGTGCAACTACTGTGAGGCTTCATTAAAATAGCTCTATTACTACTATTATTATGTTCTTGCCTTGATAAGATCACTGTTATCTTGACAGATTACTGTAAGTATAGTGATGATGGACTCAGAGCAGGGAGATCCCCGGATTGTTATGCTGTACATATGATGTACAGCATGGATGTGTGCATGTGTATGTATGTGTGTCCGTGTGTGTGTGCTCATTCTTTTCGTGTGTGTGCTCGTTCTTGCACGAGCATGCGTGTGTCTGTGTATGCGTAGGTGCATGTGCGTGCATACATGTGTGTGTGTGTGTGTGTGTGTGTGTGTGTGTGTGTGTGTGTGTGTGTGTGTGTGTGTGTGTGTGTGTGTGTGTGTGTGTGTGTGTGTGTGTGTGTGTGTGTGTGTGGTATGACAGGTCAGAGGTGAGGTGTCCTTCAAACATCCATCATCCCAGCTCTCCTTCTGCCGGTTGTTCAGGGTCAAAGGTCAACAAGTGGCCTGAAAACACTGAGGAAGAGGAAGTGACAGAGAGGAAGAGAAAAACAAACAAACAGGAGTGGTTAAAGAACCAACTTTGAAACTAATGTGATCAACTAGCATTATATAATGTTGATATTTGTATTTGAACACGATAACGTCACTCTGTCATCGTATGTAGGTGACAAGCTGTTCATAATTATGCAACCATTTACACTGCATATCGTTTCAGTTGGTCAGCTTGATATGACGTCTGTTGATATATGATTGATTGATTGAACAGATATGAACTTCAGTTTGAACAGGCTGACTCTAGAAGTATGTGGCAAGGCCTCAGAACGATGACAGATTACAAAGGCACCTCCCTCAAGCTGAACAGTGACATCTCCTTAGCAAATGATCTCAATACCTTCTATGCGAGGTTTGAGGCTATGAATAACAACACCAGCCTACAAACCACTGCAATGTAGAGGGGGGGGCACTGCTGATGGAGACTCAATGTTCAGGTTAACAGAACATGAGGTGAGGAGGACCTTTAAGAAAGTGAATATCAGGAAGGCAGCAGGACCGGACGGCATCCCCGGCCGCGTCCTAAAAGTCTGTGCCGACCAACTGGCCCCGGTATTCACTGACATATTTAACCTGTCCTTAGAACAGGCTGTCATCCCCACCTGTCTGAAGAAGTCCACCATTATCCCTGTACCCAAAAAATCCACGCCCGCTTGCCTCAACGACTACCGCCCTGTAGCTCTCACCTCCATAGCCATGAAGTGCTTTGAGAAGCTAGTGAAGGGCTACAGTACATCTGTTCCTCCCTCCCCATCAACCTGGACCCCCTGCAATTTGCATATCACCCCAACAGGTCCACGGAGGACGCCATAGCCCATGTGCTGCACACAGCAGCATCACACCTGGACAAGAGGCAGGGAAACTATCTGAGAATGCTGTTCATTGACTACAGCTCAGCATTCAATATCATAGTCCCCTCCAAACGCATAGCCAAGCTCAGGGACCTGGGCTTGAACTATGACCTCTGCCAGTGGGTCTTGGACTTCCTGACGGGTAGACCCCAGGTGGTGAGAGCAGGCAACTGCACCTCCTCATCCATCACGCTCAACATAGGGCCCCCCCAGGGCTGTGTTCTGAGTCCCCTCCTCTACTCGCTG
The DNA here is from genome assembly GCF_963971535.1 of Notolepis coatsorum. Lineage (NCBI taxonomy): Eukaryota > Metazoa > Chordata > Actinopteri > Aulopiformes > Paralepididae > Notolepis > Notolepis coatsorum. The sequence goes on along the minus strand of NC_140183.1, from coordinate 22,905,981 downwards.
TACAATACAATCATCAAATTTGCTGACGACACAGTAGTGGTGGGCCTGATCTCTGCCAACGACGAGAGGGCCTACCTGGAAGAGGCAAAGAATATGTTGCAGTGGTGTCAGGAGAACTGCCTCTCCCTGAACGTCAGCAAAACAAAAGAGATGATTGTGGACTTTAGGAGGTCGGGGGTCAGGGACTACAGCCCCCTCAGCATCGATGGGGCACCGGTTGAGAGAGTGAACAGTTTCAAGTACCTCGGAGTCCACATATCCGAGGACTTGACATGGACCACACACATTGACAGTGTTGTGAAGAAGGCACGGCAACGCCTCTACTTCCTCAGGCGCCTAAGGGAGTTCCAAGTCAGTCAGAAGATCCTTAAGAACTTCTACTCATGCAAAATAGAGAGCATCCTGACTGGCAATATCACCTCCTGGTTTGGGAACAGCACCGCACAAGACCGTAGCAGACTGTTAAAGTTAGAGGTTCTATGTAGGATTGCAAGTAACTGTCTAACTGTACACAACTGTTTCCACTGACTGTACATAACTGTTTCCACTAGAGGGCGCTATAGGCGGAGCCGCTATTGCTACCACCAGGTGGAGAGTATTTAAGGAGATGTCTCCTCCCCCTCTACCTCTTTTCCACCTGCCTCTCACGGAGGAGAACTCATGTACAGCTGCCTTGCCATTTAAATAATAAACCACACCGATTAAAGGCTGAAGGTAGAAACCATGCCTCTTGAACACATTATTGTCGCCCCATAGCCAGACTCTGTCAACACAGACTACAGAGAGTGGCCCGTTCAGCCGAATGCACAATTGGAGGGGGGCTTCCCACTCTCCAAGACATTTACAACAAGCGGTGCATGGGTAAGGCTAAGAGAATAATCAAAGACTCCAGCCACCCAAACAACTGCCTCTTTGAACTGCTGCGGTCAGGCAAGCAATACCGGGGTCTCATGGCAAGCACAGAGAGACTAAGAAGAAGCTTCTATCCTCAGGCCATCAGAATGCTAAATGACAATAACACTATGTAACAACCATCAAATGCACTCACAGCACACACATCCACACGCACACACTCACTTTAAACAAACAACTCACTGCAGCACCCACTTTACCCACTTTAGAACACCTAAACACACTTTATATTTATTGGCAAAGAATTTGCACTACAACCCATACCTCATTACACCTTACTGTACCTAAATTGTACCTCATCCCATTTCTGCATTGTACTGTATAGTCAGTGATGGGCAGTAGCTTGCTACAAGTAGCGAAGCTACATAGCTTAACTACAATTCTCAGTAGCGTGCTGGTAGCTCGCTACTTTTTAACCAGGGTAGCGTTCTCTGAAGCGCAGCTATTTATAGAACGAAGTAGTAACGTAGCGACGAGAAACGTTACACGCTACTTTCGCAGTCTAGACAGGAAGATCTGCGAGGAGAAAAAAAAACTCCCCGTAAAAAAACCCACTATGATTGGTTGGTTTGTTTAGATATGAGTGACGACTCACGATTGGGTATGGTAGGCCAAAATATTACGGGTAGGCCAATCAGAGGCAGGATAGGGCGGGACTCCAGGCCGCAAACCAGGAAGTGAAAATCTAAACGCAGACCACTGAATGAGAATGAATGGATGAATTTACAATAACAGCGCGAAATAATGGCAGAGGGATTTGATGTTTCCACTGATGGCATTGATGAAGATGATGTCAACAACAATAACAACACTGCATCTCCATGGCCCTACCTGGACACGTTTATGAGTTTGACTGAAAAAACGCCTAAAACATATGTGTTTAGGTGTTTATTGTGTCAACCAAAAACGAAGCTGCTCTCGACGTCCCACACGTCCAATACTAACTTGAGAACACATATTCAGGTGAGCTGATGAAAACCCTTACTGTCTTTACATAAACATTGTCAACTGTTCCCAAACAGCACACAAGTCAGTGCACTTTTTATCAACAGCTTTAACTAACAGTCTGTCTGAGATAGGCTAGCTGCTATGAACAATATTATTGATTGATTGATTGAAAAGTGTATTAACAGATTGCAGAATGGGTACAGTACAGTACAGCTCAATACATACAATTGTTAAGGGGATGCAGACCAGAGAAAGACTTTCGTCTTGTTTACATCAGGGTCCCCCATTTTCAATTCATCATAACATATATGACACACACGACATACAGATAGACAGTACTGCTACATCTATACATTTATGACATATCAGATTTGCAAATACAGTACTGTTTGTGATACAAAAAGTGTCCAGAAAAAGAGTGTATATACATTTGACGTAGAAACTGTACATTGGAGGAGGTTGGGTTGGTGGGGTTGGTGGGTGGGGGCTGTACATTGGGGGGGGGGGGGGGGTTGGGGGTAGGGGGACACTGTACACTGTACATTGGGGGGTGGAGAAAAGAAAAAAATAGGGAAAAGATCGTCCTAGACCAGTGGTTCTCAACCTGTGGCCATGGAATGTTTTGTGAGTTACATATCTAGCAGCCAAGGATAGTATTGTTTGTCTAGCAGTGTCAAGCTTGAGTGTTATACTCTGAGTACATACTGTAGTAGTATAGTTCCAATGCCGATTACCCCATGCTGCTTATTTCCGTACTTAAGAATGTATAAATGTTACATAGGATTTCGTTAATGTCTATTTTGTAGACAAATGTTTCTTGCACTTTTTCTTTGGCCAGGTTATTGTCATTTTGTTACTGTGGTTTGAGTTGAAACAGTAGTTTATCCTGTGCTGAAAAGTCTCCATTCCAATAGAGGGAGTATATATTTGTGTTTATTTTATTATTGTTTCACTGCCTTTTATTTATTACGTTTCCACAGTTCTTTCCTCATGTTAAAAGGATGACACAAAAAGCCAGACCGAGGGCTTGTTTCAGTTTTATAATAAACAATCAAACTGAGCTATTTTTTTGCCTGCCTATTTGTTTGGTGTAAACTTGATCACAAAGTAAAAAAAAATTAAAAAAAAGTAGTGCCGATGTAGCTAGCTATTTTAGCCATGTTCTTGTAGTGTAGCTTGCTACATTTCTCTGGGGATAGCTTCCATTGTAGTTTAGCTATATTTAATCGAGAGTAACTTGTAGTGTAGCTTGCTACATTTTCCAAGTAGCTTGCCCATCACTGTGTATAGTATATATATTGTATTGTAACGCAGTTACTTTTATACTCTGCATTGTACATTGTATATATGTATATATATATATATTGAACACTTTTGTCTACGTACTTGACTTCTATTTTATACTTACTATACTTATTTTATACTTCTATTTTTATCTAGCACAATCTCTGGAGCAAAACAGAAAGAAGCATTTTATATAAAAGTATTCTGTACTTCTGTATGACAACTAATAAAGAAACTTGAACTTGAAACTTGATTGATTGAAAATTGTATTAACAGATTGCAGAATGGGTACAATACAGTACGGCTCAATATACACAATTGGTAAGGGGATGCTGCAGACCAGAGAAAGACTTTCATCTTGTTTACATCAGGGCCCTCCATTTTCAATTCATAATGACATTTATGACATACACGACATACAGATATACAGATATATATCATGACATGACATACACAACATACAGATATACAGTACTGTTACATTTATGACATACAAGATATACAATATACTCTATTGATATACTCTATCAAAACAATGATAGATCAATACAATAATGGCTTCGGGATGGCTGGGTAGTGTAGAGGCCTAAGCAAACACCTACCACTGCAGAGACCCAGGGTTCAAATCCAGGTGTCAGTCATCCCTACAAACGCATTTTGAACGTGTTGGCGGGTGGGAAGCCGGTGGGGTATGAGCCCTGGATGAACTCTGTAACCCTGACACCTCACTCTCCTCGCTCTCCTCTGACCCTTTATGACATCACACACTGCAACTACTTCACACTTCATCAACACTGTCAGAGCCAAAACAAGCCTCCTCTAGCACTCCCTAAAAGACACATTAAAGACTCATCAGGAAGCCATAAAAGATGCTGCGTTACAACCTCAGTCCGTTGGTGGCATTGGGCCTGGTTCTGGAAGGTATCTCTCTCTCTCTCTCTCTCTCTCTCTCTCTCTCTCTCTCTCTCTCTCTCTCTCTCTCTCTCTCTCTCTCTCTCTCTCTCTCTCTCTCTCTCTCTCTCTCTCTCTCTCTCTCTCTCTCTCTCTCTCTCTCTCTCTCTCTCTCTCTCTCTCTCTCTCTTTTTCTCTATCCATTAGGGATGGGCATTGGTTTTCAAATGATAAAATAGTAGTTAAATTGTAAAAAAAATAAAAAAATAGTTTATGCAAATATGGTTTTGTATTGTAAAAATATATTTCCTCTTGTTTTTACCAGCACCTACACTGTGTAGTGTATTGAGAGGGGACCCTATTAACTGTTACACAACTGAATGGCATGCTGGGTACAGCTTGCTAGCATAACCGTCTCTTAACTCATTGAGCACCACGCTTTTTTTCCATTTGTACTGCCTGGCGCCAGCGTTATTGAAAATGTTCACAATGTTTCCCCATCGTATATTCTATATTATAGCTATGGAGACAATAGTATGGCTAATTTGACAGGCACTATTTATAGCCCAACATTGACAAACCAGTTCATTTCTACATACTTGCCCCGTTCCAAAATAATCCAGTCTCGTTTTCTAGATAGTGAGATATGACGTGTTATATGCATATGCGCAAATCGTTCGGGTTGCTCGCCTGAAACCTATATTATTTCCAAATCAAAGGTATATACCATATATAGATGTTTCTTCACAAAATCATCAAGGGGGGGGTCGTCGTTTTCACGAAGCTGCGATCGTTACCAAAAGCATGTTTTAGGTTCGGTAAAATAAGACGCTGTGATCAATACAAAAGCATGTTTTAGGTTCTGTAAAATAGACCTAAAATAGACTTTACCTTAGTCAGAAGGTACTCCAAAATGAATAATCCATGTAGTTCCATTGTGATCGCCATTACTGGTGTGCATTGGGTCTGGCTATAATACGGGAAACAATACGTTTCAGGCGAGCAAATCTCCGACAGATGGCTGTGTGCTGATTCACTTTGAGGGGGGGGATTCCTGCAGCCAGAGGCACAGAGGCACTGAGAGACACCTTAGAGACCCAGTTCAAAAGGTAGGTGATACTGCCACCTGTCGGGATTCGATCATCATTGCAATTATAACGTAGGCAGCGGTGCCAGGGAGACACGGGCAGGTCCGCGTGAGTGTTTAGAATGGGAAAATAAAAAAATAAAAGGATCTAAAAACGAGAAAACTAATTTTTGGCGCTCAGCGGTTGGATTTGAAACACGAGAATTCTCGTTTTTGCCGCAGAAAGAGTTAACAGGTGGGAGACCAGAAAAGAAAGAGAGTCCGGATGTTACATGGTAGCAACATTTTGTATGTTTGCCATGTTGTTTCACTAAACTCACACATTTCAAGCGTCAGTGATTTTATTTCATCAGGATCCTTGTTTGAGTCACTACAGCCATCAGACTCTGAACAGCAGGGGCCCCTTATGTCACCCCCCTCAAACTCAGAAACTGAACCCTTCAATTTATCTCCTTTTGAGGTGGTTGAGGTCCATAGGGCCCTAAAGAAGCTCAACTCCGACAAATCTGCAGGTCCGGATAAGTTGGAGCCTCATTTTCTCAAGGCAGCTGCTGATTTTATTGCAGAACCTTTAACTTACATTATTAATCTCACCATCGAAAGCAATGAGATTCCATTAGTCTGGAAATCAGCCCACGTCCTCCCCCTGTTGAAAGGGGGTGTTCCCTCATCCCTTAACAATTACAGACCAATCTCAAAGTTGTGTGTTTTAGCCAAAGTCCTTGAGAAACTAATAAGTGAGCAGCTAAAAGATTTCTTAGACTCACATGGCCTGCTTTCCAAGAACCAGTCAGGTTTCAGAAAGAAGCACAGCACGATCACTGCTACTCTTAAAGTAGTCAATGATGTCATTGAATCACTGGATTCCAATAAATACTGTGCAGCTCTGTTCCTAGACTTATCCAAAGCCTTTGATACGGTTGACCATGCCATTTTATCGAAGTGTCTACATAAAATTGGTTTATCTAGACAGGCTGTAGAGTGGTTTTCAAATTACCTGACGGATAGATCACAGTGTGTACAGTCTGCTGGTTTATCATCATCTTTCCTCCCTGTACTTAAGGGTGTACCACAAGGTTCCGTACTGGGACCTCTACTCTTCTCCATATATGTAAATGATCTTTGTATCAACCTGTCTAATGCTGCTTACCATTTCTATGCTGATGACACAGTAATTTATTGCTCATCTCCCAGTGTTGTGCAAACGATGGAGTTCTTGCAATCTGCCTTTGACATTGTTCAGTCACATCTTACCCAGCTTAAGCTAGTGTTAAATGCTGGCAAATCAAAGTTTATGCTCTTCTCAAATGGGAAGAGACTCCCAGCTGATCTTCCCACACTTGTTACTGCTGGAGGGACTGACATCGAAAGGGTTGCTTCCTACAAATATCTAGGCATTACAGTGGACGAGAACCTTACGTTTAAATCTCACATAGACAAACTTGTGTCAAAGCTGAAGCTTAAACTCTGCTTCTTTTTCAGAAACAGGTCCTGTTTTTCACTTAAAGTGAGAAGTCACCTGATCTCGACCACCTTCTTACCACTACTCGATTATGGTGACTTACTCTATATGTATGCACCTGATCAGTATGTAGGATAATAATAGTATTCAAATAGGAATAGAGTCGAATGACTTGCTCACTCAGAGGGTCCAGATAATAAGGTTTATTATCCAGATCAAATCAAATCATTACAACAATAGAGAATATGGCTGGAGATCTTACCTAAACAGACCAGCTCCGTCAGTCAGGTAAAAAGATCTAGTTCCCCAGTTGGGGGAGCAGTTAAGTACCAGGTGAACAATGGGGGGAGTGGGGGAAGGGGAGGGGAGGAAGGGGGCGTAGTTCATACATATATTCCACAGTTGGGTCCTTTTCTCTTTTATAATGTGGCTGGGACAAGTATTCTCAGATGTATGACTGGAATAGGTAAGGTCAGCATAACATGAGATAATAAATGAGATAAAATAGTAAAATTATAAACTTGTTGTGACCTATTTTGGTCATAGGGTCAATAAATGAAAAGAAATATAAAATAGTAAACACATGAGATACACAATTTAAAGGAATGTATAAATGAGATAATTTGGTGAAATATAAAATAAACAATTAAAGGAATGAAAGTAAATATAAGATGAATTAATAAATGAGATAGAATATGGTGAAATATAAAATAAACAAAGTAAATATAAAATGAATGTAATATAAAATACACAATTAAAGATAAAATGAGTTATTATTTGAATGTCAGTATTTATACAGTGTGGGTTAAGATCTATGTGTATTTTTAGGGTTGTGAATATCGCCCCTTTTACTTTTTACTTGATGGCAACACCTTTTACTTTAGTATATACACTGTCATCTGGCTATGACCATCAGGTCAATGGTAAAATATAAAAGCATTTAAAGGTTGGCAAACAGATATAAACGTGAATGAAAGAAATGAAAAGAAATATAAAATGAATTAAAATAGTAAACAATGAGATAAAATGGTAAAATATACATCATTTAAAGGTTGGATAAAGAAATGAAAAGAAATATAAAATGAATTAGAATAGTAAACAATGAGATAAAACGGTAAAAACATGAATGGAATAGGACTTAATGCAAATATGACCATCAGCTCAGTGAATGACACAATTTACAGGAATGTTAAAGAGAAATATAAAATGAATTAAAATAGTAAACAATGAGATAAAACGGTAAAATATACATCATTTAAAGGTTGGATAAAGAAATGAAAAGAAATATAAAATGAATTAGAATAGTAAACAATGAGATAAAACGGTAAAAACATGAATGGAATAGGACTTAATGCAAATATGACCATCAGCTCAGTGAATGACACAATTTACAGGAATGTTAAAGAGAAATATAAAATGAATTAAAATAGTAAACAATGAGATAAAACGGTAAAATATACATCATTTAAAGGTTGGATAAAGAAATGAAAAGAAATATAAAATGAATTAGAATAGTAAACAATGAGATAAAACGGTAAAAACATGAATGGAATAGGACTTAATGCAAATATGACCATCAGCTCAGTGAATGACACAATTTACAGGAATGTTAAAGAGAAATATAAAATGAATTAAAATAGTAAACATTAGAGGTTCTGCATTGTGGATTCTAGTGCGTATCTGTGGAAGTATGGTGCAAGGGGGTTGGTGGGTTCGTTTTGCGTTTCTTCTCTCATGGTCGTGGCGATCATCATGGTTATCGGGGGGGGTTGGCTTGTGCAGAGTACTTTTGTGATGTATCCAACTCCGAATTTTATAGTATGCACACACACTACTAGGATAACAAATATTATTATTGCATACATAATGTACCGAACTACCACTGCTCCTATTGTACCAAGTTTCTCTGTCATCCAATCGGACATGGTATACGTTGGCGGGATGTGTGCGGCTCTGGAGATGTTGTGCAGGTGTTCAATGATGCTTGGTATAGTCATGTTGTCGTTTGCAGGTATGTAGACACAGCATTCTTGACCGATTAGTTTACATGTTCCTCCAGTACTAGATAGCAGGAAGTCCAGTGCTGCTCTGTTCTGCAATGTCATCAATCTGATTGATGTCAGTTCGTTGCTGACGAGTGACAGTCCTTCAGCATCTGTGTTGGCTAAGTCTTCTATCAGTGTGGATAGGTCTGCGATTTGATCTAGGGCTGACATCACACCATAGGAGGGGATTAGTGCTCTGAAAAAGTCGCATGTCTTGCAGGCCCGGTCATGTGTGTGGAAGTGATTTGCGTGGCGTGTCTTTCTAGTCAGTGGGTGTTGTGGTAGGGTCGGTGTCACTCTCATGGCTGGCACTAAATATCCTAATGCACATGTGCCTTTCCATCCGGGTGGAAGGGACGGGTAAGCTTGTGCGCCACATATCCAGTAGGTCCCAGGCGGTGCTGGTGTTGTCGTTCGTTGGGTGGTGGGGGTTTCTTTGGTTGTGGGTTTCAGTGGTGTCTTTACAGGGTGGATGTTGTCCCAGGGTGGTGTTAATATTTGTTGGCGGATGGGGTAGATATTGTCTCTGGTCCGGGGGGATATCGTTCTTCGTTTGCGGGTCGCCTGGGGCACTTCACAATGTTCCAACACCCCGACATTCTTTCCCCAACCCTTTTGAGATACACATTCTGTAAACTTCACTGGGGTAATAGAAACTGGTATTCCATTTGTATCATGACTTTGTCGAATCTTCATGTTTGATTTTGTGCAGCTTTCAGCTGTCCCTGTGGACTTGTTTAGAGAGGCTTTGTGGCATTCTGTTAGTGGGAGGCCCATTAACGGAAAACCATCTTCGGTAGAATGGGGTATTAAGCCGCATACATAGCAATTTGATTGGTTAGCAAAATGTGCGACTGCTTGGCTTAGCTTTAAATATAGGTTGTTGCGGTGACTGTTAACATATCTTTTGGTGCGTTCAACTGCTTTCCCCTTACCGCCCTTAAACCCATTGATCCATGATTGAGGTTCGTCCAGTGTCGCCCACACAATGCATCCCGCTATGCCACATGCGATGATTAAGCATTTCCAGTTGGTGGTCATTTTTCCTATTGTTATTGGACTCATGGTAGATTTGCCCTTTTGCAGTGGGATGCGTGGATCCAGGATGCTTTTCCGTCGCACTTTACTGCCGTGTCCGTTACTAGCAGCACCTGAAATGGACCAGACCATCTGGGGTTTAGTTTACTTTTTCTTTTGAACACCATTATATATACATAGTCACCTGGGTTCAATCCATGACATGGTGTTGTTGGTGGTTGTGGTTGTGCCTGCCTCACTAAGGGGTGGAGCCTCTTCATCTGGGCACACAAAGCTTTGTAATAGTTAATAGCAATTTCGTCTGCTAGCAATAACTGGACTTGTGATAACGGGGGAAGCATTGTGGTTGGTGTCGACATTGGACGTCCAAATAATATCTCGTGAGGTGACAATCCTGTTCCTCTGTTTGGCATTGATCTCATTTGCATTAATACTAAGGGGAGGGCGTCGGGCCATTTAAGGCCTGTCTCTGTACATGTCTTAGCTAGACGGTTCTTGATGGTTGAGTTTTGTCTTTCTACCGCACCTGCACTTTCAGGGTGGTAGGGTGTGTGCAGGTGTATTTTCATGCCTAATGCGGTAGATAAGTTGTTTATCAGTTGTGCCGTAAAGTGCGTACCTCTGTCTGAATTTATGGAGTGTGGACACCCGAATCTTGGAATTATTTCTCTGACTAATACCTTAGCTACTGCTTGAGCGTCGTTGCGTCTGCATGGGAAGACTTCGACCCATTTAGAGAACATATCTACTAAGACTAGCGCGTACTGGTATCCCATGCTTTTTTCTAATTGGATGAAATCCATTTGGATGTTAACAAATGGTCCCCAAGGTGGTGGGTGGGCGCCACGTCTAGTCTTTATAGCTTTACCTATATTGTGTTGATTGCATACAACACATCTTGAGCAGTATTGGTGAGCTAAACTGGTGATACCTGGCGCGTGCCACTGTGAAGTGATACTGCCCACCATTGCGAATTTTGACACGTGGCTAAGTCCATGTGCTAATCTTACTAACAGGGGGAGGAGTTGTTTTGGAGCTACAACTCTACTGTCAGCATGTTTCCACATGCCGTCTGGCATTTTGGAACAACCTGCTGACGTCCATACTGGCCACTCAGATGTCGCCTCTGCCTGTAATGAAACGACATGATCAAAAGTGGGAGTATTATCATTGGCGATTGTGATAGCCATTTGTTTTACCAACAGGGAGGGGACGGTCGCTGCCCTTTTGGCACAGTGATCCGCTCTGGCGTTTCCCTTTGCAACCAGAGAAGGAGAAGAAGAATGTGCAACACATTTTACAACAGCCAATAGCTTAGGAAGTAAACATGCCTCTAGTAGGTTAGTGACTAATACAGCATGTTTGATGGGAATGCCTGATGTCTTAATGAACCCTCTGTGTTTCCATATTAATCCCACATTGTGCACTACATTGAACGCATAACTTGAGTCGGTGAAAATTGTAGCAGACTTACCCCTGGCCAACACGCACGCTCTCGTCAAAGCGAAGATCTCCGCTGCCTGTGCTGAACAATTATTAGGTAGTTTTGCACTTTCAATCATCACATGGTCATCAACAACAGCGTATCCAGCATTCAAATCACATCCATTAGTGTGTCTTGACGCGCTACCGTCAACATAATATACTAGATCACTGTTAACTAGTGGTGTTTGTTGTAAGTCGGCTCTGGGTGAGGTGACAGCTGAGATTGTATCAATCTCAAGTTTGGGAGGGGTACAATCTGGTTTCAGTGTGACTCTGTGGGGGACTGCAGATGTCATTAGCCCGACTTCAGTGGAGTGTGATGCCCACAGTTTATGGGGTACCTTAGACAATGAAGTTTCAGGAAGGAAAACAGCGTGTGGGGGCTCTGGTATGCATATCAATGGCCCTTCAATCATGAATGGGGGTGTGGCTATTATGTATCCATCTTTCAATCTAGTTAAATTCCACCCATTTTTCATCTTAACAGTGTGGGAGGTAGCTGTTCTTTTGTCTGTCTGTAGTCTCTTCATCATGGGGGACAAGTCCTGTTCTCCTTCCGCCGTGTCGAATGCGATTGCTATGTGTGGGGTATAATCAGAGTCATGAATTGCCACTCTTTGAACTTCTGATAAGATTACTGTGGCTGCAATGCCCTCATGGGAGATGTATATTTCTGAGAATGCTGGAAACAGTGTGGTCTTACCAATGGATGATTTTACCTTTTCTATATATACTTTTGGTACGTCTGTATCCCATTTGGACGCTGTTACGTGGTGTTCGGCCAGGAACTTCATCTGTAAACACCTCGCGTTCACTCCTGTGTCGGCTTCTGTTATTTCTTTCAATGCTGTGGAAACAAACTCATTGATAGGATCATTATTTAATTTCCATCTGTATTCTATCACATTTCCCACTCGTTGTGACATCATCTGTTGTATTTCAATTCTTTCTCCCTTCTCTGGTAGCTGTAAAAAGACTCCATCTTGTGAGCAGTAAATGTTAGCGTTCATTTTACAAAGCAAATCTCGTCCACAAAGGTTAACTGCTGCTTTAGATGTTAATAACAAAGAGTGTTCAGTTGAAAAAGAATCGCTAGTTGATTCTATTTTAACTGGTATAGACAAAGGGATTGTCTGTGGGACACCGCTTATCCCGACTGTTAATACAGACTGTCCAGACAAGGGTAATGCCATTGTGCTCTCATCAATTGATGATTGTGTGGCTCCGGTGTCTATCATGAAAGTAACTTCTTTGTTATTTATCATTAAGTTAATTTTGGGTTCCTCTTCGGGATTTGCTGTTAATATTTGCATAACATTCTCCAGACAGATCTTTTTTTCCTGTTGGCACCTCTATGCGACATTCGTCGCCTCGTCTCCTTTGAACGGATCCGCCATAGTGTAATCTGCATATGGTGGGGCGCTAGGATGGGGTTTGTGGGGCCTGCGTGAGTCTCTTTGCATATATTCCCCTTTGTTCCCATTGTTTCTATTCTCCTTTGGACAATAGAACGCCACATGGCCCTTTTGTTGGCAAATATGACATGTTACATGGGGACACTCCTGTATTCGGTGTCCTGGTTGATTGCAGTGGTAACATGTTTGTACCCCGTTCCTCTGTGGAGGCCCGTTTCGCGTGTTCCCACCCCCACCCCTTTGGTTGTTTCCCTGGGGGTAATAATTTCTAGCTGGATAGCAGTGTATTGTTTCCTCTTTTACCACCTCTGGTCGAGATACAAAGACTCCGATGTCTTTGATGACACGTTTCTTGTCGTGATGCTGTCGTTCTATATTGATGGCTGCGTTCTTAACGTTTGTAATAGGAGAGCTCTCCCAATCTAACTGGACGGCTTTCAAATGTTTTCCAACGTGTGGTAGGAGGCCGTTAACGAAATAGGATACCTGGATTGCGAGTCCCTCGTCTGCCGTTAATCCGCTGTTCGCGGCCCAAGCCGCTTTGAATTTACTGTAAAACGCATCGACTGTTTCAGACTCGTTTTGAACGCAAGCTGTGATATTTGACATGCATGCATTTCGCCTTGCCAAACCTTGTACCGCGGCTGTTATCGCAGTAATACACTGTTCTCTAGTGTTGTTTTCACTCCAGGCATCACTGCTTGGAATAGCCATTTGCGTTGAGACGCTGTGATATTTATTTCCTAGACATCCCAACATTAGCTGTTTCATGTCCCTAGGGGTCGGGCTATAGCAATGGCATATTAAATCCAATTGTTCGATAAAACCCATTGGGTCTCTGTCGGGTTTGGGAAATTGTTCAACGAGTCCTTTTACTTCTGTCGGTGACCATGGTCGGTAAACTGTAGCGTTTACATTTTCGCCTAGTGGGACAATCCTCATAGGATATGTGCTGGTCGGTTTCTCGGATCTAGTGACCATTTGTGATGGTTCCGGAGGCGTTTTAACCTTTTCTATTTTATTCGCTGGTGGTGACGGCGGTTGCACTGTTGGTGAACTGTCCTGTGTTCTAGCAGGTCTATTGTTCCTTGATGGTCCTGCTTCTACATTTTCTCTTTCGTCTGGGTTCCTATCTAAAACCACATGTGCGTCTCTGTTAAACGTCACTCTTGTGGATATGTCATCGTCTGAATCGTCTTCTACCACGCTTGCGGTCAGGCTTGGATATAGGCCTTTAACATTTTTGATATTGGGCCTTGTGTTACTTTCTCTGTCTTTTCCGTTGTCAAGCGTTTTAGGTTGAGACTGCGTTATAATACTTTTTTCCGCCTCTTCTTTTAAACGTGTCATATTTCTCAAATCAATTTCACATTGCCACAAAACCAATGCATGTTCGATACGACTTTGTTTTCTCACGGTAAACGATCTGGCACGTTCACGGAAACTTTCGCGTACGCCTCTAAGTTTCCCGTTATGAAAACACCCTAGGACTGGCCAGTTGTTTTTTGTCCATTTTGACCACAATCCCAAATATTTTACAGCTATAGGTCCATATTTTGTTAGCATGAAGTCGCACGGAGAGTTGCCGGTAACGTCATTTTTGCTTAGTGAACGCCCCATGATACCAGCTATATGCCCCGCGTTGCCCTCGATGTAACATCCCTGATATGATCAGACTGGTAAACAGTGAGGAGGAAAGAGAGAGAGAGAAATAGACAGAGATAGACATACAAAAAAACTAGAACATATGCCCTATTTTTAGTTATAACTAAATAATTGTATATAAGGTGGAGACCAGACACTCAATCTTATATATTTGGTATCTTAATTATAACTTATTTTATATACTTGGTATCTTAATTATAGCTTATTAACTGTAGCAATCTATATTGTTCTAGAGAACCAATTTAGGTATTCATTCAAGTCAAAGTTAATTTTTCAGGTCTGATTCTAAGATATATGTATTTCAGTTGTATACTGCTATACCTAATTTAGATGTTGAATCCTTATACATATTATTCCAATTACTTTATGTATCGTTATCACTATGTAATTTATAGCGCCGTTATCATTACCTATCGTGAAACCGGAAGTGGAACCAAAACTACAATTCCCAACCGGAAATCACTACCGGAAATCACTTTCCTGGCTTCCTTGTATAACGTATAACGTATAACGTTAACTCAATGCTTTGCGATATCAGCCGGTTCGTTCTTAACTCAATAAACACCTCAGCGGGTTATAATACTGTGCACACACAAACAAGACTCAAACAGACAAACAAACGAAAATACATAAAAGTTAACGTGTGTATATACCTGGTCTGTATTGGATCGCTGTTCGTTTAATCGCCCAGCACCCTGCTGCGATAAGGCATTTATACCCTTGATATACACTATACACCGTTATTAAAGCATAACGACCGAATCCTGAACTTCGAAATTTAATAGCGATATATTAGATTATATATACCTTTTAATCATAGTCTCGGTCCCTTCAACCAGCGATTAATGTCCCGTTAAATGTACATTTACGTACTGTCGAGGCACCGCCGGTTTCCTTCCCGCTCTCTGTATGATTAATTGATTAATTCAATCCAAATATATCGTTTTCAGGAATGGAAGAGGTTGTGAGCTTATTTTAAGGTTGTATCTATGAATATATATCGTTACTCTGTTAAATCTAATTAGATTATAACAGCTTCTCGGTCCTAGCGTCCCGCCTCTTTGCCACAAGAATCATAGAATAGTTTCTAAGAGAGTCGCGTTTTCCAATGATATCACTCTAATAAGCTCACGTATCTTCTTTTGTTGACAACCTTACTGTGTGCCTTAGCTTTTGGTCGGCTCCGACTCGACCAGGAATAGCACTTCAACCTATAGCAAATCCTACCAGAACCTCCTGATATAGGACCGGAGTACACGCGTTTCCCCCGTAACGAATCCCAATACAGCCCAGATATTCAACACACTTTATTCTATTGTCCAGCCATAGTCTCGAATATTAAAACACACAGTAAATGCTCACCTTGTGCAGAGAGAAGTGGGGATCACACCAATGTGTTCCAGATACCGGCCGGCCTAAACTAATCCTTTTCTCTCTACACCTGAGAACAGATCAGTCTGCACAAAATTCGAAATTCGCGACGCCAAATTGTAGGATAATAATAGTATTCAAATAGGAATAGAGTCGAATGACTTGCTCACTCAGAGGGTCCAGATAATAAGGTTTATTATCCAGATCAAATCAAATCATTACAACAATAGAGAATATGGCTGGAGATCTTACCTAAACAGACCAGCTCCGTCAGTCAGGTAAAAAGATCTAGTTCCCCAGTTGGGGGAGCAGTTAAGTACCAGGTGAACAATGGGGGGAGTGGGGGAAGGGGAGGGGAGGAAGGGGGCGTAGTTCATACATATATTCCACAACACCTTAGAAAGCTTGATACTGTGTACCATTCTGCCTTACGCTTTGTGACGGGATGTGGAAATCGAGTGCACCATTGCACCCTATATACCATTGCAAGTTATCCATCTCTACAAATACGGCGATTTTCTCGATGGCTCTCTCTGGTGCACAAAGCTCTGCTTAAACTGGTTCCCTCGTACCTAAGTGTGCTTCTGTGCACAAAGCAATATAAGTATGCCCTTCGTTCTCAAGCTGTTCTAACACTGGAAGTTCCCCATATGAGAACTGAATTGGGAAAAAGGGCTTTTAAATATGCTGCTCCTTCATCTTGGAACAAGATACAGGAGGACCTAAAATTACCAGGACTGGTCACCCTCGGAGAATTCAAAGCCATTTTAAAATCCTACGAACTCAGTTCCCTTGGTCAGTGCAACTGTGTTTGATCATTTGCCTGTTTGATAACTTGCCTGAAATTGGAGCTTGATGTAAATGTTTTATCTGTATTTTATTGTGATGTTCTTTTTTATGTTGAAACTTTCTGCTGCCTTGCTTGGCCAGATCGCTCTTGAAAAAGAGATTTTAATCTCAATGATGCTTATCTGGTTAAATAAAGGATTTGATTTGATTTGAGTGATGTAACTTTAATCACTGAATGAATGCTTTTGTGACGCGGGTCGAACCATGTGTGTCGCCCCGGGTGAGAGTGACGTGGGTCGTACCATGTGTGGACTGCTCTATACTTTAACTGGAGTCATGTGGTCTCAATACTGACGTGCTCCTATACACACTATATACTGTCCCAAACACACACACACACACACACACACACACACACACACACACACACACACACACACACACACACACACACACACACACACACACACACACACACACACACACACAAATTCATAGTATCACACGAGCACATGCATGCACATAAACTTATCACACACACACGCACACAAATTGATAGTATCACACAAGCACATGCATGCACATACACTTATTACACACACTCACACACACACAAACACACGCACAAATTCATAACAACACACAAGCCCATACACATATTACACACACACACACACACACACACACACACACACACACACACACACACACACACACACACACACACACACACACACACACACACATACAACCAAATAGACAAGCACATGCACATGCACTCACACAGGCTATACACACAGACAGACATAAATTCAAGAAAAGTCATAGTATCACACAAGCACATGTACGCACGCACACACACACACACACACACACACACACACACACACACATACACACACACACACACACACACACACACACACACACACACACACACACACACACACACACACACACACACACACACACACACACACACACACACACACACACACACACACACAAAAAGCCCCACACATACTGTACAAAAAGCCTCACACACCATTGATCACCTCCTAAACACCATTGAACCTGACCTGCGACCCCAGCCTCCACTCACAAGGGTCTCCATTCCCCACAGATATTATGTTTAGAATGTTCTCTCTGGTCTGTCAAACCCTCAACCCCTGGAGAGTTGTTCCTTGACGTCAGACCCCTGCTTCCACCTTCTGTGTGTGTGTGTGTGTGTGTGTGTGTGTGTGTGTGTGTGTGTGTGTGTGTGTGTGTGTGTGTGTGTGTGTGTGTGTGTGTGTGTGTGTGTGTGTGTGTGTGTGTGTGTGTGTGTGTGTGTGTGTGTGTGTGTGTGTGTGTGTGTGTGTGTGTGTGTGTGTGTGTGTGTGTGTGTGTGTGTGTTTGGGTGTTTGTCTACAACATCATAAGCTCCTCATTGGTTTTTATCTGAGCTGAGTATTAATCTTGAACTCACTGCTGAAATGGTTTGTTAGCTGAGAAGCTCTGCGGTGACTTATCCATTGTCTCATTTAGCTACAGTATGTCGAGCCTGGCTGGGGCTAGCCATGGTCTAGCATGGTATGGTATGGTTAGGTTTGTGTCTCCATTGCGTTTCTTTTTAACTCTTTGGTTGTTAGGCAACCTTTAAAAGTTCACACCACCGACTGTGGTATACAAGCTAAACCATGATGATACATCAGTCCCAGCCAGCTCTGGTCAGGTCTGGCCAGGTTGTGAAAGGTGATCGTCTCAGCCAGGGTCCAGCCAGGTTTGACCAGGTTCTAAAGACAATGGAGACGCTCACTGTGTGACAGACAGGCCACAGCACGGCTAAACCCTGGCTAGTGGAGACAAGGCCACAGCATGGCTAAACCCTGGCTAGTGGAGACAAGGCCACAGCATGGCTAAACCCTGGCTAGTGGGGACAAGGCTACAGCACGGCTAAACCCTGGCTAGTGGAGACAAGGCCACAGCACGGCTAAACCCTGGCTAGTGGAGACAAGGCCACAGCATGGCTAAACCCTGGCTAGTGGAGACAAGGCCACAGCACGGCTAAACCCTGGCTAGTGGAGACAAGGCCACAGCATGGCTAAACCCTGGCTAGTGGGGACAAGGCTACAGCACGGCTAAACCCTGGCTAGTGGAGACAAGGCCACAGCACGGCTATACCCTGGCTAGTGGAGGGAAGGCCACAGCATGGCTAAACCCTGGCTAGTGGAGGGAAGGTCACAGCACGGCTAAACCCTGGCTAGTGGAGGGAAGGCAACAGCACGGCTAAACCCTGGCTAGTGGAGGGAAGGCCACAGCACGGCTAAACCCTGGCTAGTGGAGACAAGGCCACAGCACGGCTAAACCCTGGCTAGTGGAGACAAGGCCACAGCACGGCTAAACCCTGGCTAGTGGAGACAAGGCACTAGTGGTGTAAAGCTGACCTCATCCTCCACTTATCAAAGCATTTCTACATGACATCTTTACATCTCCCCCACATACCAGGCCTGTTTCTCTCTGCTCTGTTTCACCAGCGCTGGTCTGGAGCAGGTTATTACTTCATGAGAAGATTGTTACATATGTTACACATAGTGATGTTTTTACTGTTACTGACACATGTGGACGGAGGCGGGGCTAGGACACACATAAGAGCCAGACATACTGAGACATACTGACACTAGACCACACACACACACATGTATGTACGCACGCACGCACGCACGCACGCACGCACGCACGCACGCACGCACACACACACACACACACACACACACACGCACGCACGCACGCACACACGCACGCACACACACACACACACACACACACACACACACACACAGACACACACACACGCACACACACACAGACAGACAGACACACACAGACAGACACACACACAAACACACACACACAGACAGACAGACAGACAGACAGACACACACAGACAGACACACACACAAACACACACAGAGAGCTTATCTCCTCATCCCAGGATCCTCCTGGAGCAAAGGACACATCTGCCATGAAGAAGGAGGGTTAGATGGAGGGAGAGATGGAGGGAGAGAGGAAAAGAGAGATGGATGGATTGAGGGAGAAAGGGAGGGATGGATGGATGGATGGAGGGAAGGAGGGATAGATCGATGGAGGGATGGAGGGAAGATGGCAGAGATGAATGGAGGGATGGAGGGAAGGAGGCAGAGATGGATGGATGGAGGGCAGGAGGTATGGGGGGAAGGACAGAGATATGGATGGATGTAGGGATGGAAGGAGGGAGGGGAGGAGGGAGAGATCGATGGAGGGATGGAGGGAAGGAGGCAGTGATGGATGGATGGAGGGAAGTAGGTATGGGGGAAGGAGGGACAGATGGATGGATGTAGGGATGGAAGGAGGGAGGGAGGGAGGGAGGGAGAGATCGATGGAGGGAAGGAGGGAGAGATGGATGGATGTAGGGATGGAAGGAAGGAGGGAGGGAAGGAGGGAGAGATGGATGGAAGGAAGGAGAGAGAGGTGGGTGGGGGTGTAACACAGTAGGCCCTCAAGCTCAATGTTAATATTCCAGGTGCCATTAGTATCGTGTAAAGCCCTGTTAGAGGAATAACAAAAGCTCAAAGAAAAGGAAAACAAAAGCTCAAAGAAAAGGAAAACTATCAAAACCTCAGCAGGTCACTGAAGAAAAGCTTAGAGGTCCAGCTGTTTTCTGAAGTCAAGGACACATGTCAACACACTGCAGCAGCTCCCTGCTGTTTTCTATTCCCACGATGCCCCTCTTTGGACTGACCCTCTAACGGACTCTTATGTTTGATCTGTTCCAGGGGCCTTTTCATCTCCATCCACGACAGAGGACACATCTCCACCCTCCTCCAGAACTGGCCAGAGAAGGACATACGGGTGAGTTACCGCTCTAGCAGGAGACCCGAGCTGTGTTGTTGATATTCATCCTATGGCTTGTCTCCACTAGCCAGGGTTTAGACGTGATATCATACCAATGATAACATGATAACATTACAGTCCCTATAAAACAAGGTATTGCTATCTTTTCATCTACATAATTTCACAGAGCCGTAATTAACGCAAACACAATGATTCAATGTCCCCGATGACATCACTGGTGGCCATATTCAAACTAATTTACTCTCAATAACTGTCAAATCTAAATGAATGTGTGCAACACTGATTCGAGTTTTTAGATGTGTGTGAGATTATGTGCAAAATAAATCAGCATTGTTTTTTGGTGAAGTGCCCCTTTAATTATTCCTCATTAGGGTCTGCAGTTGTTTGGTGTGTTTGGGTGAAAATGTGATTGCAGCTTGGCCAACTGTGTCTCCAAGGAAATGAGCACGCAAACAAACACACACACAGATGCACAATTAATCATTTTATTTGAACCAAAAGCACAATATGATGAAGGCAAAATGTGTGTCAGAATAGCATTCTGAAGGAAGCATGGCGGTGCTGCAAAGAAGCCCTGGCCTACAGATGATATTTCACACACTTCACATGATTCTTTTAATACTCTTTTCAATGAAAAGGAAAACCACAAAGCAAAAAGTATCATTTCCTCATAAATCATATTGCAATTGTAAGATCTGTCAAAAGAATCACAGTATAATTTCCCCCATAAATTGTTATACACACGCACGGATGCACACACATACAACCCAACCAGCCAACCATGAACTAACGCTCCAGAGCACAGTGGTTATAAAGGTGCTCTGTCCAAGCACCTAATAAAACATAAAGACTGCACAAGCCTTAAGTATAGTGGAGCCTCTGAGCCTGCAGCCCTGGGCTCTTCTCTAGATCAACTATGTGCAAGTCATGATCTAGTCACATACCACAGCATGACGCCTGTCTACAGGTATTCCT
Source organism: Notolepis coatsorum (assembly GCF_963971535.1). NCBI lineage: Eukaryota > Metazoa > Chordata > Actinopteri > Aulopiformes > Paralepididae > Notolepis > Notolepis coatsorum. The sequence continues at coordinate 22,884,741 of NC_140183.1, read as the reverse complement.
GGCATCTCAGATATACCTGCAGCAGGAGACACCTGCTCACGCCTTTCAACACCACAGCATTTACCTCAGCGCTGCTGACACGCTGCCTCTCATAGCCTGAGACGCCTTATCATATAAACTCTCCAAAATATGCCCTACTTACCACATCCCGGCGTGGAGAAGAGAGGCTAAAGGAGGGCCAAGCCAGGCAGCGGTTAATAGAACTCTGGCAGCTTTTCAGTCACACATCCTTGTGAAAATAGCGCAATAAAAACCTTTAATGGGATTAATGTGATCATTAAGCATTAAAACACACAAGGTAGGAAAACCCAAGAGCAGCCTAGAGGCAGGGTCAGAACGCTGGTTTTATGCTTCCTGAGTCCTTCTGCGTTAAGATAATCACGGAAAAAGAGACCGCTCTGAGACGCCTCCGGTGATCATGGTACTGTATGCGTTGCACAATCAATGGCTTTTAGAGTGTGAGACGTCCACACAGACACATAACGAGTAGAGGTTGTGTGGGATGCCAGGAGAGGGTAGCACGGACGTGTCAACATGGGAGACGGAGACACAGGATTGGAGGGTGGCAGGGTGGGGTTTGTTTCGCGATTAGACAAGATTTAGAATTAGCCGTACCTCTAGATTGTTTATGAGATTAGATTAGATTCGATTCGATTCAAATGTATCATACAGAGTTATATGGGTAGACTAGTTTAAGGTATGTAGTACTAGTTATGGTATAAATTGAGTAGAGGCCACAGAGTTCCTACAGTATACTTTCCTCCTCAGGAAGAAGATGCGCTGGTGTGCTTTCTTCACCAGTGATGATGTGTTGAGGGTCCAGGTCCTCGGAGTGAGATTGTCTATCCTAACAAACTGGGTTCTGTTGGTTAGGACGTCAAGTATCCAGTGGCAGACAAAAGGGTTAATGTTGAGGTGTGTTGGTTTTGGTCGTGTTGGTTTCCACGAGATCACCAAGTTTGGAGATGAGTTTGGAGGGGAGATGAGGATGTTGAGCTGAAGTCTCATCCAGGTGGGAGAGGGTGGAATGTAGCGCTGAGGAGAGGATGTCCTCTGTGATCCTGCTCTCACGGGAGAGGCAGATTGGTGTTTATTAGGGGTGGAACGGTATGCATTCGAACCGTACACCGTTCGATACGACCTCCATAATTTGGGGCATGTGTGTATTGTTCGGTTATAATGTTAGCTGCAAGCTAGGCTAACGTTACGCTAGCCACAAGCTAACTAGCGTTAGCGGAACCGTGGAGTCACTTCGCTGTGTTCCATTAGTTCCATTAGTGGGGAAGGGGGGGTATATTGACGAGGCTTGACAACAGAGGTTCAAAGATAACTTCACATTTATTGGCTGTTGGT
>NC_140183.1:22845059-22883188 GCF_963971535.1 Notolepis coatsorum | reverse complement strand
ACACAGCTGAACCTAGCCTCCCAGAAGCCCATTCTTCATCCATTGTCTTAGACTTGGTCTTGTCTCCAGCAACAGTCCCTGTATGGTTGACTTTCAGTTCAAGGAAATGTGTGAAAGGGGATGCAGGCGTTGTGCTGGGCCTAGATTACATAAGCACACGCATAAACACATATACTGACTTGATCAGAAGATAGCCAACATTAGTCATCTTGGTTTTGCTCTGCCTTCCAATATGGCCTGTTTTTAAATCTGCTCCTATGTTTTGTTTATTTTGTTTTATTTTATTCATTAAATGTTTTATGTTTTAAACCTTTTTTATACATTTTTTTGTATCCACTTTTTCTCCTCTTTTTCTATTTTTCTCCCATCCCAATTTAGCCGTGCCAATTCTCCCCTCCCCTGTCTTGAACATTGCTCACATGTGCCCCCCACTGGCCGGTTGTAGGGAGGATAGAAGCCCATCGCATGTCCCCCCCGATACATGTGTAGGCAGCCAGTCGCATCTTTTCACCTGCCAGCGCGGACTCCCATTTGGCAAGGAGTAACGTGTAGGAGGCTCACACTGCCCCCGCCATTTTCCTGTCTCTGCTGTGCAGGCGCCCCAACCGACCTGTAGGAGTCGCTGTTTACAACATCCAGACTACTACCCATCAACTCCCCTCCCGCTAACTCTGCCAATTGAGTTAGTATGACGGCCGGCCCAAGCCGGAGGCAACGCCGACAGCCGGATTCGATACCGGTGACTTGTGCGTTGTTGACGAGCGCAACGTCCGCTGCGCCACCCAGCCGCCCAACCTTTTTTATTCTTATCTTTTTATTTTTATTCATTTGAATGTTTTTCTTGTTTTAAACCTTTTTATTTTGTTTTCCTCCTGCTGTGAAGCACCTTGAGAGCTCACTGAGTTTAAAGTGTGCTATACAACATCTATAACTCAGGAAATATTCCAAATGATTTCCTAAAATCAATGTTCATTCCGATCCCAAAGACCGGAAGAGCCACAGAATGCAACAATTACAGGACTATCAGTTTGATATCTCATGCATCAAAAGTACTCCTGAAAATCATCAAGAACAGAATAGAACCCATAATTGAACATCAGCTCTCGGATAGCCAAATGGGTTTTCGCAAAGGAAAAGGAACAAGAGATGCAATCTGCCAACTCAGAATCATTGGTGAAAAATCGATAGACCAACAGAAGAAGCTGTATATTTGCTTCATCGATTTCACGAAGGCCTTCGACAGAGTTGAACATACAACATTGATGAGAACAATGGAAGAATTCAAAATACCAGTTTCTGACCGAAGAATAATTGCCAACTTATACTGGAGGCAGAAGGCTAATGTTAGAATAGGAAAGGAGAAATCAAGAGACTTCCCGGTGGAGAAGGGTGTAAGACAAGGATGCATCTTGTCCCCTGTACTCTTTAATATGTACAGTGAATCACTGATGAAAAAAGGTCTGAGAGGAGGGAAAGGAGTAAAACTTGGCGAAGAGAACATCACCAATATAAGATACGCGGATGACACTGCTATAGTCTGTAACTGTCAAGAAGATCTACAGGACATGATGAATAAGCTGAATGTCGAATGCAAAAACTATGGAATGTCACTAAACACAAAGAAAACTAAAGTAATGATCATTGAAAAAACACCAGGAACTGTTTGTAAAATACAGGTGGATGGAGAAAAACTTGAACAAGTGAAGGAGTACATGTACCTTGGAAGCTGGATCAGTGAAGGTGAAGAGCTAACATGGACATTAAGAGAAGAACCGGAATTGCAAAGGGCGCATTCTGGAACCATAAAGAATTATTGAGAAGAAACATAAGTTGGAAAACGAAGACCAGGATTTTGGAAACGTATGTTATGTCAGTCTTTTCATACGGAGCAGAAGCATGGACGCTGAATGAAGAGGCAAAGAGGATGATAGACTCTTTTGAAATGTGGACACTGAGGAAGATGCTGAAGATAACATGGAAGGATAAGATCAAGAATGAGGAGGTACTGAGAAGAGCGGATATGCAAGGGGGACAGCTGCTGGAGAGGTTGAAAAAGAGAAAGATGGAGTTGTGCGGGCATGTTCTGAGAGGATCCAGCGGGGAGATGTTCAAGAAGGTGGTGATGGGGAAGGTGGATGGAAAGAGAGGAAGTGGAAGACCAAGAAGAGGCTGGGTAGACGATGTCTGTGATTGGAGTGGAGTGAGAGGCGGAGTCACGGAGTTGGAGAGAAGAAGTGGGGACAGAATGGGTTGGAGAGTGATAGGCAACCTTCGGAACGAAGAAGCCACCTAATGATGATATAGCAATGAAATCTATTATTATTATTATTATTGCACAATACTAAACACTAAATGCTTGAAATTGATATACTCTATCAAAACAACGATATATCAATACAATGATGGCTTGGGGATGGCTGGGTAGTGTAGAGGCCTAAGCACCCACCTACCACTGCAGAGATCCAGGGTTCAAATCCAGGTGTCAGTCGTCCCTACAAACGCATTTTGAACGTGTTGGCGGGTGGGGAGCCGGTGGGGTATGAGCCCTGGATGAAACTCTGTAACACTGACACCTCACTCTCCTCGCTCTCCTCTGACCCTTTATGACATCACACACTGCAACTACTTCACACTTCATCAACACTGTCAGAGCCAAAACAAGCCTCCTCTAGCACTCCCTAAAAGACACATTAAAGACTCGTCAGGAAGCCATAAAAGATGCTGCGTTACAACCTCAGTCCGTTGGTGGCATTGGGCCTGGTTCTGGAAGGTCTATTTCTCTCTCTCTCTCTCTCTCTCTCTCTCTCTCTCTCTCTCTCTCTCTCTCTCTCTCTCTCTCTCTCACACAATCTCTCTCACACAATCTCTCTCTCTCTCTCTCTCTCTCTCTCTCTCTCTCTCTCTCTCTCTCTCTCTCTGTCTCTGTCTCTATCTTTGTGTCTTTGTGGACTATAGACTAGCTGCTGCTTCTGCTATAGCTAATGAGGATCCAAATAAATGAAAAAAGAAATCCATCTATATCTCGCTATGTCTATGTCTCTCTATGTCTCTCTCAATCTCTCTCTCTCTCTCTCTCTCTCTCTCTCTCTCTCTCTCTCTCTCTCTCTCTCTCTCTCTCTCTCTCTCTCTCTCTCTCTCTCTCTCTCTCGCTCTTTCTCTCTCTGGTCAATATCTTGCTCGTACCTGTATCCTGTGTGTCTTTGGTTTTCCACATTTAATGTACTGTTTAACTCCGAGCATGTCAGTGTCCAGATGTAGAGATATAGAGGATGGATATCCAGCGGTATCTGGTGTTTTACAAGCATCAAGCCGCTGCTTTAACAGACAGATCCAGCAGCACTTTAACAAGCCGTCACAGAGCCTCTTATCTGATGTCTTCAGCTCAGTACCTGCTGCCAGAGACCAGAGAAGTGTTACCATACTGTGTGTGTGTGGTTGTGTGCGTGTGTGTGTGTGTGTGTGTGTGTGTGTGTGTGTGTGTGTGTGTGTGTGTGTGTGTGTGTGTGTGTGTGTGTGTGTGTGTGTGTGTGTGTGTGTGTGTGTGTGTGTGTGTGTGTGTGTGTGTGTGTGTGTGTGTGTGTGTGTGTGTGTGTGTGTGCAGTGCGTAAGTGTGTGGTGCACGTGTGAGTGTATATAGAGTGTGTATTATGTCCCACTCTATTTGATCTGAACTCCACCTTAAAGGGATATTTCACTTTAGAACTTTTAGAACTTGTCAATGTTCAGCAGGCTCACCTCTATCTAAAGTCATCTACAAGTAAGCTACAGTAGTTGCTGTCCCAGCCCTAGAAAGGCTGATATTCCATTATACAGCCAATGATTGGTGCCGCTGTGTTAGCCATCAGAATGCCGTGTGAATCTCGTGGAAAAGTGATTTTCTTTTACTAAACGTTCAAATGAATTTGATTCTATACGACAAGAGCTGACTGCCGGTCGCAGCAATTGATTATTGGCTGAGTAAACTCAGAGCGCGACCAATTAGAACGCTGTGTTGGTGAATCCCTCCAGCCAATTACATGGTTATATGCAATACAAGTTCAAGTTCAGGTTTCTTTATTAGTTGTCATACAGAAGTACAGAATACTTTTATACAAAATTCTTCTTTCTGTTACGCTCCAGAGACTGTGCTAGACAAAAAAGATAAGTATAAAATAAAAGAAGTATAGCAGTATGAAATAGAAGTCACGTACGTAGACACAAGTGTTCAATATGTACATATGTACAATGTTCAATGCAGAGTAGAAGTAACTGAGTTACCATACAATATACTATACAATATACTAATATACAATATACTATATAGTGCAAAGCAGAAATGGGATGAGGTACAATTTAGGTACAATTTACAGTAAGGTGTACTGAGGTATGGGTTGTAGTGCAAATTATTTGCCAATAAATATAAAGTGTGTTTAGGTGTTCTAAAGTGTGTAAGTGGGTGCTGCATTGAGTTGTTTGTTTAAAGTGAGTGTGTGCGTGTGGATGTGTGTGCTGTGAGTGCATCTGATGGTTGTTGTATAGTGTTATTGTTCGTTGAGCAACCTGATGGCCTGGGGATAGAAGCTTCTTCTGAGTCTTTCTGTGCTTGCCATGAGACTCCGGTATCGCTTGCCTGACCGCAGCAGTTCAAAGAGGCAGTTGTTTGGGTGGCTGGAGTCTTAGCCTTACCCATGCACCGCTTGTTGTAAATGTGTGAGAGTGTGAAGCCCCCCTCCAATTGTGCGTTCGGCTGAACGGGCCACTCTCTGTAGTCTGCTACGGTCTTGTGCGGTGCTATTACCAAACCAGGAGGTGATATTGCCAGTCAGGATGCTCTCTATTGTACATGAGTAGAAGTTCTTAAGGATCTTCTGACTGACTTGGAACTTCCTTAGGCGCCTGAGGAAGTAGAGGCGTTGCCGTGCCTTCCTCACGACACTGTCAATGTGTGTGGTCCATGTCAAGTCCTCGGATATGTGGGCTCCGAGGTACTTAAAACTGTTCACTCTCTCAACCGGTGCCCCGTCGATGCTGAGGGGGCTGTAGTCCCTGACCCCCGACTTCCTAAAGTCCACAATCATCTCCTTTGTTTTGCTGACCAAACCCCACCTAGACCCACTCCAGTTCGCCTACCAGCCCCGACTGGGGGTAGAGGATGCTGTCATCTACCTGCTGAACTGAGCCTACACTCACCTAGACAAGCCGGGGAGCACTGTGAGAATCATGTTCTTTGACTTCTCCAGTGCTTTTGATACCATAAGGCCTGGGCTACTGGGTGAGAAGTTGGAGGCGATGCAAGTAGAGGCCCCCCTGGTGTCCTGGGTTGTGGACTATCTGACGGGAAGACCACAGTACGTGCGCCTACGGAGCTGTGTGTCAGACAGACTGGTCAGCAACACCGGGGCCCCGCAGGGGACAGTCCTCTCTCCCTTCTTCACTGTCTACACCAACGACTTCCACTATCGGTCAGAGTCCTGCCACCTTCAGAAGTTTTCTGATGACTCTGCGATAGTGGGATGTATAAAGGACGGTGACGAGAGGGAATACCGGGAACTGGTAGTGGACTTTGTCACATGGTGCGATAAAAACCACCTGCAGCTAAATGTGGCGAAGACCAAGGAACTGGTTGTGGAGCTGGGGAGGAGGAGGAGTGCACCTGTGACCCCCGTTTCCATCAGGGGAGTTGATGTGGACATGGTTGAGGTGTACAAATACCTCGGTGTGCACATCGACAACAAACTGAACGGGTCAAAACATGCAGAAGCACTATACAAGAAGGGCCAGAGCCGACTCTACTTCCTCAGAAGGCTGAGATCCTTCAATGTCTGTACAAGGATGTTGAGGATGTTCTATGAGTCGGTGGTAGCGGGCGCCTTCTTGTACGCTGTGACCTGCTGGGGCAGCGGACTGAGAGCAGTGGACCCAACCAGGCTGGATAAGCTGGTCAGGAAGGCCAGCAGCGTGGTTGGGGTGGAGCTGGACTCTCTAGCGAGGGTGGCGGAGAGGAGGAGCCTCGCTAAGCTCCAGGCCATCAGGGAAAACCCCACCCACCCACTATACACAGACTTGGCTGACAGGAGCGGCACGGTGGTGTAGTGGTTAACACTGTCGCCTCACAGCAAGAAGGTCCAGGGTTCGAATCCCGCTTGGGGACCAGGTTTCCATGATGCCAGTTACCCAGGTGGGGTATCTCCCAGGCCTTTCTGTGTGGAGTTTGCATGTTCTCCCCGTGCTCGCAAGGGTTTCCCCCCCCGATAAGATAAACCCAATGGAAAAACATGCACAACAACAAGATCGCTAACGCTGTGGCGTCCTTGACGAAGACGGACAGGAGCACTTGGATTGGTCCCCTGGCGCGGCTCACGTGGCGCCTGTCTGCTCCCGGCTGCCCTTGGGGGGGAAGGACGACGGGATGGGTTAATCGCAGATACGCATTGTATGCATGGTTCGCATGTGTGCCAAATGGTGACCTCGGAGCAGGTCCTAAATTATTATTATTATTATTATTATAGGAGCATGTTCAGTGCTAGGCTCACACTACCCAAATGCAGCACTGAACGGCACAGGAAGTCCTTCATTCCAACAGCCATCAGACTATATAATGCATCACTGTGCCTCACTGCATCACTGAGCACAGAGCGGCAGCTCAATAGTGGCAGGAGGACGCAACTAGCGGCCTCCAGGCTCCACAACAGGGGGCAGCGACGGCTGCCAGACATTGATCTAGGTCTTATTGGAACCCAAGGAGGACAATACACTACCTAAAGCATACTGCACCTTGTGACACTGTGAATCCTGGAATATATATTTCATATTTAATTTAGTTAGATTTAAATTATAATTATATTGACCAAATTGTTTACCCCATGCTCAGTATGCTCAGTATATTCTTACTGTATTTATTTCTGTATATTTTATTTCATTTCATTTTATCCTATTTTATTTTACTCTACTCTTATCCTAGGCAACTTGATTTTATTTGTGTTATTATTCTAATTTGTGACCTGTCCTGTCTAAATGTTTAAACGTTGAGCGATTTGCAGTGTCTAATTTCCCACGGGATAATAAAAGTATTTCTATTCTATTCTATTCTATTCTATTCATGGCGTCCTCCGTGGACCTGTTGGGGCGGTATGCAAATTTCAGGGGGTCCAGGTTGATGGGGAGGGAGGAGCAGATGTAGCCCTTTACTAGCTTCTCAAAGCACTTCATGGCTATAGAGGTGAGAGCTACAGGGCGGTAGTCGTTGAGGCAAGCAGGCTTGGATTTTTTGGGTACAGGGATGATAGTGGACTTCTTCAGACAGGTGGGGATGACAGCCTGTTCCAAGGACAGGTTAAATATGTCAGTGAATACCGGGGCCAGTTGGTCGGCACAGACTTTTAGGACGCGGCCGGGGATACCGTTTGGTCCTGCTGCCTTCCTGATATTCACTTTCTTAAAGGTACATGCAAGGTATGGAATATCAGCCATTCTAGTCATCCGCTGTCAACACCACCGTTCCTCCCAGGTGTCAAGCTCCTCATTCACTTACATTCATTTTGGGGACCTAGTATAAATATTGTACTTTTTATGGAAAATCAGTTTTGCGGTCTGAGATTTAGACGCTGGGGAAAAATGCACATGTGTTCTCCTTGCAACTTGGCCAGGGTTTGATGTCTTAAAAAGCTGTTCATAATCACAAGCAATAGATTCGCTTTGATTAATCAATTAGCTGTGCTTTTTGGAACCAGGACCACTGCTTACCTAATGTACGGCCCAGTTTGAACACATTTTCTTTACTCTTGGGTGTGGGGTAGCCAGGCAGGGAAGGAAATAACTTGTTTTAAATTTGGTGTTGCGCTACACCCACCAAAAACTGCGTGTTGAGTACAAGGGATTTAGACGAGTTTCTTTGCGTACGTAAAAAAGGTAACCAACATGTTCTACAGATTCAAGGAACGTGTGTAAACCAGTTGAAAAGACACACAACATGTCCTCTTTAATGGACCCAGATAGGTGGAGACAATGTCCCTCTGTCTCGCGGCCCGGGGAAGTGTTCTGTGAAGTGTTTGCAGATGTGGAAGAGCTACTGAGCCTCTCCGAGGTCTGTCAGGGTTACGTCAGCCTGGCGGAGCAACGCTCACCTTCAAGAATCCTACTCACCTGCCAGGGACACAGCAGAGACCAGCCAACATCAGTCAACAGCTAGCACTACATCTGACTCACAGGGACAAGCCAGAGCCTGTGTGTGTGTGTGTGTGTGTGTGTGTGTGTGTGTGTGTGTGTGTGTGTGTGTGTGTGTGTGTGTGTGTGTGTGTGTGTGTGTGTGTGTGTGTGTGTGTGTGTGTGTGTGTGTGTGTGTGTGTGTGTGTGTGTGTGTGTGTGTGTGTGTGTGTGTGTGTGTGTGTGTGTGTGTGTGTGTGTGTGTGTGTGTGTGTGTATCTGGTGTGTGGGTGTAGCCAGGCTGTGTTGTGGAGACAATGCTCTTTATATCCTTGAATATAAACCATGGTGAATTTAGATCTCATATAGAATTTGATTGATTGATTGACCTAGACAGACAGGTCTCTATAAAAGCTGGAGTTTATTTGGACACTTTTCCATTTGTCTATGATCCTAGAGAGACGTCAGGCCTAATGACATGGACTGCTCTAAAAGGGGCGTCTGGAGTTCTGTTGGCCTCATATAGGAGCCAGGTTAGTCTGCTGCCCCTGCTTGGTATATCCTGCTGCAGGCTGAGTGGCTGAGTGGCTGAGTGGCTGAGTGGATGGGGGCTGAGTGGCTGAGTGGCTGGGAGGCTGAGTGGCTGAGAGGCTGAGTGGCTGAGTGGCTGGGAGGCTGAGTGGCTGAGTGGCTGAGTGGCTGGGAGGCTGAGTGGCTGAGTGGTGGGAGGCTGAGTGGCTGAGTGGTTGAGGGGCTGAGTGGCTGAGAGGCTGAGTGGCTGGGAGGCTGAGTGGCTGAGTGGCTGGGAGGCTGAGTGGCTGAGTGGTGGGAGGCTGAGTGGCTGAGTGGCTGGGAGGCTGAGTGGCTGAGTGGTGGGAGGCTGAGTGGCTGAGTGGTGGGAGGCTGAGTGGCTGAGTGGTTGAGGGGCTGAGTGGCTGGGGGGCTGAGTGGCTGGGAGGCTGAGTGGCTGAGTGGTGGGAGGCTGAGTGGCTGAGTGGCTGGGAGGCTGAGTGGCTGAGTGGTGGGAGGCTGAGTGGCTGAGTGGTGGGAGGCTGAGTGGCTGAGTGGTTGAGGGGCTGAGTGGCTGGGGGGCTGAGTGGCTGGGAGGCTGAGTGGCTGAGGGGCTCGGGGGCTGAGGGGCTGGGAGGCTGGAGGGACAAGAGCAGCTCTGACTATACATCATTGGTTTTACCTGGCCTCACAGCACCAACTGGATGTGTTGCCCTGGCTGACCTCAGAGCTAACGTTAATGTTGTTGCCCTGGTAGCTACAGTATGTTATTCAAGCCCTGGCTGACCTCAGAGCTAACGTTAATGTTATTGCCCTGGTAGCTACAGTACGTTATTCAAGCCCTGGCTGACCTCAGAGCTAACGTTAATGTTATTGCCCTGGTAGCTACAGTACGTTATTCAAGCCCTGGCTGACCTCAGAGCTAACGTTAATGTTGTTGCCCTGGTAGCTACAGTATGTTATTCAAGCCCTGGCTGACCTCAGAGCTAACGTTAATGTTATTGCCCTGGTAGCTACAGTACGTTATTCAAGCCCTGGCTGACCTCAGAGCTAACGTTAATGTTATTGCCCTGGTAGCTACAGTACGTTATTCAAGCCCTGGCTGACCTCAGAGCTAACGTTAATGTTGTTGCCCTGGTAGCTACAGTATGTTATTCAAGCCCTGGCTGACCTCAGAGCTAACGTTAATGATGTTGCCCTGGTACCTACGTTATTCCTAGGCCTACGACAGTATGAAATATAGGACATCAGTCATTCAAAATATGAAAACATTCCCACATTTTTGATGAACGATGATATTTCAGTAGGCTAATAATAGGGACCTTCATTCCTCATTTTCGTATTTGTGCCGTTTTACAAGGAACGTATAAAAGTTTCATACTCTGTCAGGCTGTCAGTGGACCCTGGCAGTAGCACTCAGGCTTGACATCCCCCCTTCCCCCCCACACTGATCCAGACGAACCCCAACTTTCTGGCCTGTTCATCTCAGAAGTAAATCTGGCATTTTATTATCTAGTCTGAACTCACCCCATATTAAGAGGGAGAGAGAGAGTAAGAGGGAGAGAGAAACAGAGACAGACAAAGAGACAGACAGACAGACAGACAGACAGACAGACAGACAGACAGACAGACAGACAGACAGACAGACAGACAGACAGACAGACAGACAGACAGACAGACAGACAGACAGACAGACAGACAGACAGACAGACAGACAGACAGACAGACAGACAGACAGACAGACAGACAGACAGACAGACAGACAGGCTGTAGGTCTCTGGATCTCCGTCAGTTCCTGCTGGTCCTAGTGTGGGGGTTGTTTTCCCAAAACAACAGCAGGGAATATGGCCAGCAGGTATTGAGTGTTAATGCTTTGTCCAGAGTGAAATGTGCAGAACAATATTTGGGTCTGTAGAGAGATATGTCTGGTGCTTATATGACTAGAGTTATTGATTAGGTAAAGGGTGGACTTAATATCCCCAAGACGCATTCTGGGGCTCTGAAATCCCACTCACACTCACAACATTAAACACTAAGGGTGCTTTCTCACTGCCATTCGGGGTCAAATCAGCTCCGCTCCGTCCTCGCTTCGTCCTTGGGTGCGAACTTCCCCCCTCCCTCTCCCCCCTCTAGTTTGTGTACACACTGCAGTCTTGGTGCGCTCCGGGTTTTGTTTACGGTTTGCGTTTTGAGCATGTAAGCTGCCGTAGCGATGATGTCACGCTCTAACGTCAACACAGGAAGAGTTTTAACACACGGTGGTGGAAACTGGATGCTGATATAAAGAAACAAATAACCAATAAATATGAAGTTATATTTGAACCTCTGTTATCAAGCGTCGTCAATATAACCCACCCCCTTTTCTCACAAATGGAACTGGTGTTGTGGAGTCCGCTTTGAGCCTTTTCCAGGGTTAACGCTAAGCTAACACTAGTTAGCTTAGCCTATTTATTACTAGTTAGCAGCTAACATTAGCCCATCGCTCGCGTCAATTATATTGCATGTCATTGATCTACCGGTCGATCACGGCCGACTGGTTGGGTACCACTGGTCTATAGAAATAAATGCATTCGAACAAGAAACCAATGTATAGTAGACATAGCAATGGCAAAACAATTGCCAAGCCTAATGCGAGCCAGGGAAGTCTTGTGCTTGTAACGTGAGGCTCAACATGCTTGTTTGGTTGAGGTCTGAATTCGTCAAATTGCCCATAAATATCGTTTTTGTGGGTATTGTCCAGTTGTTGCTGTATGTTTTTATCTGCCCAAAATTCAAGCAAGCATGAAAGCATTACAGTAATGACGTTGTTCAAGTTCAAGTTCAAGTTCAAGTTCTTTAATAGTTGTCATACAGAAGTACAGAATACTTTCATACAAAATGCTTCTTACTGTTACGCTCCAGAGACTGTGCTAGACAAGATAGTATCAAATAACATAATAACATAATATAGCATGAATTTAGAAGAAGAATGAGGTCACAGTTGTTCGGTATAGACATATGTACAATGTTCTGAGTTACCATATAATATACAATACACAATACTATGCAGTGTACTAATGTACAGTACTATCTAGTGCAAAGCAGAAATGGGATGAGGTACAATTTTAGGTACAATTTACAGTAAGGTGTACGAGTTGTAGTGCAATCCTTCATCCATAAATATAAAGTGTGGGGAGTGGGTGCTACAGTGTGTTTGTTTAAAGTGGGTGTGTGCTATAAAGTGTGTGTAGTGGGTGCTACAGTGTGTTTGTTTAAAGTGAGTGTGTGCGTGTGGATGTGTGTGCTATGTGTGTTTGGTGGTTGTTGTTGTGTAGTGTTCATTCATTGTTCGTTTAGCAGCCTGATGGCCTGGGGATAGAAGCTACTTCTGAGTCTTTCTGTGCTCGCCTTGAGACTCCTGTGTCGCTTGCCTGACGGCAGCAGTTCAAAGAGGCAGTTGTTCGGGTGGCTCGAGTCCTTAATAATTCTCTTAGCCTTCCCCTTGCAACGCTTGTTGTAAATGTTCTGGAGGGTGGGGAGCCCCCCTCCAATTGTGCGTTCGGCTGAACGTGTCACTCTTTGTAGTCTGCTTTGGTCTTTTGCAGTGCTATTCCCAAACCAGGAGGTGATGTTGCCGGTCAAGATGCTCTCTATTGTACATGAGTAGAAGTTCTTAAGGATCTTCTGGCTGACTTGGAACTTCCTTAGGCGCCTGAGGAAGTAGAGGCGTTGTCGTGCCTTCTTCACCACACTGTTAATGTGTATGGTCCATTTCAAGTCCTCGGATATGTGGGCTCCGAGGTACTTGAAGCTGTTGACTCTCTCAACCGGTGCCCCGTCGATGCTGAGGGGGCTGTAGTCCTTGACCCCCGACCTCCTGAAGTCCACAATCATCTCCTTTGTTTTGCTGACGTTCAGGGAGAGGCTGTTTTCCTGGCACCATCCCGCCAGGACCTTGACCTCTTCCAGGTAGGCCCTCTCGTCGTTGGCAGAGATCAGGCCCACCACCACTGTGTCGTCAGCAAATTTGACGATTGTATTGCTACTCCGCTGAGCCACACAGTCGTGTGTGTACAGGGAGTAGAGGAGGGGACTCAGAACACAGCCCTGGGGGGCCCCTATGTTGAGGGTGATGGATGAGGAGGTGCAGTTGCCTGCTCTCACCACCTGGGGTCTGCCAGTCAGGAAGTCCAAGACCCACTGGCAGAGGTCATAGCCCAAGCCCAGGTCCCTGAGCTTGGCTATGAGTATGGAGGGGACTATGGTATTGAATGCCGAGCTGTAGTCGATGAATAGCATTCTCACATAGTTCCCCTGCCTCTTGTCCAGGTGTGATGCTGCTGTGTGCAGCACATGGGATATGGCGTCCTCCGTGGACCTGTTGGGGCGGTATGCAAATTGCAGGGGGTCCATGTTGATGGGGAGGGAGGAGCAGATGTAGCCCTTTACTAGCTTCTCAAAGCACTTCATGGCTATGGAGGTGAGAGCTACAGGGCGGTAGTCGTTGAGGCAAGCAGGCTTGGATTTTTTGGGTACAGGGATAATAGTGGACTTCTTCAGGCAGGTGGGGATGACAGCCTGTTCTAAGGACAGGTTAAATATGTCAGTGAATACTGGGGCCAGTTGGTCGGCACAGACTTTTAGGACGCGGCCGGGGATGCCGTCCGGACCTGCTGCCTTCCTGATATTCACTTTTTTAAAGGTCCGCCTCACCTCATGCTCTGTTACCCTGAACACTGCGCCTCCATCAGCAGCCGACCCCCCCCCCCCCATTGCCGAGGCTTGTGAGCTGGTGTTGTTATTACCAGCATCAAACCTCGCATAGAAGGTATTGAGGTCGTTTGCTAAGGAGATGTCATTGTTCAGTTTGAGGGAGGCGCCTTTGTAGTCTGTCATCGTTTTGAGCCCCTGCCACATAGCTCTAGAGTCAGCTTGTTCAAACTGGAGTTCAATTTTATCCCTGTAGCGCCGTTTGGCCTCTGACACTGTCCTCCTTACGTTGTGTTGCGCCACCTTGTGGTCATTCATGTTGCCTGCCACTAGGCCGTCATTGTATGCTTTGGTGCGCTCTCTCAGAGCTTCACGGACGGATTTGTCTACCCAGGGTTTTTGATTTGGGTAAACTTTCATTTTGGTAGTGGGGATTGTTTCTTTCACCCTAGTACAGACATAGTCCAGCACTGTCTCCGTGTAGGCATTAATGTTATCTGTGTCGCGGAATACAATCCAGTCTGTGTTGTGGAACACTGACCGGATCGTATCCTCTGACGTCACATCCCATTTCTGCACCTCTCGCGAGACTACGGGAGTACTTTTAATTCTTTGTCTGTACTTTGGTGTAAGGAAAATGGATGCGTGATCTGACTTGCCAAAGCCACTATCAGAATGAGCCTTGTAGCCACCTTTAAATTGCGTGTAACAGTGATCTAGGATGTTACCGCCTCTGGTGTTGCAAGTCACATGCTGGTAGAAATCAGGCAATACCTTTCTCAGATTGGCGCTATTGAAATCTCCCAGTACTAAAATGGCGGCGTTAACGTTCGTCGCTTGTATATTATTTACCTCGTTTACCTCGTTACAGCAAGCCTCTTCCGTGTTTTGGTACAAGCTCGCACACCACGCCCCCCGCTCCCACTGGCGCGCACCCGGAACCACCTATTCCAGCGGTCCAGGTTTGGAGCGAATCAGCGTCCCCGGTGACGGGGGGAGCGTTCTCAGTAGGACGATCACACCCTATTTGGGTGCGATCGGGCTGTGATTCGACCCCGAATGGTTAGTGAGAAAGCCCCCTAAGAACACTCAAAAGCCAAGCAAAATAAACTAGTCTAAATCTAACTTGTCTAAATCTAACTAGTTTAAATCTAACTAGTTTAAATCTAACTTGTCTAAATCGAACTAGTTTAAATCTAACTAGTCTAAATCTAACTAGTTTAAATCTAGTTTCAAGTTTCAAGTTTCTTTATTAGTTGTCATACAAAAATACTGAATACTTTTATATGAAATGCTTTTTCCTGTTCTGCTCCTGAGAGTGTGCTAGATAAAAATAAAATAGATAAGTAAAAAATAGAAGTCAAAAGTATGTAACAAGTGTAAACAAAAGTGTTCAAGACAAAAGTGTTCAATATACATATATACAATATACAATACAGAGTAGAACAAAATTAGTAACTGAGTTACAATACAATATAAAGTACAATGCAGAATGCAATGAGGTATGAGTTGTAGTGCAAATCTCTTTACCAATAAATATAAATATAAAGTGTGTTAAAGTGTCTAAAGTGGGTGAAGTGGGTGCTACAGTGAGTTCTTTATTTAAAGTGAGTGTTGTGTGCAGGGCTTGACATTAACTTTTTGGCTCACTAGCCACTGTGGCTAGTGGTTTTCCAAAGTCACTAGCCACTCAGCATTTTCACCAGACAAAAATCCCCACACACGCCGATCATAACCCAACATTGTGATTATTAAAATGATCATGTGAAAATGGGCTCCAGACTCCTTTTTTCACCACTGTGATGAATGAGAGAGAGAGAGAGAGAGAGAGAGAGAGAGAGAGAGAGAGAGAGAGAGAGAGAGAGAGAGAGAGAGAGAGAGAGAGAGAGAGAGAGAGATAGAGACTAAGAAGAAACTAAGAAGATCCTTGACTAGGTACAGACTCAGCGAGCACAGCCTAGCCATTGAGAAATGTCGCCATAGGCAGACCTGGCTCCCAAGAGAAGACAGACTGTGCACCCACTGCACACAAGATGAGGTGGAAACCGAGCTACACTTCTTAACAACCTGCCCACTATACCAAGACATCAGAGACATATACTTCAACCTGCCCACTAGGGCTGTCCCCGACTAAGGATTTGGATGGTCGACTATTATTGGCCAAAATGTGCCATTATTCGACTATTGGTCGAATAAAAAAAATAATAATAAATAAAAAAAAGTATATTTAAATTTTTAATTTTAAATTTTTTATTTTTTTTTTATCATTCCATTTGGGATGTGGGGGGTGCTTAATGTCTGAAGGAGTCGACTGAAGGCTTCTTGTCCTCTGCAAAAGCATGCAATTGGTCCACTGATGGATACATCTTGATATTTGTCTAGTCTAGTGTGAGAGAGAGAGAGAGAGAACATATGGAATTCAATGGAAGAACAGAACACAGAAGAATAGAATGGCTAGGAAACAAGCCATGTTTGATCTGAATGGTAAATAGACTGCAATTATATAGCAGCTTTTAACCAAGAAAGAGGCATCTGGGGCAGCTGTCCATGGTGCTGAGAGCTAACTCGGAGGCCGCGCAGTAATAATGTGCAGCATATTATTTGCGAGTGCTATCTTGACTGAAAGGGTGGCCAGGACGGTGTTAGTCTCAAGCCCTTATGCTTAAATGAATGTGGCTAGCTAGCTAACAAACACCGTAATATTAGTTTAATAATACACGTTACATAATACATGTTAGTTTGTTTACTTACTCGCACATCCACAAATAGTCATCTTGGTCTCATTCTCTTTTCCGTTTGTCGATGGTTTAGTTCACCCGGTCTTTTCACAATATTCCACCACATTGTAACGTTAGCTAACTGTCTGTTAAACTATGGATGAGTCGTCGCACTAACCAGTTGTCGAGCTAACGTTAACAGCGTCAGCTGTCACACACAGAAGCAACACGACGCGCGCGATAGGACGAAGTGGATGGGCCAATGGAATGAGCACACTGTGTGCACCCAGTCCTCGTGGGAGTTGTAGTACTATTATAGTATCACCTGGATTGACGTAATTATTCCAGATGCCCTTTGTAGACTACAAAGTTTTTTTTTCATATAAAAAATAGGCACCCGCCCCATTGGCGGGTAGAATGACGCATCTACCCGCCAATGACAAATTCTACCAGCATTGGGCGGGTGGGCAGGTGTCAACGTCAAGCCCTGGTTGTGTGTGTGGATGTGTGTGCTGTGAGTGTATTTGATGGTTTTTTACATAGTGTTATTGTTCATTGAGCATCCCGATGGCCTGGTGATAGAAGCTCCCTCTGAGTCTCTCTGTGCTTGCCATGATACTCCGGTATCGCTTGCCTGACCGCAGCAGTTCAAAGAGGCAGTTGTTTGGGTGGCTGGAGTCTTTGATTATTCTCTTAGCCTTACCCATGCAACACTTGTTGTAAATGTCTTGGAGAGTGGCAAGCCCACCTCCAATTGTGCGTTCGGCTGAACGGGCCACTCTCTGTAGTCTGCTACTTGTGCGGTGCTATTCCCAAACCAGGAGGTGATATTGCCAGTCAGGATGCTCTCTATTGTGCATGAGTAGAAGTTCTTAAGGATCTTCTGACTAACTTTGAACTTCTTTAGGCGCCTAAGGAAGTAGAGGCGTTGCAGTGCCTTCTTGATTACACTGTCAATGTGTGTGGTCCATGTCACGTCCTCGGATATGTGGACCCTGCCCGAACAATATGAACAGTGGTTTTCTGCCGCCCTCTGGTGGCCAAACGCAGCAACTCCAGATACTGGACTTTCTATGGCATTTTAGTCTAGGTTTGCTGGATTCCTTTAATGCTTTGTTGTTGCCTCTGTTCATGTTGTGTTGTGTTGTGTAGCTTGTGTTTAAAAGGTTTATCTTTACATATGTTTCCTGAAAGGTTTATCCTTTTCATATGTTTCCTTTAAGGTATCCTTTTCATATGTTTCCTTTAAAGGTTCATCTCTTTTACATATGTTTTCTGTAAGTGTTAATACCTTCACATATGTTTCCTTTAAGGGTTCGTCTCTTTACATATGTTTTCTGTAGTTAATTTCTTTACATATGTTTCCTTTAAGGGTTGTTCCTTTACATATGTTTTCCTTTAAGATATTCCCTTTACACATGCTTTTATTTATGATGTGAGTTTTCTTTTACTAATATTTTGTTCACCAGCCTCGGCCTTGCCTGGCCTTATACCAGCTGGCATTCATTAGTAATCACGGGCACTATTTAGACCTGCCCGTTTCTCACACTCATTGTCACGCCATTGCATTGATTTTCATTGCATTGTTTTGTCATTGTTTTGTTACCACTGTTGTGTTCGGTCACATACTCACCTTGTCACCAGTATTTCCCAGTGAGTCCGTACCTTCTTAGTCCATATTTTTCCAGCACTGCTGAGTATTGTTTTCGGGTTTTACAGTTTGCTTTGTTTTGTACCGTTCCAACGTGTATCCCTGTTTTGCAACTGTATAGTAAAAGCCTGTTCATCTTCATCCCGTCGTCTCTGCCTTTTACTCTCTCTGCTTGTGTTCCTGCATTTGGGGTCTCCTCTCCTATTCCCACACCGAACCCTCACAACCCCACACCCAAGAGTGAAAACCCTGGCTCCAAAAAACACAGCTAATTGATTAATTAGAGCTAGTTAATGATGCCTTGTGACTCTGAACTGCTTACTTAGGCTTGTTAATATGAACCCTGGCCAAGGCACAATGAGTAGGCCTACTGTACCTATGTAATTCCCCCCAATCACCTAATCATCATTCCAGACTGTCAGATCCATAGTGTACAAAGACCAGGCAAAAGTAATTTCCCATAACATGTCCCCTTTAATTATTGCATATGTTTTTCTAACCCTGATCAGAGGTTATTTGGAGCTTGTATGTGTGTGAAATGTGCTGCTGAAGACATGTATGAAGAGGGGTCCTGCAGAGGTGTAGAAACCACTTTAAAAACTACTCAGGAACGCTACCTGGATATCTCATTGTATATAACACACACACACACACACACACACACACACACACACACACACACACACACACACACACACACACACACACACACACACACACACACACACACACACACACACACACACACACACACACACACACACACACACACACACACACACACACACACACACACACACACACACACACACACACACACACACACACACACACACACACACACACACACACACACACACGTTCCATTAAAGTTTCCCAGCACAGCATTTGAAGCATTTAATTTGGTGTAAAACTGATTCCCAAAGACACAGATGATTTCACCCTGAAAACGTAACATTTCATTTGGAGTAATCGCCTTTTATTAAGTGCTGTGAAGTACTTAGGAAGGTGCGGAATAAAAGTATTGCTTTTTCCCCTCCAAAAAATATTGATGAATTAATTCATAATTTAATTTTTTTTGACTGGTTGTCCCCAGTTGTTGTTCCCAGTTCCCCACATGGAATGCACCTGATTGGATAAATTACATGCTGGTGCTCTAGTGCAGGGGTTCCCAAAGTTTACAGGCCGTGACCCCCGAAATAACGGTGTCAGAGAGCCGCGACCCCCACTATTATAGGAGGTAGATTTTTTTATAAATGGAAATGTATGGTTGAAACATGCAAACGTTCAAACGCACACACACTAATAAGCATTGGAGGCTTTTAACCAGGGCCGGACTGGGGAAATCATTCAGGCCAGGAAATATAGTGCAAAATATAGCCCCAGTCAGGCCACTTTTTAAGCGGGGGGTCTGGGGGTCCCCCACCAGGAAATTATTTGTTACAAAGACTTCATTTCCTGCATTCTGGTGCAGGACTTTTTTTATTTGTACCCTTTAAATGCCAGTGTTTGTGATGGCATCACAAATTATTGTTAAAAAACAGGCATATATGATTAACAACAATGGATTTTCTGTTTTTTTGTAATGTCAGATTGAAAATAATACAATCTTTTATTCAACTTTAGCCCTGATTATAACACCACATATTCATTTTATAATTCTAACCCTTTAAATGCCAGTGTGTGATGGCATATATTTGCAATATATCAAATGCAAAGTAGATTTTTCTGGGGGGGGTTATTACAGGCTAGCATGTGTCAATGATTAGCAACAACACTGATTTTGATGGATTTTTTGTTTTTTGTAAGGGTCCCGCCTCCACCAATCACATGCGGCTCCCTTTGTGTGTGTGTGTGAGCAAGAGAAAGAGAGAGAGATAGTTCTCCAACTTGTGTGAGTTGCAGTGATCTCCTGGTTGTTCCCCACCTAGGTTATCTAACTATTGCGCCGCTGCAACTAGAAACACTGGCCTGGCCTGCTTCTAAGTTCAGTGGCCTTAGAAATCATCTGGTGACCCCCCCGCGGCGGCTCGACCCCACTTTGGGAACCACTGCTCTAGTGCAACATCTAGTGGCTGAATGTTATCTATAGTACCTTTAAGTTAGCGCTTAACCACAATGATATACAACAGCAATGCTCAATAGTAATGAGTTTCACTCTCCTGTCTCTTTTATCAACAGACAAGGTGTGAAAGGATTTTCAAGTGATGGATATCTCAGTCCTTTCATAAACCGTTCATTCATAAACCAACAGGGTTTTTTAATCTTGTTCTCAGTTGACAGGCTGTTGAGTGGGTTTTAACATGATACTTTTCTACTCAGTCTTCCTCTAATATGGTTGTAATCAATCTCTCTCTCCATATCTCAGTTATTCAGTCATGTTTTCCCGGGCCTGACCTCACCTGGTGTAACATCTACTACACACACGCATGCACGCACGCACGCACGCACGCACACACACACACACACACACACACACACACACACACACACACACACACACACACACACACACACACACACACACACACACACACACACACACACACACACACACACACACACACACACACACACACACACGATGAAAGGAGAGCCAATGATGTCATCCTAGACAATGTCCTGTCTGTGTGTGTGTTTGTCTTTCTGTGTGTGTGTGTGTGTGTGTGTGTGTGTGTGTGTGTGTGTGTGTGTGTGTGTGTGTGTGTGTGTGTGTGTGTGCGTGCGTGCGTGCGTGCGTGCGTGCGTGCGTGCGTGCGTGCGTGCGTGCGTGCGTGCGTGCGTGCGTGCGTGCGTGCGTGCGTGTGTGTGTGTGTGTGTGTGTGTGTGTGTGTGTGTGTGTGTGTGTGTGTGTGTGTGTGTGTGTGTGTGTGTGTGTGTGTGTGTGTGTGTCTCAAGGCTCAGACAGGTCCATGGCCTCATTTCCATCGTCCCTTTGCAACAGATTTTTCTTCAAATGACTGCAGAACAGTTTGTATTTAATGCATTTCAAAACCACAAGCAGCATGATGTATATTATTTGACTGTGTCAATAACCCTAAGAGTCAGTAACAGTTGCAGGGGGCGGGGGGGGGGGGGGGGGAATCCCCTCTGAAAGAGAAGGGTCTGTGCCACACAAAGGTCAGTTTAGCCAATCAGCAGCAGATAATCTTAGACAGGGTCAACAGGTCACGGGCCGTAAGGTGACCAAACGTCCCATATTTTAGCCCTTTGTCCCGTGTCCCGCAACAGAAGAAGAACGTTTTGCATTTCAATAAACTCATGCTTAAAATGTTAAATATATGAATTCTTATTGATTGGTCGACCATATCTTGTATTATTAATTATATTTGTTACAAGGAGAATGAGCTAGCTAAACTGTTTGGTCCATATAGATGTATTATTTATTATCCTTGTTACAAGGAGAATGAGTTACCAGGGCCTACTCAGTCTTCTGGCATCACTCAGTTTCCCCAAAACTACATTTATGTTATCCTCTTTGTTTTTTGTTTTTTTATTGATCTTTTTTCCCCTCCATTTTCCTCCGATTTTCTCCCATCCCAATGTTAGTCGTATGCCAATTCCCAGTCCCTTCCTGGTCGCTGCGCACTTACCCCCCACAGTCAGATCATCTGGGAGAGTGGAGGCTATCACGTACCACGTGCTTCCTCCGACACACATCCAGCCAATCACCGCTTCTTTTCACCTGGCAGCGCGGATTCTCATCGAGAGGGCGTAACGTGTGGGAGGATCACACTATCCCCCTCAAGTCCTATCCGCGCTTAGCAGGCGCCCCGACCGAACTGTAGGAGTCGCTGTTTACAACGACCCGGACCCACCCCGCCAGCTTCTCCCACCCTCTAATACAGCCAATTGTATTAGTGCAGACGGCCAGCCAAGCTGGTGACAACCCCGGAGCTGTGAGCTGGATTCGAACAGGCGAATCGAGCTCACAGCTCCGGGGTTGGTGACGAACGCAATCTCCGCTCGGCCACCTAACCGCCATGTTATCCTCTTTGTATCTATTTTGCCAACAGAGATCATTTGTCAGCTGGGATATAGTTAGCTAAAGTAGGGCTTTGATAATGAGCTATAAACAACTGACATATTGGCTCTACCATGGGAAAGTGGCTATTACCTTCTCCAAGCCCCACCCTTCCAGGTTTCAGCCTGTAATTATCTACGGTAGCTCTAGGACCCAGGGCGGTAGAATGGCTCTGCCCCCAATCATGCAGAACAACGGTTCAGCTCACCTCTTCCTACCAGAATCACAATTCAGAGTCATAGATGATATGGTAAATTAATAATGGAACACAAAATAATTGTGCCCTAATGACAAGAATAAGCACTCAATGAAGAATTCAGAGCCCATTGCCAAAAGACAGTCTAAAATGCCTATACACAGTTATACTACGGAACTACAAACTAAGCATGTTGTAGAACATGGCGCATAATAACCCCCAAATATCACGATAATCAGATGGAACTTTGTTTTTATGATATCGACATACAGTATATCACAATATCTGCAGTAAACATTTACAAATTGTAAAAAAAATTTAATAAAAACCTAAAAACAATAAGGGTTTGACCCAAGAACTCTGAGAGCAATGCATGATGGATCACAGCGATGGAGGGCCATAGTTTCAGGTCAGCGTCGTGATGATGAGGTATGTGTGTAACATCAAAGACTTTAAGAGTTCAATCACTGCTGGAAGGCATCCACTGCCACACACACACACACACACACACACACACACACACACACACACACCTGCCCGGTGACCTCTGGTCCTAATCCTACAGCCTATCTGCTGCTGTGTCCCTCTCATCCCTCTCCAAACACTGACCTTAAAAGGTCAAAGGTCGCCAGTGTTTTCCCTTCATCTCTCTCAGTGCGTCACTGTGAGTGAACAGAGCACACAGTCCACACCTTGACCCCTACTGAGGCGAGAAGGTTTATTAACCTGACTTGTGTAATAAATCCCTTTTAGCACCCACTGTACCTGTATACCAATCCACCTTTGCATTGATTCTGCATTTAGTATCCACTGTACCCTGCCTTCTTCCACTGTACCCTGCCTCCTTTCAGTATCCACTGTACCCTGCCTCCTTTCAGTATCCACTGTACCCTGCCTTCTTCCACTGTACCCTGCCTCCTTTCAGTATCCTCTGTACCCTGCCTCCTTCCACTGTACCCTGCCTCCTTCCACTGTACCCTGCCTCCTTTCAGTATCCACTGTACCCTGCCTCCTTCCACTGTACCCTGCCTCCTTTCAGTATCCACTGTACCCTGCCTCCTTCCACTGTACCCTGCCTCCTTCCACTGTACCCTGCCTCCTTCCACTGTACCCTGCCTCCTTCCACTGTACCCTGCCTCCTTCCACTGTACCCTGCCTCCTTCCACTGTGCCCTGCCTCCTTTCAGTATCCACTGTACCCTGCCTCCTTCCACTGTACCCTGCCTCCTTCCACTGTACCCTGCCTCCTTCAACTGTACCCTGCCTCCTTCCACTGTACCCTGCCTCCTTCAACTGTACCCTGCCTCCTTCAACTGTACCCTGCCTCCTTCCACTGTACCCTGCCTCCTTTCAGTATCCACTGTACCCTGCCTCCTTCCACTGTGCCCTGCCTCCTTTCAGTATCCACTGTACCCTGCCTCCTTCCACTGTACCCTGCCTCCCTTTAGTGTCCACTACCCTGCCTCCTTCCACTGTACCCTGCCTCCTTCAACTGTACCCTGCCTCCTTCCACTGTACCCTGCCTCCTTTCAGTATCCACTGTACCCTGCCTCCTTCCACTGTACCCTGCCTCCTTTCAGTATCCACTGTACCCTGCCTCCTTCCACTGTACCCTGCCTCCTTCCACTGTACCCTGCCTCCTTTCAGTATCCACTGTACCCTGCCTCCTTCCACTGTACCCTGCCTCCTGTTAGTATCCACTGTACCCTGCCTCCTTCCACTGTACCCTGCCTCCTTCCTCTGTACCCTGCCTCCTTCCACTGTACCCTGCCTCCTTCAACTGTACCCTGCCTCCTTCCACTGTACCCTGCCTCCTTCCACTGTACCCTGCCTCCTTCCACTGTACCCTGCCTCCTTCCACTGTACCCTGCCTCCTTTTAGTATCCACTGTACCCTGCCTCCTTCCACTGTACCCTGCCTCTTTCCACTGTACCCTGCCTCTTTCCACTGTACCCTGCCTCCTTCCACTGTACCCTGCCTCCTTTTAGTATCCACTGTACCCTGCCTCTTTCCACTGTACCCTGCCTCCTTCCACTGTACCCTGCCTCCTTCCACTGTACCCTGCCTCCTTCCCCTGTGCCCTGCCTCTTTCCCCTGCCTCCTTCCACTGTACCCTGCCTCCTTCCACTGTACCCTGCCTCCTTCCCCTGTGCCCTGCCTCTTTCCCCTGCCTCCTTCCACTGTACCCTGCCTCCTTCCCCTGTGCCCTGCCTCTTTCCCCTGCCTCCTTCCACTGTACCCTGCCTCCTTCCCCTGCCTCCTTCCCCTGTGCCCTGCCTCTTTCCCCTGCCTCCTTCCACTGTACCCTGCCTCCTTCCACTGTACCCTGCCTCCTTCCCCTGTGCCCTGCCTCTTTCCCCTGCCTCCTTCCACTGTACCCTGCCTCCTTCCCCTGCCTCCTTCCCCTGTGCCCTGCCTCTTTCCACTGTACCTGCCTCCTTCCACTGTTTTTAATTAATTATATTGTTTTAAAAATGGGAAGAGCAATTGGTATTTCCAGGAAATGTGCTTCTTTTGTTGCCCGTCCCCTTTTATGTCAGATAGTGCAAAGTTTAGTTTTATGTCATCTTGACTATTGCTCTGCGATGTGGTCATCTGCTGCCAGTGGTGACCTCAGGAAGCTCCAGGTGGTCCAGAACAGGGCAGCACGGTTGGTACTGGACTCACTAAGGTCTAATGTGAGCCGTATGCATGCCCGCCTCTCTTGGCTTAACGTTGAAAATAGATTGTCTTTTAATATACTTGTGCTGTTCAAGTTGGTCATGAGCAGTAAGACTCCTGTTTTTATACATAATCAGATTGTTTTTAGTAATACTGTGCACGAGCATTACACTAGAGGTTCCAGTAGTGGGCAGCTTGAATTGCCAGGTCCTAGAACCAGCGCTCTGGGGAGATCTTTTATTTTTAGAGCATTAACTCTGTGGAATGGCCTGCCTCGGAACCTCTGCTGCATTTACAGTAAATTCACTTTTAAAAAGAATCTTAAATTGTTTTTAAATTGTTTTTAAATTGTTTTTAACACTGTAAAGTGGTTTTTTGTTTTTGTTTTACACTAATGTAATTTTAGCTATATTAATTGTTACGGTAGGTTCATTATGCATTGTGTGTACTGACTTTTAATAATTTTGTTTTTTTGCAATGGTGATTGTTTGTGTTTTTGTGTGTGTGGACCCCAGGAAGACTAGCTGGTTGCTATCGCACCAGCTAATGGGGATCCCTAATAAAATCAAATCAAATCAAATCACTGTACCCTGCCTCCTTTGAATTCAGCCTGCATCACTGTTATCTAGGGATGGGTACCTTTCACATTTGAACCGATACCGGTACCGGTACCTGTGAATCGATACCGGTACCCAACGGTACCTTTTTTCTGTACTTTAGTCTCAAGAAATTTTATTAATTTAATTTAATTTAAATTTAATTAATTAAATTAATTTAAAAAAAATCCAAACTTCAAATAACTACAATTTCGACAGTTTTCGGCTTGTCATTGCTCCGACTGCTTTGTTGTTGAATCAAGTCAAATCCTAGGTAAGCATATATTGTGCGTGTGAACGTTGACATGAAAAGAAAAAAGTAAAAAAAAAAAAAAATTAATAAAAAAATATTTTTTTAATTTAATTTTTAATTTTTTTTTGGTTTCTCACTTGATTCGATACTCGGTAGTACCGACGTGTTTCGGTTCGGTACCTCAAAAGTACCGAATTCGGTACCCATCCCTACTGTTATCACATCAAAGTCTCCTCTGATGGACTGTTTAGATGTACATTTCAGTAATCAGTATTTCCATACTTTCCCCTTTTGCCCAGATGTTCAGATATTTACATTTGTGAAAATGTTTCCATTCTTCCGTCTCCCAACACCCGCTCAAATAGATTTTCATCCGTTTCAACGTCTTTGAAAAGTGGCCACAGTAGGTCCTGTGTCCTGCCTCGCTGTCTGACCTGCCAGCGCAGTTATCCAATCCATTCCTATCTGGGCTCCGATCTGCCCGTCACCAAAACAACGTTCATAACATGCCAAGTGGGAACACAGCGAGACAGGCCAACCAACTAACGCTTAAAGATTCCAGGACAGAATGTCAGTAAATTAAGGACAGCATTGTACTACATTAAGCCGTGTTGATTACAAGGTCTCTGAGCTGTAAGTACATAATGAGAGAGAAGAGGAACCAGAGGAAACCAAACCTTTTTTTCCCCACCTGTTCCATCTCGTCACACACCGCTCAGCCACGTCCGCCCATCCAACACTCTGACTGGCGAGAAGGGTTGTGGTGTTTTTTGGCCAGCAGAGTAGAACCTGATCAAATCTGTCCGGCTCTTACATTTGAAACTCCAGTAAGTGAGTGAGATTGGGTGTCGATATTAACTCCTCAGTCTGACCTGTGGTATTTAGTGTGAACTGTTGTTGGACAGACTCACATACACTTCCTCGCCAACGTAGCGCTTTCAGAGCATGAGTGCCAGGGGGAGATGTCCGTTACAATGAGCAAAGAATACGGCAAATATGATCATTAAAGGAACACGCAAACATTATGGTAAATGCACTTACCGTCTTCTCTAGCTAGCCTAGCTTAGCACAAATTAATGGAAGCAAATACATACAGCTGTTTGCCAAAAACACCTTTCCCAGAGTTGTAAGCTAGGTTAGTGGTCCATTACCAGGCTATATTGAAATCCAATACCAAGAACAAAGCAGAGAGGTGTGATTTTTTCTTTACTGTTAGATCTCTCTACTGTTAGATCTATTTACTGTTAGATCTCTCTATTGTTAGATCTCTTTACTGTTAGATCTACTTACTGTTAGATCTCTCTATTGTTAGATCTCTTTACAGTTAGATCTCTTTACTGTTAGATCGCTTTACTGTTAACGTTAGATATATCTGCTGTTAGATCTCTCTACTGTTAGATCTATACTGTTAGATCTCTACTGTTAGATCTCTCTACTGTTAGATATATTTACTGTTAGATCTCTTTACTGTTAGATCTCTTTACTGTTAGATCACTTTACTGTTAGATCACTTTACTGTTATATGTCTTTACTGTTAGATCGCTCTACTGTTAGATATCTCTACTGTTCGATCTCTTTAGAGTTAGATCTCTTTACTGTTAGATCTCTTTACTGTTAGATCACTTTACTGTTAGATCTCTTTACTGTTAGATCTCTTTACTGTTAGATCACTTTACTGTTAGATCTCTTTACAGTTAGATATATTTACAGCTAGATCTCTTTACTGTTAGATATATTTACAGTTAGATATCTACTGTTAGATATCTCTACTGTTAGATATATTTACTTTTAGATATCTCTACTGTTAGATATCTCTACTGTTTGATATATCTACTGTTAGATATATTTACTGTTAGATCTCTTTAGAGTTAGATCTCTTTACTGTTAGATATATTTACTGTTAGATATATTTACTGTTACTGTAGATCTCTCTACTGTTAGATATATCTACTGTTAGTGTTGTGAAGGGCCAGATTAAACCGAATATATATATTTATTTATATATATATATTTAATTGTATTTGTATATTCCCTAATATTCCCTGATATCCCTTGTATATTCCTTGTACAATATGCATTGAATATCCATTCTAGCCTACTGAACATCCCATAATAGTCTCCATTCTACTATTGGTCGAGACCTTGGTGCCAGGCTGCCATACCCCTCAGACCCAGTTCAAACGTACCGCTCCACATGTACGAACAAGTCCTAGTTCCGCGTAGGAATCTGGCTACCGCACCACTAATGGGACTATTTGTTCATAGTGCGTATATATACTGCGCTAC
This sequence comes from Notolepis coatsorum, assembly GCF_963971535.1. Lineage (NCBI taxonomy): Eukaryota > Metazoa > Chordata > Actinopteri > Aulopiformes > Paralepididae > Notolepis > Notolepis coatsorum. The sequence goes on along the minus strand of NC_140183.1, from coordinate 22,855,485 downwards.
TAAAGTAGGACTTTCTTTTCAGTCCAGTTTCTTACCCTCCAATAGAGTCACAGACGTAAAGCCTCCCCGCGACGCCACGTGTGGGAGTAAGGCCAAGTTCGCCTACCATCGGTATTGAGACATCGTGTATATTAATATTTGAATAGTCATATTTGGCACTATATCGTCGAGTTGGACGTAGTCTATTAAGCTAATAATAGTCTGTTAATATATAGTGCTTTGTGCGGTGAGAATACTACCGTAGTCAGTACCCCATCGTTTCGGGCAGAGAACTGGCTGCTTACCCAGGGTGGTTGACCCTATGTGAAGCTGCACCCGAGGAGCCCCAGAGCCGACGAGCGAGTGGACCTGTATACCGGATTATTCTACCGACGACAGCCCGCCTTCCCAGGCACGGATTATGCTTTGGATACTTTGATTATTCCATGGATAAAGACCCCCGACACTGCCGTGTGTTGGAACCCCCCCCCCTGGAGAGGACGCAAGGTGAGGAGACGCTCTGCAAGACGAGGTCTCTTCACGTCTCTCCCCCGTGGACCGGAGAGAGCCGGCCCACAAAGAGTCCACCTGCTTTCATCTGTGGTCCAAGGATCGCCGGCGCATTGAACGGCACTACAGTGGGTTCACCTGGGATACCCTTGGCCGGACGAGGCAGCTGGATTCTACCCCCCCCCCCCCTCCTACTCCTGTCGGCTTACAAGCGACCGGATTAACCCCCTCTAGTGTATCCAGCCTATAATCATTAAAGTATCATTGCTGTTATTCCTTAACTATTCCAGGTCGTATATTTACCACCTGCGCCTTCAGAGATTGGACATTCTCTATTGATATACCGACGAATACTCCTTGCCATAAAAGTGCATACTATTTCAATTCATAAATGTAATTAAGTGATTAAGTGCTTATTCTACACACCATCGCTGTGTAGGAAATAAAGACCTGTTTCTAATTCGTACATTTGTGTTGGATCCGTTTCATCTACGTGAGAGTGTTCATGATAATATATTTATGCCGTGTACTGGGTGGCCGAATATTAAGTACAAAGGTAGTGGTAGTAAGTATCATATCTAGTAATACAGTCAGGGAATTGTACCCCTCAGTTACAATTGGTCCTTCGAGCCGGAGGGTAATTAGTGTAATATTAATATAGTGTTATTAATATTGAAATGGCCTATGATGAACACTCCACGAAACGATCCTCCTAACCAACGCCCGCAGCGCGAACGACGGCTCCCTCAGTACTTAGAGGCTTACGCTGTCAGTCAACAACCTAGTCTTCTACTAACAGTAAACGCGGTAAAACTAGAAAGTAAAAGTATGTCTAACTCCAACGCCCAGACTACCCCGACCATAGAGGCCCCTACGGGCTCTAATGTAACTGACCAAGTTCACGGTGGGGACCAGTGGGAACCAGACATGACTTCACACCCCGCCAGTACTGAAGAAGTAGTCCCCGATGAGTCCCGGGAGGAATACAACGCTACCGAGAGAGAACTCGGCACGGAAGAAGACGGGGAGAGCACCGTGGAGATAGAGCTCCAAGGCTCCGCAAGGAGTACCCCGAGGGAAGGCTCCCCTATACAACCGCCTTCTCCCAGCGAGGCAGAGAGGACCCTACAGCAGGCATTCCTCGTCAGCCTGAAAGCCTCTACTGAACGCGATAGACTCCAGGGTGAACGCGATCGATTGCAGATACAGCAACGGAGCGAAGAAGAGCACATACGCCTGGAAATAAGACGCATTCAGATGGAAGAGAATGTGGCCCGAGACCGAGCAGACAGCCAGCGAGCAGCTGCTGGTGCTCTACGGGACGCAGAGCGCGACAGACAGCAAGCGCAACTAATAGAACAGCTGATCAGACGGACAACACCCTCTCCCTCCGCCAGAGGCTCCAGGAACTCGTCTAGACACACCTCCAGGGCGGCATCCCCTAGCCGAGTAAACAACCCTGAACTTGACCAACAGACGAGGTCTATACCCCCCACAGACCACCTCCCCCCACCGGTCCAAGCGAGACCTAGCAACCGGGAAGGAGCAGCATATCCTGTGGAGAGGCTAAACCAGAGACTACAAGCACTGGATGACCTAACTGAAGACGAAGAGGAAGAGGAGGAGAACCACGCCCGAAGACAGCACAGTACTCTACCGGACCAGGAGGTCCGGTACAGCCCAGGCTATACTCCCGCGGAGCTGCGCTACAGACCCCCGACTCTATACACGGGTGAGCACGACGCACGACCCGCACCGAGGAACAGCACCTGGACAAGCGGGCCATGGTACACTGCCGGTACCAGCCCATACCAAGGAGCGGGAGGAGACTCGCCTAGGAGGCCTCTCCCCCAACGCTCGCCGATGTATCCACAGTCAGCGTCATACATTGGCACGCCTATGGTACCCGACTTCACCCAAGAGAACCGGGCCCAGTATACAGAACTCCGCATGTGTCTGGAGACCATGTTGGTGGATGTATTGGATGAACGCCACAAATACGCCATCCTACTGAAGCACTTAAAGGTACCCCGCGCACATAATATAGCGCTCGCCTACGCGACTTCCACCACCCCATACACAGCAGTGCTGGTAGCATTGGACCAGAGGTATGGGCGCATATGGGATTACGTGATCCAGGAGATCCGACACATCGACCGCTTACCCCCAGCAATAGACAATCGAGCACTGGACGACCTGTCCATCAGAGTGCAGTCCCTGGTAGGGATGTTGGGAGCGCAAAGAGAGAAGGGGAGGCATGAACTTTACGCCAACTCAAATGTGGAAAGGATTCTGGAGAAGCTGCCGCCCGCTCGTCAGGAGCGCTTTAGGCGGCAGAGGGACCACAGAGACCCGAATGGCCCCGAACCGAACCTCCTCGATCTAGCAGACTTCCTGGCGAGAGAAGTCAGCAGCCTACGGCTAGATACATTCGGACGGAGCACCCCTGGCTCCAGAGAAGGAACCAGACGACTAAATGATGGAAGAAGATCGGTGACTGTGATGCACCAATCGGAGTCAGTACCGAGCAGCAGGAGCCACAGTACCCCCTCCAGAACGGAGAAGTGGAAGATAGTGTGCCCCTACTGTGAGAAAGAACACTGGCTAGCGCAATGTGACTCCTTCCCCAAGCTGAACGCGGAGGAAGCAGGTCAATGGATAAAGTCCAACAAGCGCTGTTTTCGCTGTGCGCGCTCACACATGGCAGCCGAATGCCGCTTAAAGAAAAGGTGCACCAAGTGCGATGGAGCCCATCTGGACATACTTCACGACAGTAACAGACGGCGCCCTTCACCTGCACCATCCAGCCGCAAAGCGAGCGTCATGTACATCGATCCCGCCAGCAGCAGTGGAGCCCGAGTACTCCTAAAAGTAGTGCGTGTGACACTAAGCTACCAGAATAAAGTCCTGGACACTTACGCCGTCCTCGATGACGGGTCAGAGAAGACCCTGCTGCTCGCCTCCGCTGCGGCCCAGCTAGGGCTGCGGGGAAGCGAAACCCAAATGACAATTCGGACAATAAGACGAGATTTGAAGACGATAAAGGGCGAGAATGTCTCATTCTCTATCGCAGCAAGCGGCCAGCCTGAGCGACGGTACCAGATTGCAGACGCTTTCACCAGCCAAGAAATAGGACTGTCGCGGTACACATACCCCGTCGCCAAGCTGATGGAGAAATATGCACATCTGCGCAAGTTACCGATCCCGCTCATAGACAATGCTATGCCGACCCTGTTGATAGGCTCCGACCATGCAGACCTCATTGTCCCGATAGACCGGGTTCATACCGGACCCCGAGGCTGCCCTGCAGCAGTCGAGACCCGTTTGGGATGGACTCTCCAAGGCCCGCTCGCCAAATCTCTCAACCGAAGTACAGCCACTAGATGTCTCCACTCCCGAGTCACAGAGGGAGAAACCGCACTCCTGCAACACGTAGAGCGGCTATGGACCCTAGAACAAATGCCCTTTAAGAACGGAAAGAAAGACATTCGCTCTAAAGATGACATTTACGCAATTCACCTCCTCGAGACAGGGACCAAGAGAGTCCCGGTCAACGGCGTGTTGAGATACGCCACGCCACTCCTGCGGCGAGAAGGAATGCCTACTTTCCACGCCAAGACAGACGCCACAGAACGGTACCTGCTGAACACGGAGCGGCGCTTAGCCAAGAACCCCGTCCAAGAGAGTGTATACCGCGCTGAGATTGAGAAGCTCATCACAGCGGGACACGTCACAAAGATGGACATTAAAGAGGCTGACCAGACCACTGAATCGTGGTACGTGCCCCACCACAAGGTCCATCCCAACGGTAAAGACCGCATAGTATTTAACTGCAGCTACCAGATCGGATCCCAAAATCTGAATAAAGAGTTACTGCCCGGTCCCACACTCGGCCCCTCCCTACTCGGCATTCTACTCCGCTTCCGCCAGGAAAAGGTGGCCATCAGCGGGGACATTAAAGGAATGTTCCTGCAGGTGAGATTAGTAGAGGCGGACAAGCCCCTGTTACGGTTCCTATGGAGAGAGAAGCCAGGAGATGAGCACCCAGCCATCTACCAATGGGAAGTCCTCCCCTTCGGAACGACGTGCAGCCCCTGCTGTGCGACATTTGCACTACAGAAACATGTAGCAGAGGACCCAGCAGCGGACGAAGAGGTCCGACACAGCGTAAAGAACAGCTTCTACGTAGACAACTGTCTACAAAGCCTTTCAACCCAGGAAGAAGCCGAGGCTCTCCTGATTAAACTCCGCGCCTCATTGATCAAAGGCGGCTTTGATCTCAGGCAGTGGGCCAGCAGCGATCCGCAAGTACTGCGCAGCCTCTCCTCCGAGGACAAGGCAGCCAGCAGCGAGACCTGGATGGCTACAATCCCGGGAGAAGCCCAGGAGATGACCCTGGGATTGGTGTGGCGATTCAAAACAGATTCGCTTCACTACAGACACAAGCCCCTGACTACGGAGCAGGGAAGGCCGGCGGCGGCGCCGACCACCAGACGGAGTGTGTACACAACACTCGCCCGACAATATGACCCGCTAGGATGTATTCTACCGTACACCACCAGGGCAAAAATGATTGTACGAGCATTGTGGGACAAGGACCAGGGCTGGGACGACCCCATTCCCGCACACCTTGCATCCACCTGGAGAGAGTGGGAGATGGAGCTCCACTCACTCCCAGGCGTTAATATGCGCCGAAGCTACTTCCCACCCACGGTGAGGCCAGAGACATGTAAAATGGACTTACACGTCTTCAGTGACGCCTCAGAGGTCGCATACGGATCAGTAGCCTACTTGCGGGCCCAAGAAGAGGGGGGAGAGATCTACACAGCATTTGTCCTCGCCCGCTCGAGAATAGCCCCACGCAAGCAACAATCTATCCCACGTCTAGAGCTCTGCGCAGCCCTAGCCGGAGCGCACCTAGCCACGCTCATCCAACGTGAGCTCACCATACCGGTGTCTAGAACAATCCTGTGGTCAGATTCCACGACGGTACTCGCCTGGATCAAATCGGACTCATGCAAGTACAAAGTCTTCGTGGGAGTCAGAGTCACCGAGATTCAAGACTTAACCGAAGAGTTAACCGGAGAAACAGAGTGGCGCTACGTTGATACAAAACAGAACCCAGCTGACGTCATCACCCGGGGGATGCCCCTGGATGACCTCACCCGTCGCAATGTCTACAGTGACGGCCCCGCATTCCTAAGACTCCAGGAAGGACAGTGGCCCATGCCTATCCCGAGGGAAGCAAGTCCAGAGGAGGTGGAAATTAAGAAGTCTGTGTTCTGTGGATTGAGCACCGTAGCCTCCACCGACCCTAACATAAACGATTGCACGTCCATAGAGAGTGCACAACAAAGAACATTCCTGCGGTACCACCCGGAGTGCAAGTCCCCCGCTGATATGTCAGCAGCTAACTACGAGGAAGCAGAATTGCTTCTACTGCAGCGAGCCCAGAGAGACTCGTTCCCCGATGAATTGGCCTGTCTACAGGGAGGAAAGCCCGTCCCATCCGACAGCAGATTAATTCACCTGGCCCCCGAGAGCGACGCTCACACCCTCATCAGAGTGGGTGGTCGCCTACGCAGAGCCCCCAATCTACCGGATGACATTAAATACCCGATCGTATTGAACAGCCGACACAAGGTCACAGAGCTGATTATAAAGAAATACGATGAGGATGTACATCACGCAGGAGCAGAAAGAGTCTTCGCGGAAATCAGACGTCGTTACTGGATCCTACAAGGAAGAGAGGCGGTACGACGCTTCCAACGAACATGTCTAGACTGCCGCAAGTGGCGCGCGCAGCCCAGCATACCAAGGATGGCTGACATTCCTCCATGTCGCCTCCGAATCGGTGACAAGCCATTCCACTCAACGGGTATGGACTGCTTTGGCCCGCTGCACATAAAGAAAGGAAGAGGAACCGAGAAGCGGTGGGGTATTGTATTCAAATGCATGACCACCAGAGCGATACACATCGAGCTTCTCCCGACCATGAGCACAGACTCATTCCTTATGGCCTTCCGTAGATTCACATCACGGAAAGGAAGACCGTCTACCCTATTGTCCGATCATGGGACAAACTTCAAAGGCGGCGAAAGAGAGCTGAGAGAGAGCTTCCAAGCTATGGGCCCAGAACTTAAGACCCACCTCGCTCCAGCACAGGTTGATTTCCAATTCAACCCACCAAACGCACCCCACTTCGGTGGCACTTGGGAACGAGAAGTGCGCTCCATAAAGACAGCCCTGTACGCAGTACTTGGGGCCCAGACTGTGGCGGAAGAAGTCCTAATGACAGTCCTCACGGAGATTGAGGGAGTACTTAACTCGAAGCCCCTCGGCTATGTCTCCAGTGATGTGGCGGATATCGACCCAGTTACCCCCAACACACTCCTGATGGGGCGGCTAGATCCCACATTACCCCAGACCATGTACCGGCCTGAAGAAGCGAACGGCCGACGAATGTGGAGGTACAGCCAAGTATTAGCCGACAAGTTTTGGAACAGTTTCCTACTGCACTACCTACCGTCTCTACAGACCCGCCAGAAGTGGGTAAAGGAGAGAGACAATTTGACAGAAGGAACAGTCGTCATGATTATTGATCAATCACTGCCCAGAGCTATGTGGCCGGCCGGCCGCGTAAGCAAAGTGATCACCGGTGCCGACGGCAAGGTCCGAGCAGCTGAAGTGCTCGTCCAGGGTCGCACTTACACCCGTCCCGTGGCGAGGCTCATAGAACTGCCTCGACTCCCAGACACAATCGATGATGACCATGACCCTACAACCCTATGACTTTGTGAAGTTGACTGACCCCTACAGCAAACCCTTATGTGTAAATAGACAACGCGATTAATCTGTCTCCGTTTAACTGATTAGGTCTGGGACCTATTCAGGGGGTGGCTGTTGTGAAGGGCCAGATTAAACCGAATATATATATTTATTTATATATATATATTTAATTGTATTTGTATATTCCCTAATATTCCCTGATATCCCTTGTATATTCCTTGTACAATATGCATTGAATATCCATTCTAGCCTACTGAACATCCCATAATAGTCTCCATTCTACTATTGGTCGAGACCTTGGTGCCAGGCTGCCATACCCCTCAGACCCAGTTCAAACGTACCGCTCCACATGTACGAACAAGTCCTAGTTCCGCGTAGGAATCTGGCTACCGCACCACTAATGGGACTATTTGTTCATAGTGCGTATATATACTGCGCTACTAAAGTAGGACTTTCTTTTCAGTCCAGTTTCTTACCCTCCAATAGAGTCACAGACGTAAAGCCTCCCCGCGACGCCACGTGTGGGAGTAAGGCCAAGTTCGCCTACCATCGGTATTGAGACATCGTGTATATTAATATTTGAATAGTCATATTTGGCACTATATCGTCGAGTTGGACGTAGTCTATTAAGCTAATAATAGTCTGTTAATATATAGTGCTTCGTGCGGTGAGAATACTACCGTAGTCAGTACCCCATCGTTTCGGGCAGAGAACTGGCTGCTTACCCAGGGTGGTTGACCCTATGTGAAGCTGCACCCGAGGAGCCCCAGAGCCGACGAGCGAGTGGACCTGTATACCGGATTATTCTACCGACGACAGCCCGCCTTCCCAGGCACGGATTATGCTTTGGATACTTTGATTATTCCATGGATAAAGACCCCCGACACTGCCGTGTGTTGGAACCCCCCCCCCCTGGAGAGGACGCAAGGTGAGGAGACGCTCTGCAAGACGAGGTCTCTTCACGTCTCTCCCCCGTGGACCGGAGAGAGCCGGCCCACAAAGAGTCCACCTGCTTTCATCTGTGGTCCAAGGATCGCCGGCGCATTGAACGGCACTACAGTGGGTTCACCTGGGATACCCTTGGCCGGACGAGGCAGCTGGATTCTACCCCCCCCCCCCCCTCCTACTCCTGTCGGCTTACAAGCGACCGGATTAACCCCCTCTAGTGTATCCAGCCTATAATCATTAAAGTATCATTGCTGTTATTCCTTAACTATTCCAGGTCGTATATTTACCACCTGCGCCTTCAGAGATTGGACATTCTCTATTGATATACCGACGAATACTCCTTGCCATAAAAGTGCATACTATTTCAATTCATAAATGTAATTAAGTGATTAAGTGCTTATTCTACACACCATCGCTGTGTAGGAAATAAAGACCTGTTTCTAATTCGTACATTTGTGTTGGATCCGTTTCATCTACGTGAGAGTGTTCATGATAATATATTTATGCCGTGTACTGGGTGGCCGAATATTAAGTACAAAGGTAGTGGTAGTAAGTATCATAGCTAGTAATACAGTCAGGGAATTGTACCCCTCAGTTACAGTTAGATATATTTACAGTTAGATCTCTCTACTGTTAGATATCTTTACTGTTAGATATCTCTACTGTTAGATGTCTCTACTGGAGAAAAAAGTATTATACCTCAATCATCTGTATCCATTGAACCCAAACTAGTCTATACCTTTCAATAAAAGCAATGGTTTTAGTTTAGTGATATGGGTGTTATGGGTGGTATCAGTGGTATTGGTGGTATTGGTGGTATTGGTGGTATTGGTGGTATTGGTGGTAGCAGTGGTATTAGTGGTAGCAGTGGTATTGGTGGTAATAGTGGTATGGGTGGTAGCAGTGGTATTGGTGGTAGCAGTGGTATTGGTGGTAATAGTGGTATGGGTGGTAGCAGTGGTATTGGTGGTAGCAGTGGTATTGTGGTATCTGTGGTATTGGTGGTAGCAGTGGTATTGGTGGTAGCAGTGGTATGGGTGGTATCAGTGGTACCAGTGGTATTGGTGGTAGCAGTGGTATTGGTGGTAGCAGTGGTATGGGTGGTATCAGTGGTACCAGTGGTATTGGTGGTAGCAGTGGTATTGGTGGTAGCAGTGGTATGGGTGGTATCAGTGGTATTGGTGGTATGGGTGGTATGGGTAGTATCGGTGGTATTGGTGGTATGGGTGGTATCGTGCCGTGGTATCGGTGGTATCTGTTGTATGGGTGGTATCGTGGTATCATGGTATTGGTGGTATGGGTGGTATCGTGGTATTGGTGGTATGGGTGGTATGGGTGGTATCATGGTATCGTGGTATCATGGTATTGGTGGTATGGGTGGTATCGTGGTATTGTGGTATTGTGGTATCCCTACTTGAAGTGACTGATTCATGATCACAATAAAAGTAACTGAAAGTGCAACAACAGCATTTGGTTGATGTATAAATCTAGAGCACTGTAGTGATTTAATGTGAACTGACAGGAGATGGACTCCTCTGAGCTCAGGTATCCAAAACACCTGGGTTACATTACAGCACGGAGGAGTCATGCGGCTCTGGAGCTACAAAGATACAGGTGTGTGTGTGTGTGTGTGTGTGTGTGTGTGCGTGTGTGTGTGTGTGTGTGTGTGTAGTGTGTGTGTGTGTGTGTGTGTGTGTGTGTGTGTGTGTGTGTGTGTGTGTGTGTGTGTGTGTGTGTGTGTGTGTGTGTGTGTGTGTGTGTGTGTGTGTGTGTGTGTGTGTGTGTGTGCGTGTGTGTGTATATGCATGTGCGTGTGTGTGTTTGTGTGTGTGTGTTTGTGTGTTTGTGTGTGTTTGTTACACTACTTACACTAAAGGAAAGTGGCGTCCGACCAGAAATTGCATGAGACAGTGATTATAACTCCAACATTCTCTGAGCCACTCTGTTGTTTCCTAGTACTACATAGCAAACACACAGACACACACATTCCTAAGATTTACTCAATTATTATTATTATTTTCCTATTCCAAGACCTTCATTATTTGAGTTGAGTTTTGGTTTGATATCACACTTTACATTATCATGCAGTTCAATACAATGAACAGCAGCTGGGTTACGCCTATTTATCTTGTGATTTAGCATGTAATGTCATAATACAGATATCGTAATACAGATACAGTATAGATCGTTATGGTCTGAT
>NC_140183.1:22815059-22840059 GCF_963971535.1 Notolepis coatsorum | reverse complement strand
TAACAGTCTACAGGTGTTGCCTGGGTCTTTTGTCTCCGGCCAGACCTTCAGTCCACCACGCCCCCACAGCACTGTTTTAAGTGGAGGAGCAGACACCCAGTGAGGCTCCAGGTTCTGTTTGAAACCCCTTCAAATCTCTTAACAGTGTTACTCTCTGTAATTGACACCGAAAAGAGCAGACAGTGGAACGGATGCTGAACAACAGAAGACTTCTTCCCTTCTCTTTATGATCCATGCAGTGAATTCCGGGAGGTTTTGTTTCGCCATAGTTTGTTATGGATCACAGCGGTCGGCGAGGTCAACTCTTTAACCTCTTAACAGTCCTGCAAATTTAGCATAAAACGCCTCTCGATTGCATACTGAAATTAAATTGGACGCTATTCTGGAACCATTTGTAGCAGATGCACAAGTCTGGCCTCTTTTGAATGGAAGCACTCTGAATTTTCTTCCACAGAAGAATCACTCTGAGTGCTATTGAGTGCTCATAGAGTTAGAGAGGTTTGAACACACTGGAATATAAAAAAAAAATGCATTTTTGTCTGAATTATTTTGCAAACAGATGCCTGCAGATCTATCTACTCTATAGTTATTCGCTGAGAACACTGCTGGGGCCATAGCCTGACGTTTGACCTAGAACATGTCCAAGGTTGATAACAATATCACAAAAAATTCATATTTTACACATTTTTCCTAAATATGTGAGATGAGTCAACACTACCTCAGTCCCCTCTTCCCCTCCCCCACTAATCTCTTGTCACATACACCACCCCCACCCATTATCACCCCCTTCTCACACAACAACAGACCAACAACAGATCAACGCAACAACAGATTAGCACAATTTGCGCTCCGGAGAGACAGGCGCACGTTCATTCTGTTGCGTACGGGTCTCAGAAAACCAACTCAAGTAAGATGTTATTATTTTCCAAATTTCATTGGCTACACAAACGGTCAATCATTTTCAGCGTCAGTGGTGATTGGCCAGTCATTGAGAGGCGAAACCGGAGGTGGTCACCTCTTATACTGTAACTCAAGATTGGAAGCACATAAGGTCAAGCGGTGTGTCAATCAAATGGCGTCCATTTAAATGTTCAAGCAATGTGTTGGTTGAGAGGCATTTACACAGCGTGACGCCAACAGACGGCTGTGAAGTGTGTTGCGACGTGCGACGGCACGTCAACCTCTGACTGCTGTGAATGTGTGAGTGAATAGGTGAATGTGAGGCATACGTTGTAAGGTGCTTTGGATAAAAGCTGAATAAATGCAGTCCATTATATAAATGCAGTTCATGCAGTGACCTCCAAGGCAAAAGAGTCTTGCTTGGTGTTTACTTTGTTTACAGTTCTTTAGTTTTGGTCTCTTGAGTTGATTGGAACAGGGGAGGGGTTGCGCTTGCTGGCCACAGATAGGTCTAGAGAAATTCACAGTATAATAAGTTACTAAACTCCTATACCCGCACATCAGACCAAAACAAGAAGAGGTAAACAATGTGCAATACCAAGCGTGGCTCTTTTACCTAGGGGTCGCTGTTTGACCAACTTGGGTTGCATACCATTTGACCTGCTTAGAGTGCCAGATGGGTGGGGTCTGATACAATAAGTGCCAAGGGGTGAAAGTCAATTTAATATACTTTTCTGTGACAGACAACTTACCTGACACTATCAGAATTGTCCTGACCCCGCCCGTCTGGTACATCAAGTGGATTTAAAGTAACCAATGCCAAGAATTATTTTAAAACATTTTAAATGGGATTTGACCCAGGTGTGTCTCACTCCATCTGTATTTATGTCTCTCTGTCTATTGTCATGCTTATGAGGCCAGCTGGGGGTTGTCCTCTAGAGGAAGGACGAAACGGACGGACAGACAGAGAGATGGAGGGACAGAGAAAGAATGCAGACTGTGTTTCCGTCTTGAATGATACAGAGGAGATTTGAGAAGTAATGAGTGCTGACTGCTGAGAGACACTGGTTCTCTGGAGAGAGACACACAGTGAGATAGAGAGGGAGAGAGAGAGGGAGAGAGAGAGACGGAGAGAGAGAGAGAGAGAGAGAGAGAGAGAGAGAGAGAGAGAGAGAGGGGAAAAGGTGAGGGGCTAGGGTTTTATTAAGAAGGCCAAATCCGCAGCTCCAAAGCCCTGCAGGGACAGAGGGAGCAAGCAGCACACGCACACAGACACACACAAACAAACACACGCACACACTCGCAGAGAGGGAGAAACTTGCCACACAGCGACCTTGACTTATGCATGGAAGTGTACTCTTCAAGTGTGTGTGTGTGTGTGTGTGTGTGTGTGTGTGTGTGTGTGTGTGTGTGTGTGTGTGTGTGTGTGTGTGTGTGTGTGTGTGTGTGTGTGTGTGTGTGTGTGTGTGTGTGTGTGTGTGTGTGTGTGTGTGTGTGTGTGTGTGTGTGTGTGTGTGTGTGTGTGTGTGTGTGTGTGTGTGTGTGTGTGTGTGTGTGTGTGTGTGTGTGTGGGCCCAGAGGGAGAGAAAGAGAGAGAGAGAGAGAGAGAGAGAGAGAGAGAGAGAGAGAGAGAGAGAGAGGGGAAAAGGTGAGGGGCTAGGGTTTTATTAAGAAGGCCAAATCCGCAGCTCCAAAGCCCTGCAGGGACAGAGGTAGCAAGCAGCACACACACACAGACACACACAAACAAACACACGCACACACTCGCAGAGAGGGAGAAACTTGCCACACAGCGACCTTGACTTATGCATGGAAGTGTACTCTTCAAGTGTGTGTGTGTGTGTGTGTGTGTGTGTGTGTGTGTGTGTGTGTGTGTGTGTGTGTGTGTGTGTGTGTGTGTGTGTGTGTGTGTGTGTGTGTGTGTGTGTGTGTGTGTGTGTGTGTGCGTGCGTGCGTGCGTGCGTGCGTGCGTGCGTGTTTGTGCGTGTGCGTGCGTGCGTGCGTGTGTGTGTGTAAATGTGTGCGTGCCTGTGCTGCCTACATATGCTCCAGTGTACAGTATGTGCGTCTGGCTCCTGCTTGGACAGCTGTATTTGGACAGAGCGCCCTTGTCCGTGACCTTCTGTGTGGAGATCGCCTGCTCCTTGGAATGCAGCTACGGGGTAAAATAATCTCTTCTTACCTCCTACCCTGCCTCTAGTTGCCCCCCTAACTGCTGGTAGTACAGGTAGATGGCATTTCCACAAAGATCCAGATACCTGGGTATATATTTCATCAGGCCAAGGATGAAGCGGGATTAAAATTCTAAGACACAATTTAGATACAAAAACAGATGTTTGTTTGTTCAAATATCTATCCAGGCCAACTGATGTGACGTGCTTGACGTGGATCAGCCTTTCCTTCAACCCAAATGTAAAGACATAAGAAAACACTTTACCTGGAGATGCTGTTATGAGTGTTCTCATATGCGCGTTCTCGTTCATTGCATTTGCATACAGACACGCCCCGCCAGCTCCTTATGCGGTGAATGTGTGGCATTTGGCATTTGCCATCCACCATGCTGATCCATTCTACAGGTAGCGCAGAAGCGATTTGCGACTGATGTCGTTCAGTATTGACATTACTAAATGAGATGACATGCTAATATGTCATGTTCTACAGTAGGACGTACTACTACGTATAATACCTAATAAAACAAGTAATTCGAATAATAGAAGCCTACTTTGCTGGAACGATTAATTTCGCACGTATGCAGTACGTGTGTGTGTGTGTGTGTGTGTGTGTGTGTGTGTGTGTGTGTGTGTGTGTGTGTGTGTGTGTGTGTGTGTGTGTGTGTGTGTGTGTGTGTGTGTGTGTGTGTGTGTGTGTGTGCAGAGGCTTCCTTACTAAGCCGTTATTTCGTTTAGCAATAGAAATACATCAAACCAACAATAAATAATATCATAGAGAAGAAGACAGTATGTGTTGCAGTGTGTGTGTGTAATGCTCACAATGCCTCATTGAGTCAGGACTATAAATGCAAAATGTAATTATTAATGATACAAATATTGTCGTATTAATTATTGAATTATTGAATTCCACAGATGTCTGTAGTATCGGCAATCCCCAATGACTTGTCCCAGAGAAAGATATTGAGAACACGGGCGCACACCAGTCTGTCCGACTTACGATTTACGCCTTTTCAAGTACGTAAATCCTACGTAAATCCTACAAAGAATTTACAATACGAAGCCATTCGAGAATGCCGAATAAGTACCTAAATCGTGTTACGAAGGAATTCCTCTGTAAGTTTTACGTATGTCCGTTCGAGAATGAGGACCATTGACTATATAACTTTGGTCTAAAGACGGACGTCAGAAAAACATGAATTTCAACACTCATTCTGGGTCGTTGTTTGGATGTCCTGGCCCTGGAATCTGTACAGTAAATGTGGTGTGGGGGTAGGATTAATTCTGGGTTTTAACTAGTTTGATTCTGGAGATCTCATTTCCCTCTGGGGACACTGAAGTTATTCAGTTGTCATTCACGATTTTTACTTTTCAGACAGTTGAATTTCTATCTGTATTTATATTGTAAATTCCTACCACAAAACTACATACAGCTTTTAGTTTCCTCAAGGAGCTGGGTCAGTCTTTAACTATGGTATCTCACTCAGCTTTTAGTTTCCTCAAGGAGCTGGGTCAGTCTTTAACTAGGTTATCTCACTCAGCTTTTAGTTTCCTCAAGGAGCAGGGCAGTGGCGGCTCGCCACTAGGGGCGCTCGGGCGCCGCCCCCCCTCAGGCCCCTGGTTATATGAGAGAAGAACAAGAAAAATTATTTTTTATTTTTTTGTTTTATAGCCCTATAAATAATATAAACATGTTTAAAATGAATAATATTTACTAATTTTAAGTATGTTTATGTTTCCAATGCACAATATAACGTTGATATATAAAATAAAAAATACTCGTTTTCCTGAACAGGAAGTGACTCACTTTTTTTTTTTTTTTTTTTTTCTCGGCCCGGGCTAGACGCAATATCGCTCTGAGTGCGCGTCACTGTTTGATCGCTGTCTCCGTCGCAGCCAATCAGTGCGTAACGCGTTGTGCGTTGAAATATGACTATTATGTTGGAAGCCGGGCGCGATTTGAAGCGGTCTAGGCAGCAGCGTCAAGAATTTCTGTAGCCGCATTTCGCGGAGACGCTCTCTGATTGGCCGACGACAGTTTTTTTTTCCGTAGCAGCATTTCGCGGAGACGATCTCTGATTGGCCGAATCCAATTTCTATGTTCCAATTCTAGCTTGGTGGTAGAGATAGTTGTGTTGTTGTGACTGAGATGCGAGCTATTTGTCTTAGAGCGTGACTGCAAGTTCTTTCGATGGTTAAGCTTAGGCACTCTTTCAAAGTTGGTTAAGGTTAGAGTTTGTCTTAGAGCATGGCGATAGAACGCCAGGTAGTTTGCAGTCTGTTCGACGTGGAAATGGACAAAGAAATTAAGTACTTGTGTTGTGTGGTGCTAACTGCTAACAGCTAACACTTGGCTAACAAGCTATATGGCGGATGCAGTCTGGACAGTGGTCTGGAATACATCAACAGTGGATTATACACTTTATCAAGCCCTCCTGCCCTGGACGTTTCAACTAAACAGTGAGTCTCTCTCTCTCTCGCTCTCTCTCTCTCTCTCGCTACACAGCTGTCTCCGCGAAATGCGGCTATGGAAAAAAGTATTGACTGTGCTTGCTGAGACGATAATAGGCTAGCGATTCAAAACGCGCTGCTGTGTTGTGAACTATAACATTAATTTAGCTGCTGCTGATGCATAATGAATGAATGGTGAGTTGTTTAAAATGACAACATACATGTGTTAATTATTTTATTGGCATTGATCCGAGAGACAGAGAGAGAGATTGCTCCAGAGCATCTCAGAGCATTACATTTTCAACTCGACTTAACGTGAACTGCGACCCACAAGGCTGCGATAGTACCAGCCACTACTGGAGCAGGGTCTGTTATGAGAACAGGAACGGGACCCGTAATAAGGCAATACAACAGGTTCACCAGGAAAAACTCCAAACGGCGTGTATTTATTCATAAAAGGTTCAGGGCAAAACAGAAACAACAAAAACATAAACAACTGTGGTGGTGTAGTGTGGGCAGGTCGGAAGCCTGGGATATGGAGTGTGTATTTACTAAATGTGTTGGGAAGCAGGTTATGTGTGTGTGTCTTAAGAATGTAGAATGGGGTCTTACCGTGTTGTATATGTAGTGGGTCAGGGTTGCCTAAACAACTCCCAGGAATAGTCGGGAGTCCCGGGGGAATTAAACACGAGGGACAGGCGAGGGGGGGGGGACACGGGGGGGGGGGACAAGTGAGCGGAAGAAAACAACGAGCATGGTGGTTTCGGGGATGGCGTCCCCCACACTAGACGAAAAAAAGAGAGAGAGGCGAGGGTTAGTTAACCAGCAAAAAATTACCAAAGCTACAGGCGAGAAAACGAGGGTTAGGTTACCAGCCGGTAGATACAATACGCGCATCAAACAAAACGAGGATTCAACAACAGTCAGAATTTTCAAATGCAATCTCAATACGCAGGTATAGGCAAAATAGTCAAGAGAAGGTAACGACGCAAACCTACTGTTCCAGGCAGACGAACTCGCTTTGTCCTCAGGGCTGGTCAAGCATTTATACTCCACTCGGTCACTGGGAAAAAGACAGGAGCCTCTGATTGTAGATTTGCAGCCGGTGTGGAACGAGCGCGTCTAGGGAAGCGTGCGTGTCGGGACTGAGTCAGGCTGAGGCACCTGTTCAGATGCAGTCCTCACAACAGGGTCAGTCTTTAACTAGGTTATCTCACTCAGCTTTTACTTTCCTCAAGGAGCAGGGTCAGTCTTTAACTGGTATCCCACACGCCGGTCCAAACATATCAAATCAATCTTTTTTGATTTTTATATCAGTAACACTGTCTGGCTGAGTGATCCACCACATGGCAAAGCTGCCGTCATCTCAAATCTCACACTGTTCTTCATAACAGTATCGAACATTAAGAATAATGTCAGAAGCATTTACACTCACTGTACGGAGCGAGTCTGGCAGTGTGCGAAGTCTGTGTGCCCGATTACAAAACGATGAGCCCTAAGTATTTTCCCGTGCTGGCAAGGCATTTCCTCCTGTATGAACTGGTATGATATTATTGAGGCCAGTTGTAAATCATACTGGAATAAAAGGGAAAAATAACAAAGGAGCTCTGTGTTGTGTTGGTAAAAACCAGTCAGATGGTTTAAACAGTCCACTAAAAAGAGAGGTCACACAGGCCACTTGTCTGTGTGCACTGAACCCCTTCCCTCCTAACACAAGTCCAACATGTCCTAATTCAATATGAAATATATTAACAGTATTATTATTAAGAAAATATAGAAAATACAAGAGATTCAAAGGTTAAAAAGATGAAATGCAATGGAAATGCTTTTATATATGACCGTGAGTGAGTGACTGACTGAATGAATGAATGAATGAATTAATGAATTAATGAATGAACAAGCCAGAATTGGCATTATCTTTGGACACTAGCTTCTGTGTAAATCTTCTGTGGATTCATTAAAGGACGAAGACTGTTGAAACTTAAAGTCCTCAAAGCCTGTTCTGATCCCCTGCTCCTGGCTGTTTCATGGTTTATCCTGCACCTGGGACACACAGCTGTCTCCTGTGCCGTAGAGTGGTGGTTCTGGTGTACTGGTTCTTTGTGTACTGGAGGAGCTGAGCTACGGGCCCGGCTACATCAATCTGTTGTGTCTGTCCTCCTACATCTGTTTTTAATCATTTTTCAACGAGTATCCGTTTGTTGGACAGGGCTGATGATGAGTCCGTCTCCGCCAGGTTTGTGTCTGTTTTAATGGACAGAAATGTTTGGAGAGAATGAACTTTTGGAACTGACTGGATACGTCACCGTTCGTTAGCTAAGCTGTGGTTTTTGGAAAAGCACGGTTATGTTACTTTGTAATTTAAAAAACAAACCAACGGACAGCAATACCTTCCGTCTGTTTTATCTGTTTTTTGAAGGATGACTGTAGCCAGAGCCTGTGACACCAGTATTTCCCCTGAAGATTTTTTAAATAAAAAAGATTTTCATATATATATATATTTTTTTTATTATATAATTTTTTTTTAATAGTCTAGTTCAGTGGTCACCAACCTTTTTAAGCCCAAGATCACCTTTTATTTTTTTGGTGAAGGCAAGATCTACCTATTGAAGCGTTGAGAGAAAAAGACAGCCAAGATTGTACTTTAAACTAAATGACTTTTATTTGCCTGTATTCTAATTACATGCAATGCTTTGGTCCAACATTAAAACGTCAAAGTAGAACTGTAATATGTACTTTCTCAGTCAGTGCTAAGTGCAGTCATCTTATGCAGCATCACTTTTCACATCAAAACAAAAGTAGAACTGTAATGTGGACTCTCAGGGAAAGATCTAAAAAAAAAGAAAAAATTTAATTCTTTTTTTTTTCAGGGAAAGATCTACATCATCATCATTAGGTGGCTTCTTCGTTCCGAAGGTTGCCTATCACTCTCCAACCCATTCTGTCCCCACTTCTTCTCTCCAACTCCGTGACTCCGCCTCTCACTCCACTCCAATCACAGACATCGTCTACCCAGCCTCTTCTTGGTCTTCCACTTCCTCTCTTTCCATCCACCTTCCCCATCACCACCTTCTTGAACATCTCCCCGCTGGATCCTCCCTACAGTACAGGGAAAGTCTCAAAGATCTACCAGTCGATCGCGATCGACGGGTTGGTGACCACTGGTCTAGTTCATAGCAGCGGCGGTCCTAATTCAGCAGCGGCGCACTGGAAACACTGGACACAGTAGTGAAACCTTCATACTAAACTCCAGTGATTCTTTTGCTGACAATGTTTCAATCTGATGCAGAATTCTGACCTGAGGATTTTGTCCTGACAATTAAAATGCATTTAATTAAATTATTAAATTGAATAAGAAATCGTCCTTCCTCAGGACATTTAACAAATTCGACGCCAGACCCAAGATATCCCGGGTTAACTCGCCATGCGTTGGGCGCCAGACCCGAGACCCCCCCCTTTCATGCATTCATGATGAAACATAATACCTATTATATACATTTGTTTTGGAAATAGTAGCGTGTCCAGGCAAGAAACGCCAACACTTATAGTAGAATTCACATAGCGCCCTATAAGTCAGCTTTTCAGGAATTATCCTGGATCACTCCTAAACTATACAATATTCACCACGAGATAATGCGCAAACGTATTCATGCATTTTTGCATCTTGGACAGAAGATAGTTACTGTCAAATGGCCATAGTATTGTATCCATAGCTATAATATAGAATATAGATATAGCTCGGCAAACATTGTCACACACAGTGAAAATAGGCTCTAGATAGCTGGCATTCTAGCTATGAGGATAAGACTAATCCCTGGCGCCCAATGTGTTAATGTAGGGAAATGTAAAAAAAAAAATTTATTAAATTACAATTTATGTAATTAAACTTAAAATGAATATTGAATAAAACTTAAAAATGTATACTGAATAAAACGTACAAATCTCTCTACGTTCTCTGCTAACATTATATTAAAGGTGCTAGATAGATAGATAACATTCAGCCACTAGATGTCAAACTAAAGCACCAGCATGTAATTTATCCAATCAGGTGCATTCCATGTGGTGAAATGGGAAGTAGGGAGGGGATACATGCATGCATGTAAACAACAACATTCATTTTGGACCTGCCAAAATGTTTAAAGTTATACATTTATTAATCAATAATCTTTTTTGGGGAAAAGCAATACTTTTATTCCACACCTTTTTAAAAGCTCTGTGGATGTATGTTTTGATGATTACTCTACGTACAATTTTTATCTATAGCACCTTTCAATATATTACATTATAAAAAAAAAAAAACATTCAAAAACACAAGATTAAATGTCCCTGTTTTTTTACAATTCCAACTGTGCTTGTTCTTAATCCCCACCAGATCTCAGCCTTGGCAGGACAAAAACATCTGATTGGTTACAGGTGCAGGAAGCTGATGTTTTTTGTCTGCCAAGTGGTGTTACCGGACAACTAATACCACCATCACATTCCTCGTCAAAAAGTACAATGTGCACACTTGCCAATTAGAGGCTGGGGGGGAAAGCTTAAATCTGCAGTAGGCAACTTCAGATTTGATTTGATTTGATTTTATTTTATTAGACATTTATAAAAATACAAGATTCCAGAAAAATGTCAAGGATGCTACACAAAAAAAGTCAAGACTTATTTCCATTGTGGTCCTTGGTCTCAGACAGACAAGCAATACAAAACATGACCATAAATAACAATTTGACAAACTACATAGACATGAACATTTTAAATGCAGTACAAACGTAGACACAGACAACAATGTATCAGACAACATTTTCATGCATTTTAAAATCTAGTTTTTGACATTGTCGAGGAGCCATGATTTGACTTTTTTCTTAAAATTGTGTCGGCTACTGATGCATTTTAGCTGTGAAGGTAACAAATTCCAATTTGTGGCTCCCCAGAATTTAAAAGAACATTTGCCCATATTTGTTTTGAACCTTGGAATACGCAGGTCGGCAATTCTGGCTCTGGTGTTATGGGTATGCATGTCCCTGTTCCTCTGAAAATAATTTGTAAGATAAGAGGGGGCCCTATTATTATCAATGTTATGAACTATGTTGAGCTGAAGTTGAACGGACCTGGGCCCTCATTTATCAATGGTGCGTACGCACAGATATGTGCGTAACCCGTGCGTACGATAATTATCAATTTGAATGTGTGCTTGACTTTGTGCGTATATATATGCAGGGACGTGCACAGGACTTTAGAAAGGCAGGTGCCCAAAAAGGAGAAAGGGGCATCAATTATTAAATGCAATGCGAGCCCGATTTTTGGGGTTAATACAAGTCTATGGTACATTCAGTTTCACCGATAGATGTCACCAAAACTACATAGTGTCCCTTTAATAACACAATATGCGCTCCAGACCAACAGCTGCGGGCGGCATGCCGAAATTAACACGCTGTGTTGAGAGAGCAAGAGAGAGAGCGAGAGAGCGAGAGAGCAAGAGAGAGAGAGAGAGCGAGAGAGCGAGAGAGAGAGCGAGAGAGAGAAAGAGAGAGAGAGAGAGAGAGACCGCATTAACTCACTTGTTTAGTTGAAACGTGGTCCAGGTCAGGAGGGCTTGATGAAGTATCTGTCCACTGTCCCACAGTCACATACTGTTGTCTTGATGTATATCCACTGTCCAGACTGCATCCAGCCAAATAGCTTCTTTAGCAGTTAGCACAACACAAGTACTGATGAGCTGTGTCTACTGTCTTTGCCCATTTCCGCGTCGAACAGCCTGCAAACTACCTGGCGTTCTATCGCCATGCTCTAAGACAAACTCTAACCTTAACCAACTTTGAAAGAGTGCCTAAGCTTAACCGTCAAAAGAACTTGATGTCACGCTCTAAGACAAACTCTAACCTGAACCTACTTCGAAGAGTGGCTAGGCTTAACCAGAGTAGAAACTGACGTCGGCCAATCAGAGAGCGTCTGCCAGAAATGCGGCTACGGAAAGTATACAGGCGTCTGGCAGCGCGCGGTTTACATCATCTCATCATCACCTACCCACGTGCTATGCGTAAATAATAGGTCCTTCCGGGAGAGGGGTAGGGGCATTTATCTCTCTTTCTTTACCTAATATTTAGATTCTATTCATGACATCTTTCATTTGGAAGGGCAGGGCAGTCTATCTATATGTGCAACAGTAAAAAATAAAAATAAAAAAGGGGGGGGGGGGGGCATAAAAAGGGCAATTTCTAATGAAAAATGAAAAAGGCAGGTGCCCGGGCACCCTTTCACGTCTATGTGTGCACGTGCCTGTATATATGCACAGCTCTGACCATGCGTACCTGGCGCCCAGCGGTAGAATATGAAGCCTGCAGACGGACGGCATTATGCTTTCATTAGTTTCATGCATTAGTTTCAACAATGACGTGTTTTGTATGACCCGTAATTCACTATAGTTCATTGTAAAATAGCGACATTAGTGTAATTATTGTCAAACCCTAAATAGCATGTGGAATAGGTATTTCCGAATTAATTCAGCCTGGTTCATAGCGTTATTATAGGAATACTTCTCTGGTGTGCGCTCAGATGTTTTCAGAGATATAGGGCATGTCTATTTGCAGAGAGAGAACATAATAATATTAAGTAGAGTTCACTAACCGAGACACATTCTCCTTGATTTGTACCGCAATTTGAGACCCACATTGGAGCGTGGAGCAAAACGCAGTGTTGGATGTCTAATTTCCCCAACCCCACCAACTACATACAATATCCATATATCAATAACAGGAGGCCAAGAGAGGATTTTACGTCAGGTTACCCAACATCATCGGAGCAATATATAGACTGTACCCATGTAGCTTTCAAAGCTCCATCAATAAACAAATCCAGTAATGTGAACGGGATTCCACTCTGTCAATGTCCAGATAATCTGCAATGCGCATTTTGGCTGATAATGTGCCGGTGGCCGGAGTCTCATTCAGGCCTAATTGTATTTAATTCAATTGTAATGTTATTACTGGGGTATCTATAATTAAAACATCACTTAAATGCAGATCAGGGTTATCCACTGAAGCCATAATGACTCTGACCAGAACCACAGGCTCACGAGCGCACAATAGGCATTGTAGAGCGCAGAGTTGGCCTGCTGAAATTGAGTTCATTTCAGTCATTACAGTGCTTAATGTCGGGTCAGCTTGTCATTTATTTCTGTCAATGTGCTGGTTCTGTAGCAGGACTGGGTCAGTCAACATCCTTGGCTCCCGGCGCACCGAAGATAGTCTACACGCTCCCTCCTCCTCAGCGGAGTTGTCTGTGAACTTGGCAACTTCATTGGATTTATTTATTCTCTAAAAATATCTATAATCATACGATTAAATATTGTTTAAAATAAAACGCTAAATACTATTGTGTGTCATGTTTCCAAATAAGATTGTTCACAACGGGAAATGCTGTATACGTTCAATTAGTTGGTTAGACCTCGTGATCAATCTCGCTTGTGAAGTTTCTCAGAGTTCGCTCGGGTTAGACCATTATTTCACATCCCATGGGGGTGTTTCATGACCATATATGGATAATCGTGCACGAGCATAGACGTTAAGAACAAATGGTATTTATCAACACGGAGTGTGCGTAGGACCTGTGCACGCACGTTTGATAAATCCCGATTTTTCTGTGCGTAGAGACATTCTAAATTCTGTGCTTAAGAACGAAAATAGAACACTTTCTAAGCATTGTTGATAAATGAGGGCCCTGGCTTCCACAGGGAGCCAGCCCAGCAACTGGAAGTGTTGTTTGCCCACATGTGCTCTAGACAGAGGCTAGTCCTAGAGTCAATCGGATGAGTTTGTTCAGGGAAACCTGTAACTTATCTTTTAAAACGTTGGTCAGACCTCCGTACCAAGAACAGATAGCATAGTCAAAGCAACAAGAAACAAGAGAATTTGCCAGAATGCGAAGACTATCAGGGTCTAAGAAATGTGCTTTCCTGGTCAGAAATTTTGTTCTGCCATTCACCTTGCTCATAGTTTTGAGAGCCATGGATTTCCCGCTCAGGCTGCTGTCTAGGTGGCAACCTAGATAGCTTATACACTTTTTTGCCGCAAAAAAGAGAGAAATTAGCAAGCGTGAGTTTACCTGCCCGGCAGAAATAGAGCAAGTTCTGCATAATTTTTCACGAAAGGTTTTCCACAGACTCCCAGAGGCACCAGCAACTTTAAGCTGACATTTTCAAAATAAATATAAATAAATTAATGCTGTCAAAGTTAACGCGGTATTAACACGTTATCGCCCGATTCTATTAACACCACTATTTTTTTAACTCACGATTAACTTTTAAGAACGAAAAAAAGAAAAAATTATTTTAACTTTTTTTATTTTTATTTTTTAGACTTCACTCAGGTGTATTATTGATGCTCTCATTGATACTATGTTTGTTTCTGAAGTGTGTGTGTGTGAGATATAGAGAGAGAGGGGGTGAGAGAGATGAGGAAGGGGCAAGAGAGAAAGAGAGCTGGGAGAGTGTGTGTGTGAGAGAGAGATGGGGGTGTGTGATTAATCAGCCCTTGTGTGGGTGAATGTAACAAGTTCCTAACGTTTTCTTTCCCCTATTATTTCATGCACACTTTATTCATTGTTTAAAATTATTATTTTCTTTTAAGTTATTTTGTGCATCACTCTGTTTTGAATTTGATGCAAATTTGCAATGCACGAGGGTCATCCTTTTGTGTTAAATGGCTGCATAAAGCAAGCATTTGTTGATTCGCATGTTGATAAGAGTATTAAAACTTGGAACTTGAAAAAGATCCGTTTAAGGTAGAAAAAGAAAAAAACGATTAATTTGCTATTAATCGCGAATTAACTATGGACAATCATGCGATTAATCGAGTTAAATGGGCCCTCATTTATCAATGGTGCGTACGCACAGATATGTGCGTAACCCGTGCGTACGATAATTTCTAAGCAAAGTGTGGGATTTATCAATTTGAATGTGTGCTTGACTTTGTGCGTATATATATGCAGGGACGTGCACAGGACTTTAGAAAGGCAGGTGCCCAAAAAGGAGAAAGGGGCATCAATTATTAAATGCAATGCGAGCGCGCATAGCGCGCAAGCCCGATTTTTGGGGTTAATACAAGTCTATGGTACATTCAGTTTCACCGATAGATGTCACCAAAACTACATAGTGTCCCTTTAATAACACAATATGCGCTCCAGACCAACAGCTGCGGGCGGCATGCCGAAATTAACACGCTGTGTTGAGAGAGCAAGAGAGAGAGCGAGAGAGCGAGAGAGCAAGAGAGAGAGAGAGAGCGAGAGAGCGAGAGAGAGAGCGAGAGAGAGAAAGAGAGAGAGAGAGAGAGAGACCGCATTAACTCACTTGTTTAGTTGAAACGTGGTCCAGGTCAGGAGGGCTTGATGAAGTATCTGTCCACTGTCCCACAGTCACATACTGTTGTCTTGATGTATATCCACTGTCCAGACTGCATCCAGCCAAATAGCTTCTTTAGCAGTTAGCACAACACAAGTACTGATGAGCTGTGTCTACTGTCTTTGCCCATTTCCGCGTCGAACAGCCTGCAAACTACCTGGCGTTCTATCGCCATGCTCTAAGACAAACTCTAACCTTAACCAACTTTGAAAGAGTGCCTAAGCTTAACCGTCAAAAGAACTTGATGTCACGCTCTAAGACAAACTCTAACCTGAACCTACTTCGAAGAGTGGCTAGGCTTAACCAGAGTAGAAACTGACGTCGGCCAATCAGAGAGCGTCTGCCAGAAATGCGGCTACGGAAAGTATACAGGCGTCTGGCAGCGCGCGGTTTACATCATCTCATCATCACCTACCCACGTGCTATGCGTAAATAATAGGTCCTTCAAGGAGAGGGGTAGGGGCATTTATCTCTCTTTCTTTACCTAATATTTAGATTCTATTCATGACATCTTTCATTTGGAAGGGCAGGGCAGTCTATCTATATGTGCAACAGTAAAAAATAAAAATAAAAAAAGGGGGGGGGGGGGGGCATAAAAAGGGCAATTTCTAATGAAAAATTAAAAAGGCAGGTGCCCGGGCACCCTTTCACGTCTATGTGTGCACGTGCCTGTATATATGCACAGCTCTGACCATGCGTACCTGGCGCCCAGCGGTAGAATATGAAGCCTGCAGACGGACGGCATTATGCTTTCATTAGTTTCATGCATTAGTTTCAACAATGACGTGTTTTGTATGACCCGTAAGTTCAAGTTCAAGTTCAAGTTCTTTAATAGTTGTCATACAGAAGTACAGAATACTTTCATACAAAATGCTTCTTACTGTTACGCTCCAGAGACTGTGCTAGACAAGATAGTATCAAATAACATAATAACATAATATAGCATGCATTTAGAAGAAGAAAATGAGGTCACAGTGTTCGGTATAGACATATGTACAATGTTCTGAGTTACCATATAATATACAATACACAATACTATGCAGTGTACTAATGTACAGTACTATCTAGTGCAAAGCAGAAATGGGATGAGGTACAATTTTAGGTACAATTTACAGTAAGGTGTACGAGTTGTAGTGCAATCCTTCATCCATAAATATAAAGTGTGGGTAGTGGGTGCTACAGTGTGTTTGTTTAAAGTGGGTGTGTGCTATAAAGTGTGTGGAGTGGGTGCTACAGTGTGTTTGTTTAAAGTGGGTGTGTGCGTGTGGATGTGTGTGCTATGTGCGTTTGGTGGTTGTTGTTGTGTAGTGTTCATTCATTGTTCGTTTAGCAGCCTGATGGCCTGGGGATAGAAGCTACTTCTGAGTCTTTCTGTGCTCGCCTTGAGACTCCTGTATCGCTTGCCTGACCGCAGCAGTTCGAAGAGGCAGTTGTTCGGGTGACTGGAGTCTTTAATGATTCTCTTAGCCTTGCCCTTGCAACGCTTGTAGTAAATGTTCTGGAGGGTGGGGAGCCCCCCTCCAATTGTGCGTTCGGCTGAACGTGTCACTCTTTGTAGTCTGCTTTGGTCTTTTGCAGTGCTATTCCCAAACCAGGAGGTGATGTTGCCGGTCAAGATGCTCTCTATTGTACATGAGTAGAAGTTCTTAAGGATCTTCTGGCTGACTTGGAACTTCCTTAGGCGCCTGAGGAAGTAGAGGCGTTGTCGTGCCTTCTTCACTACACTGTTAATGTGTGTGGTCCATGTCAAGTCCTCGGATATGTAGGCTCCGAGGTACTTGAAGCTGTTGACTCTCTCAACCGGTGCCCCGTCGATGCTGAGGGGGCTGTAGTCCTTGACCCCCGACCTCCTGAAGTCCACAATCATCTCCTTTGTTTTGCTGACGTTCAGGGAGAGGCTGTTTTCCTGGCACCATCCCGCCAGGACCTTGACCTCTTCCAGGTAGGCCCTCTCGTCGTTGGCAGAGATCAGGCCCACCACCACTGTGTCGTCAGCAAATTTGACGATTGTATTGCTACTCCGCTGAGCCACACAGTCGTGTGTGTACAGGGAGTAGAGGAGGGGACTCAGAACACAGCCCTGGGGGGCCCCTATGTTGAGGGTGATGGATGAGGAGGTGCAGTTGCCTGCTCTCACCACCTGGGGTCTGCCAGTCAGGAAGTCCAAGACCCACTGGCAGAGGTCATAGCCCAAGCCCAGGTCCCTGAGCTTGGCTATGAGTATGGAGGGGACTATGGTATTGAATGCCGAGCTGTAGTCGATGAATAGCATTCTCACATAGTTCCCCTGCCTCTTGTCCAGGTGTGATGCTGCTGTGTGCAGCACATGGGATATGGCGTCCTCCGTGGACCTGTTGGGGCGGTATGCAAATTGCAGGGGGTCCATGTTGATGGGGAGGGAGGAGCAGATGTAGCCCTTTACTAGCTTCTCAAAGCACTTCATGGCTATGGAGGTGAGAGCTACAGGGCGGTAGTCGTTGAGGCAAGCAGGCTTGGATTTTTTGGGTACAGGGATAATAGTGGACTTCTTCAGGCAGGTGGGGATGACAGCCTGTTCTAAGGACAGGTTAAATATGTCAGTGAATACTGGGGCCAGTTGGTCGGCACAGACTTTTAGGACGCGGCCGGGGATGCCGTCCGGACCTGCTGCCTTCCTGATATTCACTTTTTTAAAGGTCCGCCTCACCTCATGCTCTGTTACCCTGAACACTGCGCCTCCATCAGCAGCCGACCCCCCCCCCCCCCCATTGCAGAGGCTTGTGAGCTGGTGTTGTTATTACCAGCATCAAACCTCGCATAGAAGGTATTGAGGTTGTTTGCTAAGGAGATGTCACTGTTCAGTTTGAGGGAGGCGCCTTTGTAGTCTGTCATCGTTTTGAGCCCCTGCCACATAGCTCTAGAGTCAGCTTGTTCAAACTGGAGTTCAATTTTATCCCTGTAGCGCCGTTTGGCCTCTGACACTGTCCTCCTTACGTTGTGTCGCGCCACCTTGTGGTCATTCATGTTGCCTGCCACTAGGCCGTCATTGTATGCTTTGGTGCGCTCTCTCAGAGCTTCACGGACGGATTTGTCTACCCAGGGTTTTTGATTTGGGTAAACTTTCATTTTGGTAGTGGGGATTGTTTCTTTCACCCTAGTACAGACATAGTCCAGCACTGTCTCCGTGTAGGCATTAATGTTATCTGTGTCGCGGAACACAATCCAGTCTGTGTGGTGAAACACTGACCGGATCGTCTCTTCTGACGTCAGATCCCATTTCTGCACCTCTCGCGAGACTACGGGAGTACTTTTAATTCTCTGTCTGTACTTTGGTGAAAGGAAAATGGATGCGTGATCTGACTTGCCAAAGCCACTATCAGAATGAGCCTTGTAGCCACCTTTAAATTGCGTGTAACAGTGATCTAGGATGTTACCGCCTCTGGTGTTGCAAGTCACATGCTGATAGAAGTCGGGCAATACCTTTCTCAGATTGGCGCTATTGAAATCTCCCAGTACTAAAATGGCGGCGTTAACGTTAGCCACTTGTATTCTATTTACCTCGTCGTGTAGTCTGGAGAGCGCAACCTTGTTGCTGGCTTGCGGTGGAATATACACTCCGACCAGGACGATCGCCGTTAACTCCCTCGGGAGGAAGAAAGGACGACACTTGATGGTTATATATTCCAGTTCTGGGGAGCAGTGGTTGGATAATTCCTTCACGTTCGTTGGATCACTCCAATTTTTGTTAAACATGAAGGCAATACCTCCTCCACGTTGTTTACCGGACTCTGATGATGTCCGATCCTTTCTATGGATAAAGAAGTGATCCGCTGGTTGAATTGCGTGATCTGGAACCTCCGGTGTGAGCCATGTTTCGGTGAAGCAAAGGACATTGCAGTCCCTAACGTCTCTTTGATATTGAATCCTTGCTCGGATGTCATCCAGTTTATTGTCTATTGATTGTACATTGGCTAGCAATATACTGGGAAGTGGTGTACGGTGGCGTCTGGATCTCAGCCTGTTTCGGATCCCAGCCCTCTTTCCTCGTCGTCTTTTCCTGGGCTCTGGGAACAAAGGGTCTGGTCCTAGTCTCCGGAGAATTTCTTCAGGCCATTGGTGTGGTTCGGAAAGCTGATCCAGCGAGTAATCCAGTTGGTAAGTTTCCCGTAATCCAATGTCTATGAGTGACTGACGGTCATATACATTAAATGCACCAACAGTTGGTACGCACAAAACTCTAAAAACTATAAATATTAACAAAAGTAAACACAGTCTCGACGGAGCGAACAGAGAGGCAGCCGGTCGGGGCGGCGCCATCATTCACTATAGTTCATTGTAAAATAGCGACATTAGTGTAATTATTGTCAAACCCTAAATAGCATGTGGAATAGGTATTTCCGAATTAATTCAGCCTGGTTCATAGCGTTATTATAGGAATACTTCTCTGGTGTGCGCTCAGATGTTTTCAGAGATATAGGGCATGTCTATTTGCAGAGAGAGAACATAATAATATTAAGTAGAGTTCACTAACCGAGACACATTCTCCTTGATTTGTACCGCAATTTGAGACCCACATTGGAGCGTGGAGCAAAACGCAGTGTTGGATGTCTAATTTCCCCAACCCCACCAACTACATACAATATCCATATATCAATAACAGGAGGCCAAGAGAGGATTTTACGTCAGGTTACCCAACATCATCGGAGCAATATATAGACTGTACCCATGTAGCTTTCAAAGCTCCATCAATAAACAAATCCAGTAATGTGAACGGGATTCCACTCTGTCAATGTCCAGATAATCTGCAATGCGCATTTTGGCTGATAATGTGCCGGTGGCCGGAGTCTCATTCAGGCCTAATTGTATTTAATTCAATTGTAATGTTATTACTGGGGTATCTATAATTAAAACATCACTTAAATGCAGATCAGGGTTATCCACTGAAGCCATAATGACTCTGACCAGAACCACAGGCTCACGAGCGCACAATAGGCATTGTAGAGCGCAGAGTTGGCCTGCTGAAATTGAGTTCATTTCAGTCATTACAGTGCTTAATGTCGGGTCAGCTTGTCATTTATTTCTGTCAATGTGCTGGTTCTGTAGCAGGACTGGGTCAGTCAACATCCTTGGCTCCCGGCGCACCGAAGATAGTCTACACGCTCCCTCCTCCTCAGCGGAGTTGTCTGTGAACTTGGCAACTTCATTGGATTTATTTATTCTCTAAAAATATCTATAATCATACGATTAAATATTGTTTAAAATAAAACGCTAAATACTATTGTGTGTCATGTTTCCAAATAAGATTGTTCACAACGGGAAATGCTGTATACGTTCAATTAGTTGGTTAGACCTCGTGATCAATCTCGCTTGTGAAGTTTCTCAGAGTTCGCTCGGGTTAGACCATTATTTCACATCCCATGGGGGTGTTTCATGACCATATATGGATAATCGTGCACGAGCATAGACGTTAAGAACAAATGGTATTTATCAACACGGAGTGTGCGTAGGACCTGTGCATGCACGTTTGATAAATCCCGATTTTTCTGTGCGTAGAGACATTCTAAATTCTGTGCTTAAGAACGAAAATAGAACACTTTCTAAGCATTGTTGATAAATGAGGGCCCTGGCTTCCACAGGGAGCCAGCCCAGCAACTGGAAGTGTTGTTTGCCCACATGTGCTCTAGACAGAGGCTAGTCCTAGAGTCAATCGGATGAGTTTGTTCAGGGAAACCTGTAACTTATCTTTTAAAACGTTGGTCAGACCTCCGTACCAAGAACAGATAGCATAGTCAAAGCAACAAGAAACAAGAGAATTTGCCAGAATGCGAAGACTATCAGGGTCTAAGAAATGTGCTTTCCTGGTCAGAAATTTTGTTCTGCCATTCACCTTGCTCATAGTTTTGAGAGCCATGGATTTCCCGCTCAGGCTGCTGTCTAGGTGGCAACCTAGATAGCTTATACACTTTTTTGCCGCAAAAAAGAGAGAAATTAGCAAGCGTGAGTTTACCTGCCCGGCAGAAATAGAGCAAGTTCTGCATAATTTTTCACGAAAGGTTTTCCACAGACTCCCAGAGGCACCAGCAACTTTAAGCTGACATTTTCAAAATAAATATAAATAAATTAATGCTGTCAAAGTTAACGCGGTATTAACACGTTATCGCCCGATTCTATTAACACCACTATTTTTTTAACTCACGATTAACTTTTAAGAACGAAAAAAAGAAAAAATTATTTTAACTTTTTTTATTTTTATTTTTTAGACTTCACTCAGGTGTATTATTGATGCTCTCATTGATACTATGTTTGTTTCTGAAGTGTGTGTGTGTGAGATATAGAGAGAGAGGGGGTGAGAGAGATGAGGAAGGGGCAAGAGAGAAAGAGAGCTGGGAGAGTGTGTGTGTGAGAGAGAGATGGGGGTGTGTGATTAATCAGCCCTTGTGTGGGTGAATGTAACAAGTTCCTAACGTTTTCTTTCCCCTATTATTTCATGCACACTTTATTCATTGTTTAAAATTATTATTTTCTTTTAAGTTATTTTGTGCATCACTCTGTTTTGAATTTGATGCAAATTTGCAATGCACGAGGGTCATCCTTTTGTGTTAAATGGCTGCATAAAGCAAGCATTTGTTGATTCGCATGTTGATAAGAGTATTAAAACTTGGAACTTGAAAAAGATCCGTTTAAGGTAGAAAAAGAAAAAAACGATTAATTTGCTATTAATCGCGAATTAACTATGGACAATCATGCGATTAATCGAGTTAAATATTTTAATCGATTGACAGCACTAAAATCAATATATAAAACATATTTCCCAGCCTCTGTTGGTTTTGCCTAACTTACTTTATGACCAGGAATGCAATGGTGGTCTTAGTTTTCCGATGCGACCCTGGGAACACCACTTGGAAGGCCAAACACATCTGATTGGCCAAAAACAACAAAAACAACTGATTGGCCTGCCAAGTGGTGTTCCTGAGGCCACATCAGAAAACTAGGACTGTGCAAAACCACCTGCCGATTAAAGATATTTTGTATTATTTATTTTTTAATAATTTATTTATTCTTAAGCCCTAGCCATATTTTCTGAAAATTCGCCTAAAAGTAAATGGAAGATTACTCCACTTCTACAAGGTCCATTTGCATGTTTCTGGTATCTAGGGACATCTATGGATCTCAGGGAATGTATTCCCAGTGTCCGAAATATTGTGTCTGTTAGTAGGCTTGAGTAAATTGTAATGGACCAAAGGAGAATAGCAATAAAAAAAATTGAAGATGCCGTGCTAAAATTTACCAGACTTGAAAAATGGCCACTGAGCTCATTCAGCACCTTCTTAAGCAAATTAATAAATGGCAGATGATTTACAGGAGGTTTTGTAGATACAGTACTGAATCAGGTGTATAAATTACCTTATTATGGCCAAGTCATACATCTATGGATAGGGCCAAATCTCCCTGTTCCAGAGGCAGAGTTCAATCTGGATTTAGTACCACCAGGCACCCCTGACAGGGCAGCAAAAACCGTGAATGAAATCTACTGTAAGTACAGTTACTTTTATATATAAATTGCTCCGCCATTTTTCATCAGATTGAAACACGTTTTTTTGCTAGATGTTCACAGAAAGGTAGAGATACTAACTGCATTCTATTTTATAAACTCATAAACTCATATTTCACTAATAACACTTAAAATCATTGGTAAACAAATGTAGTGCTGAAAGTATACACTTTGACTGCTGTTTTGACTGGGTTCGGGTCTTTACTCTTGGCTACATTTAAAAAAGAAACGCAAGATTAATTAATACGTTCTGTATTGATGGATTTATGGCGTGATATCAATCTTGTACCGGTACTGGACCGCTCTGGCTTAAGAGGTTAAAGCTGCTGGTGTCTCTGGGAGTCTTGCTTGCACTATTTCTGCTGGGCATGGTAAACTCACTCTTGCTCGTTTCTCCTAAGTCGCCTACTGCAGCTAAGGATACACCAACATTATGGGGAATTAGCTTACTGTCTTCTCTCGGGGTCAGACAAGAAGATAGATACCGATCTCCTCTCTGTGCGTTCAGTAGAAAGCTGTCCGGCTGGGGAAGACGGTAAGCGAATTTCCCATAATGTTGGCGTGTTCCTCTAACACAGACTCTGGAAGTCTGTGGAAAACGGGCTTGAAAAGTGATGCA
Source organism: Notolepis coatsorum (assembly GCF_963971535.1). Classification (NCBI taxonomy): domain Eukaryota; kingdom Metazoa; phylum Chordata; class Actinopteri; order Aulopiformes; family Paralepididae; genus Notolepis; species Notolepis coatsorum. The sequence continues at coordinate 22,817,002 of NC_140183.1, read as the reverse complement.
AGAGCTTACGCAATTTCTGCTGGGCAGGTAAACTCTCTGAAGTTTTAAGCAGTAGTAGAACCCGGTTTATTACATTCTTGAACAGGTGTAGGACAGATTATATTTCTATCCTGTCCTCTAATCCTAGTGATAGATGGAGTGTCCTCCCAGCCAGTCACATGGTCTCCGAGGTGTCTGGACATGCATCTCACCGCTGCTGACAAAACACTGGAGGGGAGGAGGGAGGAGATCCCACATCAAGACTGTGTGGATGGATAGTTTATTTGTTCACCCATAATAGTCTCTATGGTCTTCCTGTGGGCTATAACTCAGGGCTCTCGTCGTGCTAAGGTCTGATTTAGAGATACACTGCTGGTGGAGAACATCCTATCAGCTTCTCTCTCTTTATCCATCCATCTAAATCCTTCTGTCTCTCTCTTCCTCCCTCGCTTCATCCATCACTCTCTTTCCCCCTTTCTCCCCACATGTCTTTCTTTCTCTCTCCCTCTTTTTCTGTCCCTCTCTCTCTCTTTCCTTCTCCCTCCCTCTCGTTCAGTCCATCTCTCTTTTTCTTTCTCTCTCCATCCATCACTCTTCTTTCTCTCTTTCTCTCCCTCATGTCTATATTTCTATCTCTCTCTTTCCTTCTCTCTCTCCCTCTCTTTCTCTCTCCGTCCATCACTCTCTTGTTCTTTCTCTCTTTCTCTCTCTCATGTCTTTATTTCTCTATCTCTCTCTTTCCTTCTCTCCCCCTCTTTTTCTCTCTCCATCCATCACTCTCTTGTTCTTTCTCTTTCTCTCCCTTGTGTCTTTCTTTATCTCTCTCTCTTTCTCTCTCTCTCTTTCCTCCTCTTCCTCTCTTTATGTCCATCGCTCTCTTTCTGTCTCTCTCTTTCCCTCTTTCCCTCTCTCCCTCTCTTTATGTCTCTCTCTCTGTCTCTGCCTCTGTCTCTGTCTCTCTCTCTCTCTCTCTCCCTCCCTCCCTCCCTCCTCCCTCCCCCTCTCTCTCTCTCTCTCTCTCTCTCTCTCTCTCTCTCTCTCTCTCTCTCTCTCTCTCTCTCTCTCTCTCTCTCTCTCTCTCTCTCTCTCTCTCTCTCTCTCTCTCTCTCTCTCTCTCTCTCTCTCCCTCCCTCCAGCCTCCTCTCTCTCTTTGCACTGGGAGATTAATGTATTGGTTCCATTGCAGACAGCAGCCTGTAGAGCAGCAGGACTTGTGTGTTTCTCATCTACAGGGTGTAGCTGCAGCTGTGTGTGAGGATTATGGTTCTGCCAGATCTCTCTCTCTCATTCCAGATACAAAAGCAAATCCAGCCTCTTTGTCCTCAGTGTTTTATAGCTGGTAAGAGAAATGCATTGTGGGATTGTGGTTTCCATTGAGATGCATGATGGGGGATAAGGAAAAAGACAACAGGCTCCAGGGAGAAAAGGAACCATGAACACAGTTGGCCTTCGAGAGGAGACACACACACACACACACACACACACACACACACACACACACACACACACACACACACACACACACACACACACACACACACACACACACACACACACACACACACACACACACATGCACATACAGATACACACACACACAGACACGCACACACATGCACATACAGATACACATACACACACGCATGCCCACACACACATGCACACACACACACACACACACACACACACACACACACACACACACACACACACACACTCACTCACTCACTCACTCACTCACTCACTCACTCACTCACTCACTCACTCACTCACATGCACAAACACACACAGACACACACACAGTCACCAACACACACGTCACACACACACACTCACTCACATGCACACACACACACACACACACACAAACTCCCCCTATCTCCATTGGCTAAGGCTCAGGACCAACACACACACACACACACACACACACGCACAGACACACACACACACACACAGACACGCAC